>NC_058411.1:112751855-113065990 GCF_002201575.2 Neomonachus schauinslandi
CTGAGGCCCCGGGTTCAGAAAACAATGGGAACAACAGAAAGACAGCAAACTCAGGAGCAGGCAACTGCTGAGTGTTTACTCTGGCAAAGGGCTTTGATCCTTGACAGCACAGGAGGTAGGAATCATTTATCCCCATTTTAGAGAGAAGACTGAGGCTCAGAAAGGTCACACATCAAGGGGTAGGGCTGGAATGAAATCCTCGGCTCTCTAACGCCATGTTCCTTACCACAGCGTGCCTGACCTCCCGCCTCCCCCAGCCAGGCAGAAGTTCCCGGAGCTGAGGACTCAGAAGAGGGAGAGGTGGGGCCTGAGTCAGGACTGAGGAGCGGGAGGGGGCTCGCTCTTAGCTGCTCCAAGGCACCCAAAAAGGGTGATTTGTTCCTTCCCTGACCATGGTGGGAAGTGTGTGTGTGTGTTTCTGGGCCTGAGGCCTGCCTGGCTAGCCTCCAGCTGCAGGAGAGGGGGGATGGCCCCAGCTGCTGTGCGCAGGGAAGAGGCAGGGAGGGGCTGGAGTCGTGGGAACCAGCATCCTGGGCCCACTGATATTTATAGCTGGCCCCTCCTGAATGTGGGCGGGGGAGGGCTACTCTTAGGTGGGAAAGGAAGTTGGTCTCCTCTCTCCAGCCCCCTCCATCTCCCCAGAGAGGAGGCTGGTCCCAGCCAGAGGCCCGGCTTCGGCTGTGGAGCTGGGGGCTGGGGGCTGTGAATCCTGAGTCGGGGGTTTCTCCCAGGACCGCTGGCTGAGGGGCTGGACACTCCTTGCTAGGCCCTGAGCCAGGCTGCTGAGCAACACTGTATGTGTGTGTACATGTGTGCACGCATGTGTGTACACGTACCTCCTGGGCATCATACAGATGGAGGTCGTGGAGCAGGGGGCAAAAAGGCCTGTAGCCCCACAGAGAAGGAGGGCAGGCCCCAGGAAGGGGGAAGACAGGCTGTGGGCCTCAGCAATCAAGGGTTGGGAAAGACCCACAGGGGTGGTGGTGGTGGAGCTGGAGCTGGGCCTTGAACGATGAGAAGACCAGTTGCAGGGAACAGCTTGAAGAAAGGTGGAAGGGCCCCAGGGATCATGGATTATCATCTGATGGCCGGGCTCATCAGCCACCCATTGGGACACAGGATCACCTTGAATGTAGAGGCTGATAGATCAGAGGGGGAGAGAGGGCCCAGCATAGTCACGGTGTCTTTGGGCCTGCAGGCAGGTGGCCCCTGGGCGGCTCCTGCCTACCTGGATGCTCGGGAATGTCCCGTTTGGTTCCAAGAGTGGCAGGAATGGGATGCTGGGGCAGGAGGGGCTAGGTCCCCAGGCTTGGCTGGGAGGAAGCTGGGATTGTGTGCTGTTCCCTGCCTTCAGGCCCCTGGACCTTGCTCCACCTGGGAAAGGATACCTTCCAGGGGCTCTTGGTATCAGTCTTGATTTGGATTCTTTGAAAGCCAAGAAGTTCTTCCTTGTATCTGACCTGAGTCTTTGCTGCTCTATGTTTCAACTCAAAGCAATTGCTTGGTTTTCACGTCTTTTTTCTTTTTTTTCAAGTCGCAAAACACATTACCCAAACCACATCTTACACAAAACCCAAATCTATAAGCCTGGTCGTGGAGCTGCTATATGTGGCTGAGGGTGGGGCTGGCCTCCCACACTGCCAGGCTCAGCCCCCTCTGGATGTAAAGCCCTGGGGCATCCCGGGCACAGTCTGAAAAACACTGGTTGACTCAGGGATCAATATGCCCCTCTGTGGGCTCAGCCCTGTGTGGAGCAAGATGGTGGAGACCCCCGAGGAAAGCAGATGGGAGGTCTGCCTGCAGGGAGCTGCTGGTCCTGTGGGCAAGGCCACCACCCGAGGCAGGATACAAGGACAAAGAGCAGGGAGGCTTCGCCCCCACCTGCTAAGGACTTGGTGTGTGATGCTGAGAAAGTAGCTACCCCTCTCTGGGCCCCAGTTTCCCTATGAACCATGGGGAGATGGGTCTGGGGTGCGGAGCCTCTGCAGTAAGGTCTGGGACGGGAGGCAGCCTCACTGACCCAGCGCATGGCTAAAGCCACGAGAGAGACACACAATGACGTGGGTAGGCGCGAGCAGGGGCGGAGGCCTGGCTAAGGGGCCTCAGAGCCGGCACAGCTGGCTCGTCTGCAGGTTGGGAGCGGCTGGGGGTGGGCAGGAGCGGAGCGGGAGGAAGGAAAGGTCGACAGGATAGGCACTGTCCGGAGCTCGGGGAGCCGTGCCACTGCCCTGCATCTAGGACGAACGTGGCTTCATTTGCTACCCCAGCCGTCGAAGGGGGTGGGGGACTTTCCTGAAGAGGATTTGCTTCTGCTGTGACAAAGGAGGGAGGGTCGGAGAGGTGGGGTATGGGGACACAGGAGCGGAGTTCTGGGGTCCTCGGGGAGCTGTCTTGCCCCTGAAGACCTGTCTCTCTCCCCTGCTGCGGGGGCCTGGGACCACCTAGCACCATCTGGGCTGTTGTTGAGGGGAGTGACAACACTGTGGCCTGTGGGCCCGGAGAGGGACCTGAGCCCAGTCCCTGCATTTCTCTGAGCCTCAGTTTCCTCATCTCTAAAATGGGAACGTTCCCTGAATTGCAGGGCTGCTGTGAGGCTACGCAGGACACGGGTAGCCCCCCCCCCCCCCACCGTGGGATGTCTCTGGAGGTGAGGGCCCAATTAGAAGACAGCTCTACCCTCTCCCCTGTTTGGAATGATGCACCCCTCTGAGAAGTGAGAGAGCTAGGCGCCTCTACCCCAGAAAGAATCCAAGTACAAAATTGTTCAAACTCAGTTTGTTCCAAAATCACTCATCTACATTCAGTAATAATGATAACGTGGCACTTTGGAAACCCACCCGAAGCTTGCACCTGGAGAGAGTCTTAACTCTAGAAAGCTCTACAGAACTGGGCACATGCTGGGGCAGGGGGCATGTTGGGGGCCAGCAAGGAGCTGGGTGGGGTCCGGAGTTGGGGGAGAGGTTATGAAGGAGCAGAGGGACCAGGAGGGGAGCAGGCCAAAGTCTGAAGGCCCCTTGTTTGATTGCTCCTGGTACTGAACAGGAGCCGCAGAACAGCCGGGTAGCGCCCATCCTGCCCTCACCTCCTTATCCTGGGCCCCACCCAGCCCAGGTCTGTGAGCGCGGCCGGCTGTGGACAGAGCTGTTCATACTCGTGTGCACACCCACATCTGTGTGCGCCAGTGAGTGTGTACATCAGGGCTATTTCCAACTCCCCCTCCCCTGCCTGCCCCCTCCTGGGCAGCACGCCCAGTTCCCAGAAGCAGCCTATACACTTCCTCTGAGAGCTCCATGCACAGCCCGCTCCCCTCCTGCCATCACCGCCTGCTGCCTGGCCCACCCTCCACAGCCCCCAGGCGGACAGCACTGAAAGACCCTCCTTGTCCTGCCCCGGAGGGCAGGCGGACCTCGGGTGGGGGCGGGCTCAGTTATACTTGGTTTTTGAACAACTTTTCCAGAGCCTGGGTGGGCCGGGCCAAGGGGCTGGCCTCTGCCCTGCCCCAGAGGCCCCGGGGCAGTGCGCACGGACGGACGCAAACACACACGTCTCCAGCACCATTGTTCCCCAGAGGATCCCTAGAGGCAGAAGAATCTACTCCGACTGAACTCTTTGCACTTGATGGCCCCATGGTCCTGTTCTCTAAAACACCCCGTCAGGTCAGAGTCCTCACCTGGGTAATGCAGGAGCCCTCCCTTCGGGGTACTCCTGCCCCACCCTCAGTCCTACTTCAACCACCCACTTTTAGCGGGTGCCAGGCCAGGTAAGAGGTATGGGAGCCACTGGTCCTGCAGGCTCTGTGCTCACTCTGACCTCTCAGTTTTACTCATGCTGTTCCCCTGACTGGAATGCCAAGTCCACATCAGCTCAAGCCCAGTCTCCCCCACTGCCGAACGCCTCCCACGGGGCTCAGAAGGAGCTAGACCCCGCACTGGCAGAGTGGCCCTAGCCTAAGCTCCCACACAGGCGGAGCGCTCCCTCAAAGCAGGGCTGGGGGCTCTTCCTGCGCTGCTGCACTTCTCTGTGGGACCTAGAGCACTTTGCTTCCTCCCTGGGGTCTCAGTTTCCCAGTCTGTACAACTAGAAGCTTGGCCCAGATGGTCTCCAAGGGTGCTTGACTCTCAGGCCTCATGACCTAGATGTCCCGGAATGTTGATGAATGCAGGGAAAGTGTCCCAGGGCGCCTCACTCTGGTACCTGAGACCTCGAGGGCCTTTGGGGCTCAGGGTGTCCAGGAGGGATGGGAATGATGCCTTCCTCAGGTATGGGCTGACCCTCTGCAGAGACCAGGAGAGGGTGCTGAGCCAGGCTTGGTGACAGAGATGGATTGTTGAAGGGGAACTCTGCCTGGGAGGGGGAGAAGATTCTAGCTCTCCAACCCCCTCCCATTTCCAAATTCTTCCTACAGGCAGAGATTGGCTTAACATTATAAAACCCCACCGCTGCCGTGCTACGCTCCTGCCTTAAAATCTTCGTTGGCTCCCCATTGCCAACAGGGCATAGGCTGTGGGCTGTATTCTGCCATTTAAGGATTCTGTGCCCCAGCCCAATGGCTCTTCCTGGCTGGTGCTCAAAATATGCCTTCTAACCAGGCTGCTGGTCTTCCTGTCTCAACATGCTTTTCTCACATCCACCTCAGTGCCTTTGCTCAGGCTGAGCTCCTGCCTAGAGTACTGACCCCCTTCCCATCCTCCAAAGCTTGGCTCCAGGATCACCTCTGGCCTGCCCCAGCTTGCCTGGCAATTTCTCTTCACCATATTCTTCATCTGGATCTTTGCAGACATTATAGGAATTGCTGTTTGAGTTTTAATTTACTTTTCTGCCTTCTGAATGAGTTCAAGTTCAGTTCTGTGTACTCCTTATTGCCCAGCACAATGCTTGCACATTTTTGATGCTGAGAAGGTATTTGAGGATGGCTCTCAGTCGAAGGCCAAGGAGATGGGGGTGCTAGACTCTCTTGGCTGGAGGCTTCAGGCTGGATAAGCCGCCCACTCCAGTCACCCCAGATGGCCCTTTCACACCTCTCCAGAGGCCCAGCCCATCACCGGGGCCCTGAGACTTTGAAGCAGGGGGTCCCTGGGAATAGGAGCAGAGAGCCTGGGGATCCAGCTCTGACTCACCCCAGTGGGGGGTCCTCCCCTGACTCATTTCCCTCCGGGTGCCTCATGAGGCTGTCCATTAGAGCAGGCTTCCCCATCTGATGGGGAGGAGGGTGTGGCCTGGGCCCCTGGAAGGGAGAATCAGCCTCTTCCACTGCTCAGAGCTGCTCTTGGGAATGGTCCCGAAAGATGTAGGCTGAAGCACTGATTCATACATGGGTAGTAATGACTGATGGGCCCTGAGGCCATGGTTCTTATGGCATAACTAGACCATGCCTTGACTCAAGGAAGAATGCTGTCATGGCAGGATTTCTGGCATGTAACAGAGAGGAGATGTATCTTAGTGCCCCTCAGAAGGTGAACTGTCACTCAGTCTCTGCTGGGGTCAAGCACCAAAGCCCGGGACAGGGAAATGTGGCGGGGCTGCCCAGGGTTGTCTGGGGGACAGGCCCCTGTGGGGCTGTGGGGTATCTGAAGGGAGGCTGAGGAGTGGGTGGTCCCATCTGTCACTAACCAGGCCTTCTGAGTTAGGAGAGGGGGGTGAGGAGATAGGAGCTAGAGAGGAAGGCAGGAGGCAGTTGGTGGTGAAGAGGCTGTACAAGTTTACCCGGGGGCAAGGAAGGGGGCCGGAGCCGTTGGAGGAGGCCAGAGGAGGCTGCAGGCTGTGGAGGCTGAGGCACATGTGGGGCCCCATACAGGGTGGGGCACGGCGGCCCCCTCACCATTTCTCGCCTTGCAGCGCAAGCCCCGTTCCTGGCCTGGGCCGCGGAGGCCGGGTACTGGCTTCTGGCTGTCACGGACTGTCCTTTGGGACCAGTGCAGTCACCAAAAGCCTGCTGGGCTCAGGGGGCCCGGACAGCATTGGGTGGCCCCACTGGTTTAGCGGACAGTCCTGCACAAAGCCACACCCTAGACAATCTGACTGGGGCCACACTCAAATAGCCAGAGCCCACAGAAGCCCCAAGCTGGAGAGCTCTCACTGGGGATCCTGCTTCGACCCCAGAGTGGAACTCCCAGAAAGCCCAGCCTGGAGCAGAAGTGCAGCCCCCTTGTCTCCCAGTCTGGGGGTGACTTCTGGGCCCTCCTGTCCCATTTTTCTACCCAAGGAGCCCCCCACCCACAGCTCCGGCCAGGCCGGTGGTCTCAGGCACCTTACTCACCTGCAGATGAGAGTCTGGCCAACATAGCCAAGGTCAAAGCCAGGGCCAGGGCAGGGGCCGGAGGCACAGGCTGCTGGCCCGAGCGCATCGCGGCGGCTGTGCTGCGGGATTTTCGAGGAGCCAAGCAGAGTCCGGAGCCTGGACACCAGAGGAAAGGCGGGAGCTGAGAGAAGCCTGGAAGGCTGGCTCAACTGCCTCCGGCTGGGGCTCTGGAGCTGCCTTACTTAGCTCTGGGGGCGGGGCAGGCGCCAGCCCTCTCCGGTTTCAGGACAGGGCTCCCCCGTTGGCCCCCCTCACCCCCAACTTTCTTAAAGGGCCCGTGCTGGGCTGCTCCTCCCCGTGCAGGGCTGAGGAGACCCTTACAGCTCTGTTAGATCCAGGCCCCACCCTGCAGATTTGGGACAAAGTCCCAGAGGAGCCTAGGCCCCCAGAGCTTTGACCCAAGGGCTCCAGGAGACCTCCTCTGGGAGGAGACCTGAGCTGGGCTAGCCCCCTCACTTCTCTTTCTCCTGCCCTTGCAAGGATTGGTGTGTGGTGTGTGTGTGTGTGTGTGTGTGTGCGCGCGCGCGCCTGCGTGCGTGTAAGCTCCAGGCCTAGGAGGACAGACGCCTACCCCCACCCAGACTGCTTTTGGGCTGCTTTCCTCTCAGGTCTCCTCGGGACTCCATTTGGACAGAGAGGCACCGGCCTGAGGTTCTGCTCTGTGTCCCCTGGCATTGTGACCTTGGCCTTCTCTGCCCTGCATAGCCTCTGTTTTCCAGTCTATAAAGGAGAGATGTTCTAGACTCTCCCACAAGGCAGTATCATTTGCCTCAAAATAACCCTACAAGGTGGGTGAGAACCACTCCCTCCCTACCCCCCCCCCGCCCCATTTTATGGAGGAGAAAACTGGCTCAGAACTGGAAGTGGTTCTTGCAAGGCCCCAGGTGGAGTGTAGGTCCCTGGCCCTTTGGGACAAGGACCCCAGGCCTCCTAACTCCTGAATCTGGGTGTTTCAACTTCCTGGGGCTGCCTGCGGGAAATCTGGCCCTGCATTAACTCCTACCTAACAGCTTCAGGCTGCGGTCCTGCTCCTCTGGACTCCCTCTGAGGCAACAACATCAGCCTCACCCCAAACAGGAGGAGAAAGGGCGATACTAACGCAGAACTTCCAGCCTGCAGAGGCTCTGCCTGCTCTGTGCCGAGCCCCAGCATCGGCACTGCCTGGCCTCGGCTTCTCCACCCAGCAAATGGGTAGAAGATCACCCCACAGGGCTTTTCCCCTCCCTTCTTTCCTCAGAATCCCTCTTTCAGGGACGCCTGGGTGGCTCAGTCATTAAGCATCTGCCTTCGTCTCAGGTCATGATCCCAGGGTCCTGGGATCGAGCCCCACATCGGGCTCCCTGCTCACAGCGGGGAGCCTGCTTCTCCCTCTCCCTCTGCTCCCCCTCCCCCAGCTCATGCTCTCTCTCTCAAATAAATAAAATCTTAAAAAAAGAAAAAAAGAATCCCTCTTTCACACCTGCCTGCTTCGGCCCACCCCCAACCCACCCCATCAGCACTCTCTTCCCAGACCCTCCTCACCTTAAAATTTTTTTATAATTAATTACAGTGTAATATTAATTTCAGGTGTACAATCTAGTGAGTCAACACTTCGATACACAGCTGGTGCTCATCACAGCACACACGTTCCTTAATCCCCATCACATGTTTAACTCATTCCCCACCCACCTCCTCGCTGGTGACCTTCAGTTTGTTCTCTATAGCTAAAAGAGTCTGTTTCTTGGTTTGCCTTTCTCTCTTTCCCTTTGCTCAGTTGCTTCTTAAATGTGTTTCTGTTCCTTAAATTCCACATATGAGTGAAATCGTATGGTATTTGTCTTTCTCGGGCTGATTTCATTTAGCATAATACCCTCTAGCTCCATCCATGTTGTTGCGAATGGCAAGATTTTGTTCCTTTTGATGGCTGAGTATTATTCCACTGTATGTATATACCACATCTTCTTCATCCACTCATCAGTCGTTGGGCATCCAGGCTGCCTCCATATCTTGCAGCTACAATGCAGCAGTAAACACTGTGTTCTGCTGGTGGTGCATGTATCCTTTTGAATTCATGTTTCTGTTTTCTTCTTTCTGGCAGTGGAAAGACTGGATCTCAGAGGTTCTGTGGTTCTGCACAGCTGAATACCTAGAAGTGGAAATACTGGATCATATGGTACTTCTATTTTGAGTTTTTTGAGGAGACCACACTGTTTTCCAGAGCATTCAGGCCCTCTCCTTGACTAGCGACTATCCCACCATGTGTACAACACTTCATAGTTTGCCACAAAATTGAGCCCCATTTTGCAGATGAAGAAACTGAGGCTGAGAAAGATCGAGGGCCTTGAGCAAGTCTACACAGCTGCGAAGAGGTGGAACGAGGTCTTTGACGGCAAACCTGGTGCTCTTACCACACAGCACAATGTGCTGGCGCCGTGTCTGTGTGCTGGTTGTGAGTGCTGATCTTGAACCCAGGCCCTGAGTTCGAATCCCAGCTCTCCTACTTGGCTGTCCAACTTTGAACAAGTTGCTTCACCTCTCCTGTGGCTCAGTTTTCTCATTTGTAGAACTGGGTTAGTGACGATTAAATGCATTCATGCACCTCTCGTGCCTAGCCCGGGGGGCTAGCATGCAGCAGGCGCTCCACAAACACTTGTCTCTTCCTTCTCTGTAGCCCTCACATGCTCCTGCCCTTCACAGTTTGTACACAGCTCTACACTCATCACCTCCCCTGATGAAAAGTCAGCCCCTTGAGGGCTGAACTTTCCCCACCAGAGGCAGCTGCATACAGTAGGTGCTCAATAAATGTGCACTGACGTTGACTAAGAAGCCAGTGCTGCTGTTATGTGGGGACTTTGGCAAACGGAAGAACTCGCATCTGGTTCACCCTAGGAGGCCTGGGGCGGGGCTGTGGTCAGCTGGTCTCCAGTGGCAATAAAGCCATTGATTCCACAACTTGTCCCTGTCCCCACCCCCAGTCAGCAAGGCACCTGGTCCTTGTTAGGGGTTAATTACTGGCCAAGTGTGGGCCTAGGGTTGGGGGCGCTGCTGGGAACACTGTGTTTGGAGGAAAAGAGCTTTCTTTTTAGGAATGAAAACAGAAGAGGTGGCTTCTGCTTCTTGAAGAATCAAGAACTTGGGTGAAGATTTCTACCCACCCCATCGCCCTCCCCTCCCTCTCCTCCTTCCCTTCCCTCTTCTCATCTTCTCTCTCTCCCCAATCCCACCCCCCCATGCAGATTTACCCACCACTACCAGGAGCCCTTTGTCTGTGGAGCCTCCGGATGGAGTTCCCGCCCGCAGCCCGCAGCCCGCAGCCCGCAGCCGAGGTTCAAGTCAGGACTAGCTCACAGTGCCCCTCTGCCTGCTGCCAGCTAGGGAGAGAGACAGGGGCCCGGGCAAATAGTGGCAACCAGCGCAGCAGTCGTAACCTGCGCTTGCTTCTCTGCTGGGGCTTCGCAGTTACAAAACCCGCACCTGGTCTCTTGACAACCCTGGGAATTGAGCGTGATGGGGGCTAGCCTTCCCTTTGCACTGATGAGGACACTGAGGCCCCAGTGGACACGGGCGCTGGGGCTCCGGCATACGCAGGTTGGCCTTTGTCCAGCCGGTACCCAGGGCCGGAACCCGGGTCGCGCTGAGTGACGTCATGCCAGCAGACTGGCAGAAAGTTGAGGCCCCATGTGGCCTTGGAGCTGCTCCCTGACCACCTCCTACTGTCTCAAGAGCAAAGGTTGTTGGACCTGGCAGTGCCTGCTCCTCATTTGTCTCATCCCCGGCCTCCTCAGCATGCCCGCCTGGGTCCCTGAAGGCCGGGTCCTGAGCAGAGTGGACCAGGGCCTCCCTGGCATCCTCCCTGGCTCAGGCCTTCTCCCTCTGCCTTCCAACCTTTGCCATGAAGTCCTCTGGCTTGGGCTGGCCAGCTGCCCTTGGTGGCCATCCCTGACTGCCCCTGCCTCCCTGGCCATATCTCACCCTCCTCCAGGAAGCCCTCCCAGTCCTTCCTGCTTTTCTACGGACTCCCTGGAATAATGATCCCTGAATACTCCTAGTGCCTCCCAGGGCAAGCCTAGCCAGGTCGGGAGGTGTGACACAATGTCTCCCCTGCCCCTCGACCAACTCCTTCTCAGCAAAGCATGGGGATAGCACTCGGAGCAGGGTTGAGGGAAACTCAGAATACACTTGAAGGATGAAGAAGGATTCAGAGTGTTCTGAAGCTTCAGGGACATGTGGTATGTGCTGCCTTAGTTTCTCTAAGTGATCGGCCTCCGCGAGAACAAAACAACAGCAAACCCAGCATCACCCGCTTGCCAGCCCCCAGAGTTCAGCTATGATGCTGGCCAGGCACGCCTGATCCGTCTTACCCTCCACGCTTCCCGGACTCAGTGCCGGCTCTGGCAGCAGCTATGGCTCGGTCCTGCCCCTGGCCAACGCTGGGCCCTCTGGGTGCCTCTGTGTTTTGCACTCTGACCACATGGCCTCCACCCAGGGAGTCCGTGGCCAAAGCCAGCTTGCTGGTAAATGGCGGGTGCTTCTGCCCAAGATGGGGTGCTGTCTGCATTGGGGTGTACTCTAGCTGCCCAGGTCCTGCCCTTAGGAAATTGGCCTTCTGCCGTGAGGGACACAGAACCCAGGCCGCTACTGTGCAAGGGTCACAGGTTTTTGGCCCCAGTTCCATGGCCCTGTAGTCTCATGGCCAGGGGCTCCCAGGCCTGGGCTTCCAACCAGCGGCCTCTGCTAGGAGTGGTCTTGCTTCTGTTCCTGGCTGGAGGTGTCCATGGGGCTCCTGTAAGTGCAGGCAGCCAGGCCCAGGAAGGGCGGAGGCAGCCATTCCCAACAATTACACAATTCGGGAGCTGAAAAGTTGTTTGCTGTCCCCAGGAGCCAGCCCTGGATGGGAGGCTAGTGGTGGGGCTTGGCGCTGATTGGGAGTGGCAGCGGGCTCTGTGCCACACCCAAGCTGGATCGGGGAGACAGGGCTGAGGGGTGGTGTAGGACCCCCTCAGTCTCCGGTCCCCGGGGCAGGCCACACCATGTCCACAAAAGCCTGTGGCTTCAGTGGCTATGGGCAGCTGGCCGCAGCTGACGCCCCTGGGGTTGTGCTGTTTCTAAATATTGGTTCATACTATTAACCCTGCTGTGCCCTGCAGTAGACCTGGCTGCCTGCAGAGAGCGCGTCTGGGAGGGGGATGAAGAGTTCCTGTTCGGATGGAAAATTTGTGAACATACGTGCTCAGAGTCTGGCCTTTGGGGGCTAGGGCAGGGCTCCTGAAAGAGGGAGGAGAAGTACCTGCTCAGGACAGAAACGAGGCTTGTGACAGGCGTTAGGTGATGTGGGTCTGAGCCGGCAGCTGGGCAGGGCGGTGGAAAGACTGTCGGGTTAGGAGCCAGAGGTCCGGTTCTGCCAAGCCTCTCCTGTGTGGCCTCAGGCGAGTCCCTTCAGGTCTCTGCGCCTCTTCTCTCACCTGTAAATTGTAGAACCACCATGGTGTCTGATGAGGTTTTCCGACAGAGGGGCTGGAGGGGCAGTGCCTGGTGGTTATGAGGATGACAATTGTTGATGCCAGGGTCCTGTCCTCTGCATGACTCCCAGGAGTCCCTTGAAGGAAAGGCAAGACTGACACCCAAGAGACAGCCGGAGGGAGCTTGCAGGGTGTCTTCAGCTTGTGTGGGGCTCAGTGCATGCGCCACCTTACACGAGAACAGACAGCTTGGAGTTCAGCCTCTTCGGGCCCCATTGGCTTGTTGTCCTGCTGTAGTGAAAAACCCGCGGTAGCCAGCCTCCAAGATGGCCCTCCACGGTCCCCACCTTCTGGCATTCAACCCTCCTTTAGCTACCTCCCACACGGAACAGGGCTGAGCTGCGAGGCCACTAAGAACTGTGGCAGTGACTGAGTGGGACCTCCGAGGCGAGGTCCATAAAAGATATGGCAGCTTCCGGGGCACCTGGATGGTTCAGTCGGTTCAGCGTCTGCCTTTGGCTCAGGTCATGATCCCAGGGTCCTGGGATCGAGCCCCGCATCAGGCTCCCTGCTCCGCGGGAAGCCTGCTTCTCCCTCTCCCACTCCCCCTGCTTGTGTTCCCTCTCCTGCTGTGTCTCTCTCTGACAAATAAATAAAATCTTTAAAAGCTACGGCAGCTTCTGACTGCTTGCTTTGGGGCAAGCCGGTCACCATGCCTGAGGGGCCCCTGGAGGCCCTATAAGGGAGGAACTGAGGCCTCCTGCCCACAGCCAGCCCCAGCTCACCGCTCATCTTGGAAGTGGGTCTGCCAGCACCCGTCAAAGCTTCAGATGACCTCGGCCCTCACTGACCTCTCGACTACTGTCTCTTGAGAGACTGGGAGCCCACACTGTCCCGCTGAGCTGCTTGTGAACTCTCGATCCATAGAAACTATGTGCGATAGTAAAGGTTTATTGCTATGTTAAGCTCTTAGGTTTGGGGGATAATTTGTTATGCAGCAGCAGATAACTGATGCAAGTCTGTGCAAGTGTAAGTGATAGTCCAGAGAGCCTGGCTGGGACTCTGAAAGTAGGACTCTGCTCCCGCGAGGAGAGACCTTTCCTTGATCAATCAATGGATCGACTCATTTATTCATTCAACAAATCTTTTTTTTAAAGATTTATTTATTTATTTTAGAGAGAGAGCGAGAGAGAGAGCAAATGGGAGGAGGGGCAGAGGGAGAGAGAGATAAGCAGAAGCCCCGCTGAGTGCGGAGCCCGATGCGGGGCTCGATTCCAGGACCCTGAGATCATGACCTGAACTGAAATCAAGAGTTGGACACTTCACTCACTGGGCCACCCAGGAGCCCCTCAACAAATACTTCTTAAGTACTTACCATATATGTCAGGCACTATGCTGGGCACTGGGGACACAAGACTCAATGGCAGGGGCCTTCCTGGGGGAGCTCACAGGCTCCCCACAGTGATGCAGTGCCTGTTAGATATGGAGATGGGAGGACAAGGGAGATGTCAGTGACAAGCCCAGTTTTCCAGTCTGGGCACGCGGATGGCTGGTGGCGTCGTTCATTGAGATAAATGGGGGACAGGCGACATCTCAGGAGAGAAGCTTTGGGTATGTTGATTTTGAGGTGTTTGTGAGAAATCCAGTGACACTGTGTGGGCCGTCGGGTATGAGGGCTGAAAGCCCCTGGGAAGGCCCCGGCCAGAGGCACGTCTGTTTGGGAACCATCGCAGTACAGACAGTGGGACTGAAGCAAAGAGAGGGCAGGCTGCCCAGGCAAGAGGAGGGGTGGGGTGAAATGACAGAAGGCCCAGGACTAAACCCTGAGACACTAACGGTTTTTCTTTCAACTTTTTGTTTTGACATAATTTCAGACTTACAGAAAAGCAGTGAGGCCATTACAAATATTTCCCACATACTCTTCACCTAGATTTCCCAAATGTCAATATTTTATCAGATCTTAAATTCTTTTCTATGTATATACATATTTTTTCCTGAGCTAATCCAGAGTGAGCTGCAGACATGGCTCTCCTTCATCCTTATACACTCCAGTGGCTCTTTCTTTCTTTTTTTTTTTAAGATTTTATTTATTTATTTGAGAGTGACAGTGAGAGAGAGCACAAGCAGGAGAGAGGAGCAAGCTCCCTGCTAAGCAGGGAACCCGATATGGGGCTCGATCCCAGGACCTGAGATCATGACCTGAGCAGAAAGGCGGAGGCTGAACCGACTGAGCCACCCAGGCGCCCCATCTGGTAGCTCTTTCCTAAGAACAAGGACCTTCTCTTTCATAACCAGACAGCAATGATCAAAATCAGGAAGTTAACATTGCTACCCTATTTTTAACCAGCTACAGACCTTCGTTCCGTTTTGCCAATTTCCCCAGTAATATCCTTGATAGCAAAGGAGAATCCCAGTTGCTGTATTGCGTTGAGTTGTCCTCCCTCTCGATTTCTATTGATCTGGGAAAGTTCTTTCCTTAAGTGTTTCTTTGTCTTTCATGACATTGCCCTTTTCAGCAAGTACAGACCAGTTTTTGGTAAAGTGAATCTTGATTTGAGTTTATGTGGTTTCTTCATAATTGGGTTCGGGTCATGCATCTGTGGCCGGAATAGCCCAGGAGTGATGCTGCGCTCTCTCAGTGCATCCTCTTGGAGGTATACCACGTTTCTCTGGCCCACTGTTGGTGATGTTAATTTACATCACTTGGTTGAGGTGATGCCTGCCAGGATCCTCCCTGTAAAGTTACTGTTTTCCCCTTTGCAATGAATAAAATTAAGCCAACATTGAAAGGTCAGGTTGAGGAGGAAGAGCCAGGAGGAAAGCTTGTGAAGGGCAGTGGGGACATGGGAACAAGACCAAAACAGCTCGGAGCTGGGAAGAGGCGCCGAAGGAAGGGAGTGGTTGGTTATTGGGTCCGGGGCAGGCGGGAGGCCAGTCCAGCAGGGGTGAAGTGTCCCCTGGCTGCAGCTTCCCCAGGCAGGTTGTCATCTAGGGGGAGCGATGGCTTGAAGCCAGCCTGCAGAGAATGGAGACAACAGGAAAAATGCTTCTCAGGGGAGGTTGGTCTGGATGGGGCAGAGAGATACAGGCCCTGGAGGCGACGCGTGTGTGTGTGTGTGTATGTGTGTTGGGGGGGTCAAGTAGATGGTTTCTAATACATGGAAGGGACGTAGGGTATGGAGAGCGTGAGGGGAGGGGACCATGTGAAAGGTCAACCGTCTTTGATTAGGCAGAGGGAATGGAAGAAGGTGTTGGTGAGTCCTCCTGGGCCGCAGGAGGCAGTGCGAGCCGGGGGTCCCGATGGTGTGGTGGGGCGGGTTTGGGTCAGAGTCCCGTCTGCTGGCCTGTTTCCACTGTTGGGAAGGAGGGGGTGCAGGGGGCTGACAGGACATGCAGAGGGGAATGAGCCACGCTGGAAACGACCTCTGGGGAGAGGACGAGAGCAAGCTGACCAGCATGGACATGGACAGTTGGCGGCATGGTGTCAAGTCCGGGGTTCGGAGGCCGTGATACTAATCCCAACAGCTTTTCACTGCCTGGTGCAGGCAGACAGTTGGACCTGGGGACTCAGCAGCCGCACAAGGAGGGCAGTGAAAGCAGGAGGGGACCGAGGGAGAGGGAGAAGGAGCGTAGTGAGCGATGGGGTCTCGGCGCTAGCAGGCGATTTGTGCATCCAGACTAGCAGAGTGACAGGATGTCAGCCAAGGTGGTGTTCCAAAGGGAGGCATAAGGTCAGTGCCGTGGGCCTTGGTGAGCAGCTCAGGATGTGCTGGGGAGAGGGGGCTGTGAGGGAGTGGAGGGGAGGTACTTGGAGAGGAGGAGGTCTGGGAACTGGGAGGCCAAGGGACGGGTTGTCCTCGGGAAAGCCTCAGTCCCCCAGGTGATGGCAGGGGCAGGATGGGTGGGGAAGAAGGTCATGAGCCAGGGCCGCCAGGTTTACGAGTCAGGACAGATGGCCACCCTGAGCAGATGAGGGGGGCACCCTGGACACTGAAGCCCTTGAGGGGTGGTACTTTTTAAAGGGAGGGGACACTGCCCCCGGGTGAGTAGCAAGGAGACCAGGGATCTGCTCCACCTTGGACTCTGAGGGGCAGGAGTGTGAGAGACAGAACAAGCAGCTTTGGAGAGGACCAAGGCTGTCTACAGGGTGAGCTAGGTTTCTGTTAAAGCTGGAAAGAAGGGAGCATTTGGAGCAGAAGTAGGGTGGCTTGTGATGGGCTGGGGTGTAGGGTGGCTCAGCTGCCCCCAGAGAGCCAGGCACACAGGTGACAGACGGGAGCAGTCCGGGGGCCGGGTGGCCGGGGGGGGGGCGTATTGTAGGCAGCCTCCCTAGGTCTGAAATACTTGGAAACTCCACCCCGCCTGCCACCCCAGATCAGGAAGGTAGAGGTCTCAGCCCCACATCTGGCCCCTGTCAGCATGAGGGGACCATCAGGGCTTGAGCCCAGCAGGCCCGCAGCTTCCTCCAGGAAAAGCTGACAAGGATGGGGGTGAGGAGGTGGCACTGCCTGTGGCCCAAGGCCAGTTGAGTGTCTGCGGCCACTGGGTGGGACCCTGCCCTCTGTTCTGAGCCATTCAGTCCTGCAAGGGCTTCTGGAGTGCCCAGCACATCTGGCCTGTCTGCTCTGAGTCCTCATCGTGCCTGATGGCTGGAATGAGCTCAGAGCGGGGTTTGGTTTCCATTAGATCAGAGGCTGTGAGCCAAAGAGAGCCCTGGGTTTGTGTCCTGGTTCTGTCTCTGCTACTGATATAATGGGAGACTTTGGGTAAGTCCTTGCCCCTTTGGGGGACTCAGCTTCTTTATTTATGTACCAGGGCTGTGACAGACACCCTCTCTAAAGCCAGGGGTCATCTGTTCCCAAGACAGAAACCCCTCTTAGCTGGTTTGGATCAAATCCCCAGTCTGAGCTATGAACTGGTGGGTGCAGGCAGGCCCTAGGGCCCCCAAACCTCCTGGGTTTTAGGGGGTGAAGGCATCCCCAGCATTTCCTCCACCCTGGGGCTCATCAATCAATCATTTGGCAGTTGGGTGTCTTCTCTACCCCTCAATGTTCCCTCTCACACTGCCCCTACCCCAGGGGGTACTCTGGAACACAGGCACAGGAAGTGCCTTGCTTCTTAAGGCTTCAATGCCATCCCTCCATCCTCCTTATTTGCTCCCCATTCCCTGCCTGAAATGCCAGCAGCAGGCAAGCAAGCATTCCCTGAGCTAGACATGGATCTCTAAAGACACTGTGCCCTGGGATAGGAGTCCGGGAAGCTATCAGACAGTTACACCTTAGTGTGAAATAATCGGTTTGATCATTTTCCAAGGAGAAACAGACAGAAGGGAGGGCGTGTCCAGAACCTGCGGGGATAGATGGGAGGGGCAGGGGAATAGAGGGCCACCCCAGGGGACTTTCCAGGCTGCGGGAACATTTCCCCCAGGATCCACCCACACTTTCCATTCCTTTCTCTGACTTCAGGGCACCCACTAGTAGAGAAGAGCTGGCTCTGTCACTCCCCCTCTCCCTTTTCCTTCCTTGACTCGGGGTTCTGGGCACCCTCAGGCCATGTAGCCTGGTTGGGAGTAGGGGGCGGTGGGGCCTAGTTTTCAGGGTTCTATAGCTGAGCTGCCATGGTAACTGGGGGAAATAAACACTCCGAGTTTCACGGCCCAAGTTCTGCGGTGATGTCATCCCTAGCTCTAGCCTGCTAGGTCCTGTGGCTGGCTGCACCCCAGGCGGCCTCAGCTGCTCAAGCCAGAGGATTGACTTCCTTCCCAACCCCCAAGCAGCTTCTCGAGTTGGGGAGAGAGTGGACACAGGGGCTTGAGCAAGGGCATCTGGAACAGGCTCCACACAGGCCTAGCCCCTTGCCCACCACTTGGATCTCTCAGTAGCTATTGCCCCCTCTTGGGCCCCAGCCATGAAACTGCCCAAGGGGGCCAGGAACTCTGTGTTCAATGGGCAGGGCCCAGAGGAGAAAGTTCAGGTGCCCTCATGGCGGGAGGTAAAGCAGACCCCTGTGATCATGGCAATGATCAAAGGTGAGAGCAGGCCCCTGTCCTGAGCTTGGATTCCTCTCTCTACAGGGCTGTGGAAGGTGCCCCAGCCTTCCAGCCCTGCCTCCCGCAAAGCTCTTGAGGATTCTCCTCCAAGCCCACAGAAGATCTGCACCTTCAAGCTGAACCCCAGAAGCAGTATTAGCTGCTGGGACTTTTCATGGGGGTAGGAGTGGAAGGGAGCACGGTGTATGATTTTCCAGTTTTGGAAAAAAGCTAGGGATTCGAAGGAGGTTTTAGCCCACCCTTAGCTTTCCTCACTTCCCTTGAATCTTACCCTCCACTGAAAGCAGACAAACTAATTCTTTTTTTTTTTTTAAAGATTTTATTTATTTATTTGACAGAGAGAGAGATAGCGAGAGCAGGAACACAAGCAGGGGGAGTGGGAGAGCGAGAAGCAGGCTTCCTGCCGAGCAGGGAGCCCGATGTGGGACTCGATCCCAGGACCCTGGGATCACGACCTGAGCCGAAGGCAGATGCTTAACGACTGAGCCACCCAGGCGCCCAGACAAACTAATTCTTACTACATTGTTAATGACTGATTGTTGGTCTATGTGGGAGGTGGTTTAGTATGTGATTGTATGATTGCGGTCTCTTGGCTGATTGTCTCAGAATTTTCACATTACCAGGCTTGTGTGACTTTGAGCAAACTGATATTTCTAAGTCTCATTTTTCTCATCTGTAAGATGGGAAACACAATAGTATTAATTTTATGGAGTTGTTGGGAGGCTTAGCTGAAATAATCCGTGTTAATACTTAGTGTAGTGCTTGGTGCAGAGTAAGTTCTTAGTTAATTGTAACTATTATCTTTCATATTACCTGTTGCCTGTCTAAGACACATTGCATTTTATCTGGGAACATTGTCTTTCCCCCAAAGGAAGCTCGATGGTGGGATTTGCGGCAGTGTGACGTCAGCAGAAGCAAAGATCCCAACGTTCTCATGGCACACTGGGTTCGGGGCTTCCCTTGCCTCTGCTCCCGTGCACCGAGGCTGAGGGCTGCCCTGTCCATCCTCGCAGGTCCAGGCCCGGCCAAGTACCTCCGACCATCTGGCACCGGCTACTTCCACCACGACATCTCCATGTTCCAGGAGCCAGCCTATACTCTGCACACGAGACACTCGGAGAAGCGTGAGTGCTCGCCATGCCCGTCATCCCCTCGGGCTCAGGATTACTATTGTTGGATGTTGGGGGTGGCAGTGAGAAGTAGGGAGCCATTACCTGTAGCCATGGGACCCTGGGAACCCAGGCCTGCCCTGCAGAGGACACCCAGGTGGCTCACTGGGTCCTGAAGGAAGCCAGCAGGGATGCCCAGGTGACCCACACCTCCAAAGGCCCATCTGTGGGGAGCTCCCAGCTGGACCTCCTGCGGGAGCTCTGAAGGGCGGCTGGGGCTGTCCAGTGGGCAGGGGAGTCTCCTCTGTCTCGTCTTGGGCCAGGGCCCCTCAGCTCTGGCTGCTGTGGGTTCACTTGTCACAGAAGTTGGGCAGAAATAGCTGGGGAGGGGGGACTCTGGTGGGAATGGTGGCCCCCCCCAAGCTTCGCAGTTGGCTTAGAACCCCCTGGAAGAGCAAGAGCAGAAAGCCGCAGAAGAACTCTGGCTGCTGGTCAAGGCCAGCGAGAGGAGAGGGTGGGCAGGGGTGTTGAGCAGTATCTCTGGGGCTCTGAGATCGAGAGGCCTGCTGGGTCCCTCCCTGGTGTGACATGGCCTCCTCAGCAGGGGAACCGCCTGTCCAGGGCTGGACCCCTTCTTAGTACTAACAATAGCCACTGTGCCTATTATTACCCCTTGGCACCAATCCCCGATGGGAGCTGACCAAGCTGCTACACAGCTGTTATTTTATCTGCTTCTCTGAGCAAGTTCTCAAGACTTGGTCTTGAGACCAAGTCTTAGGTCATGCATTAAAAGCCCAATTTTGCAGACAAGGAAATCAAGGATCGGGAAACACCCAAGAGCCCAAGGAATCGGATGCGAGCCCTCACTTCTCTACTGGGCAGAGGGGATCTTCACCCGGTGGCAGGCCAGGCTCACCCTAGGGCGTCCTCTGGGGCTGACTGGGCCTCTCTGTGGCTGCCTGCAGGGGTCATGGACGTTTGCAGCCCTGGGCCTTGCTATTTCTTGGATCCCAAAATAACCCGGTTTGGAATGTCCAGCTGCCCGCAGGTTCCCATGGAGGAACGCATCTCTAACCTGCGTAAGATGGGACGGGAGAGGGGTGTGGGGGTTGGGAGGATGGGGAGCGGGGGTCCACCCTTAGGACCTGAGCAGGGACAAAGGGTCATGACTCCCCTTTGCCAGGTGTGTCTTTGGATCCTGGCATCTCCCTGCAAGCTTATATCAAGACTCTGATGTCACCATGTCAGTGTCACAATACTTAGGTCTTGAAGCCAATGTTATGCAGGTGTGGCAGCAGGCAAGGTTATGATGAAAATGTCATGGGGGCTCACGGTGCATCAGGGATATTGCCATGCTAATGAGCTCACAGACTGTAGTGATTTCAGGATGTTTTCTGGGTGCTGTCATGGGGATGATATCAGGATGCCGACATCCCAAGGGTGACGTTCTGATGACACTTGTGATTTTTATCTTATAACAGTGTCAATCCTGATGTCACTGTGACCTAAGTCCCTCCCCCTGCCCATAGCCCTGTGCAGGGGTGGTGATGTCCCTGCCCGACGATAAAGTGGTTATAGTAACATCAATCAGGCTCACCAAGACCTCTTACCTCTCTACCCGGACCCATCAGTCGGACACCAGGAGACGTGGCCTGGCTCCCACCCTGAGACCCTTCCCCTCCATTTATCCACTTTCAGGCCTGAGCCCCAACCCAGCCCCCTGCCATTACCAACTGGAGAAGACCCACCCACCTGGGGAACGCAGGGCTCCCCAGTGTGCTTTTGGCTACCGGTGCCCATACAGAGTGATGGACCCCAATCCAGCCCCCAACCAGTACCAGCTGCCACTCTTGCTGGGGCCCAGCAACCCCGTCAGCCGAGCGGCTCCTTGCTATAGTTTTGCCTGGGGGCACAAGAACTGGTTCTACAAGGAGAATGTGGCAGGAGGCCCTGGGCCGGCCGTGCATGCCCGGCCTGAGCCCTCCGTTTACCAGAACCGCAGCCCCATCTACAACATGGCCAAGCGATTCGCCTACCCGATGGACCACACACCTCGGCCTGGCCCAGGCTCGCACGACGTCCAGCAGGTCACAGTGCACAAGCCCCGCCCACCTGCTTTCACCATGGGCATCAAGCACTCACCCCACCTGTGCCCACTGGTCATCGACATTCCCGACTAAGCCCCCTCCTGGGGCACTCACCCCCCGCTCCCCACAGAAGTTATTTTTCTATACTGAACTGAGAAATTTACCAAGGTTTCAAGTAGTAGGGCTGGTGCCTGGTGTATCTAGCGCACAGAAGGCATTAGATAAATATTTTCACTTATTTAGTTTTTTGTTTTGCAAACATGGTTGCTTCCTTTGGGGTCTGCCCTGGGTGAGGGGCTGGAATCCTGGGAGGCATTGTAGGGGTCCCTGTCTGGAAGAAGGTCTGTCCCGGCTCAGCAGGGGAGGCAGCCAGGAGCCCTGGGCAGAGACTCTGGCCAGCTATGTTCTAGTCTGAACTCTGCCACTAACGTGCAATGTGGCCTTGTGCAGCTCCTGTCCTCTGGGCCCCTCAGGGCTGCCCTTGGGACAGTGAGGGGGGAAGCGTAGGCCTGGAGCATGTCCAAGTTCCCTCCAGCTCCACAACGGTGTGACTGTGGTCCCTGACAGGGGTCAGTGTGCGCGAGGAGCAGGGCAGAGGAGGGAGGGGTCGTCTGGTCAGGGACGGGGGTCCAGGGGGTTTTTCCTGGCAGAAGGACACAAGAGGACAAGTGGAGATGGTGTGTAGCGGGGGGTACTCTTGGTGTCTGTAAAGATGAGAGCAAAGACAGGCACACGGGACCAAAGTGCGCGGGACAGGACCCTGGGGCAAGCTCTGAGGGCAGGAGCCTGGGCTGCAGCAGGTTGGCCAATAAGAGGACCAGGTCGTGGGCCACTGGAGGGCACTCAGGCTTTGTCCTCAGCGTGATAGGGCTAGTTAAGATGTGTGATTTTCAGGATTCTTTGGGCAGTGAGAGAACGTTGGACAGAATGGGCAGAGCCTGGAGGCCGCAGTCAGCCTAGGAGGAGGCAAAGGAGGCCAAGCAGACTGCTGAGAGAAGGGACTGCTTGCCGCATGTTGTCTTTGGAGAGCTGCTTGTCTGTCCCCCGACTCAGCAACCTCGCCCTGGCCCTGCAGTGCAGGTTAGAGGAGGAGAGGAGGAGCCCCCCACTAGCCAGGAGGGGGCAGTGTTGCCTTACTCATGAGTCCAAGCCTGGCGCACCCTGCCCCACCCCACCCCTTCCAGCTCTGCCGCTTTGGGGAAGGTAGGTGCCCGCTCTCCTGCGGGTCTCTGTGGAGGCTGGGGCCGAGTTGGAGCAATAGTCAGGTTTTAACTGAAAATGAAAGTTGAACTGAAGACCTAACTTTGGATAGAATCAGAGAATATCTTTGGAATATTAAAACAACAGTCACAAATAGGGACTTGTAGGAAAGCCCACTGGGATCATACCTGACTCTGGGCCCCGAAAACCCCTGCCCCCTCCCCCACCGCGCTAGCCCCCAGGCCTGGGGTATATGTCTGTCCTGTCCTCCCCACTCCTCAGTGAGGCTGGTCTGGGCAGGCTCAAGAGAGAGCCAGTGAGCTTGGGGACCCATCTGTCTTGCAGCAGATTAGAAAGATGTCATTTTGCCGACAATGCCATTTATCACGGTGGCTGCAAAAATTAGGGATGCTTGGCCGAAAGTACTGGGTGGGGGTGGGGGCTGGCGGGTGGCAGCACCTACTGCTGTCCTGTGTCGCCGGGTCAGGGAAGCTATAGGCCAGCCTCTGAATCGTGTTTTTTGGATTTAGTGCCTATCCCATTCCAAGGCCCTCCATTGGAAAAATGAGGAAACTAAGGCCCAGAGCCAGGGAAATAATGAATGGCCTGTCTCTAAATAAAGATCTAGGCTCAGTGTGTGACCCGCTCAGTGTGCAGCTAGGTTGGGGTCAGTCTGTGACTAGAGTCAGGGCTCAGTCTGGGACAGACCCTCAGCTTGACAGGCTCCAGCTGCCGCCAGATATGGGTAGGGACTGGGTATTAGCCCCAAAGCTAGAAGTAACCCTTGGTTTGTGATCCCAAGGGAAGGAGAGGAGGCTGGAGGACTCAGAATGAGTCTTTGGGGGATGAAGATGTTTGGAAGAGAGATGGCCCTGCTAAGAAGGGGATGTGGCCTCTGTGGAAGATGAATGGGACTTCCCTTGTGCCTCAGCCCACAGAATGACAGGGTCATTTAGCTTGGGATTGACCTTTTGGCAAAGCAGTCCCCCTCTCTTGGCCTTGCCTCCTTTGTGGTGGTGACTGGGTAGGTGACCTGCAGAAGGGTGGTGGGCACGGCCTCCCAGGCCTGGCTGAGTGCTGACCCCATCCCTTCTGACTCGGAGCGGGGCCGGGGCACCCTTGACCTGGTGGGAAGCCCTGGTCTGAATTCTCAGAGGACTTAAACCTGTGCCCTCAGGTACTTGGGCCCTGGAGCCTGGCCCATGACTCACACAGACATGTTGGTTCATTCATTCAGTAGACTTTTGCTGAGCTCCTGCCCTATGCCAGGCTCCGGCTGCACCTGGGAGCACCAAAAGACGGTGAAGGCCAGCCATACCTCCAGGTGTTCAGAGAGTGGCTCATGGGAGGATGAGAAGCAGCTCTCTCCAGCCATGAGCAGACATCGGAGGGTTGCTGAGGGTCCAGCGAATGGCAGGGTGCCCACCAGAGCTCCCTCCCTTCTCTCCGGGGGAAGGGAGAAGCCTGGCCTCCATGGGTCACCCCTGCCAGGGTGTGATGGTAAAACTACAGTCACATGACTCTCCCGGACCCTGGCTGGGGGTCTCGTTCTCTGTCACTCTGTTGTTGCTGGAGAGACCCTCAGTGCCAATTGTCTCTCTGCCTCCCGGGAGCTGGGAGGATGGTGGGTGGCCCTGGGCCAGGAGCAACAGGGGCCCTGCCTAAGAGACATACCGACCCAACATACATGGGCACACAGGTAGGGCTTGTGCAGAAACCCACGTCCCTTACCCACGTATACACGGAGACAAGACTCACACTTCTTGCAGTACGTGCTCACACGTGCATGCGCACGCACGCGCAGACACCACACCTCACTCTTCACACGTATACCCCGATACCAGACCCACTCAAACACGGCTTTATATTGCACTCACATGGAAAGACAGACAGACAGACACACACACACACACATGCACGCACGCATGACGCATCCACACAGACCCATAGCATACACTAGGGCCGCCTTTTCCTGCCACACCCCCTCTCCAGGTGCCTCTTTATCCCTACAGCCGCTCAGGCTCCCTCATGCCTCCCACTGCCCTGGAGAAGTAGATAATGAGAACGCCCCCCTCCTCTCTGCAGCCCCATGCACAGGTGCAAGAGGGCGTGGGGTGGGCTGTGGAGGGGAGGTTGGGACAGTCTCCATGCTCAAGAGGGAGCTGGGACTCGAGCTGGAGGTCAGCCATCCAATCTGGGCCAGGTCATCCTGCCTCTGGATGGGGTGCATTTGGTTATGAGCCCTTGTCCATGAAGACAAGCCAGATCCCTTCTCTCAGCCTTCAGCACTCAGAGATGCCCACTCCAGGGGCCACCCAAGGACAGGAGGCCGGGCATAGGCACTCCTGCCACCGGACAACCCTGTTCCTGGTCCTTGGCTGGGGTGCGGCTGGGGGGGCTGGTTGGAGAGCATATCCCCTTGGATTCCTGGGACGGGTCAGAAGCTGCATGTCCAAGCTCACCCGAGGCAGAGTGTCTGCTGGGTCCTGACCCTTCTGGCTTCTATCCCTCTGTGTCCAGCTCTCCCCACTGGGTCTTCCCCCTCTAAGTCTTTCTACCTCCCTCTGGCTCCCCTTTCTCTTCTCTTACTCTCCCTCTTGCTCTCCCAGTCCCTCGGCCCTGTTTGTCCTCGAGAATAAAGACCGACATTTTCAATTACCCCCAAAACACCAGAGCAGTTCCAGAAGGCCCTGACGAGGAGGATTGTGTGCTTGTGCGTGGCCTGTGGGTAGGTGTGGGTGCGGGCCACTGTCCTTTGTTCGCTTTTTCTCTTCTGGAGCCTTCATTTTTTCCTGGGGGAGGGGAAGCACGGTCCCCTTCAGGGAAGGAAGGGAGACAAAAGAGAGAAATAAAAAACTGTCCTCGTTGTCTTGTAAACACGTTACGGAGTGCAGAGCGGGGCTCGCAGGAGAGATGTGACGGACTGAGGGAGAGTCAGGGAAGGAGAAAAGGGGGCCGAGAGAGAACAGCCACCACTACCTCCGGGCCTGGGACGTGTGGGTACCAGGCAGGGCTGCGAGGGGTGGAGGGGATTGGAAAGGTTGACCTGGGACAGTGGGAGGCACTCCGGGAGGGAGACCCTTGGACTGGGGAGGGGGGCAGGCCGGAGGGGGCCTCCAGGAGGCAATTCTCCTCTTGAACGTCCACCCCCGTGCCAGGCTCTGGGGACACCGAGGGCTGTCTGCTCTTGGGGGTGTGTGAAATCTACCTGCAACAAAGAGCTCAGCACCTAAGAACCTGAGAGTCTGAGAGTGTGGGCGACCGGCCCGGTAATGCACAGCCAGGGGTGGGAGTACCAGGATTCCAGCCCCAGTCCGTCCCTTCACACAGCCTCCTCAGGGGGCTGGTGGCTGGGAAAGAGGGTCGGAGACTTGGCTCTGCCACGATTGCGGTGTGACCTAGAACAAGTCCTCCCCTCTCTGGACCTCAGTTCCCCATCTGAAAAGTGCTGCGAACTCTGGCTGCTCTGTGGGGCTGGGGGCAGGATCAAATGTTTGGATGTGGGTGGTTTCGAGCTCTGGTTCCCTGGAGGAACCGAGGGTGTGGAGGGGCAAAGAACTCCCGGTCCTGGGCGTGGGCCTGGCCGGCAGCAGCTGCGGCCTCAGCAGCAGGAAGGAGGCAGGACCCCAGCTTCCCTCCCTGCTGCTGCCCAGTGGCAAGATTTGGGTACTGCAGGGGACGGGCTTGAAGGTGCCTCTGGTGAGTGTCCTCTGGTCTTCTCCGGCCCAGTTTGCAGATGCTGAGAGAGGGAAGGGACTTGTCCTCAGGTCACTGAGGGAAGAAGCTTGGGCTGGTATTGGCTTTCAGGGCAGAGTGCTTCCCCTCAGCCCTGTGGTGCTCAGGAAGCCCCCAAGTGGCCTTAGGGCAAGAGTGGTGGAGCTCTGAATCCTCTGCTTGAAGCCACCTCCTCCAGGGATCCTTCAGGATTTCTTCCAGCAGGAAGTGGCCTCGCTCCCACCCTGCGGCCCTGTATACATCCTCTCCTTGTTTTTTCTGCTCCACCTGCCCTAAACGGCTCCCTCTTCTCGTAGCAAATCAGGCAGTGGGACCCCTTAAATCATCAGGGGTGATGGAGGGCTGTCTTCACCACCTAGGGAGCACTTGCTAGGGGCCCAGCTCTGTCCTGGGACTTCTTCTGTATCATATCACTTGAACCTCATAACAACCCCATAAGGTCAGGATTACTTTTGAGCCCATTTTTCAGGTAAGGAAGCACAGAGAGGTTGTGACTCTCAGACACATAGTGGTGGAGGAGGGTTTCAAATCCAAGTCCACCCATTCTCTAGAGAGGAGCCCTTGTTTGGAGATGAAAAGTATCCCCATGGTACCACGAAAATTCAGCTATGACCACACACTGAAACGACTAGTCCAGGGTGTTGTGGGCTTAGGTCTCAGCCATACCACTGTTGTTGCTGTGTGACTTTGGGCAAGGTCCATCCCTCTCTGGACCTCTGGCTCATCTGAAACGTGTGTGTGTGTGTGTGTGTGTGTGCATGCGCGTGCGTGCGCACATGCGCGCACACTAGATTCCCTCAGAGATCCATTCTGGAATTTGGCATGTCCAGCCTTGGGCCCTGGAACGGATTTATCTTGAAGGGCACTGGGAAGGGATGAGTAAGTGGCAGGTCTAGGAAGGTCGAGCTCTGACTGGGGAGGCAGGCCCCTCAGGTGCGAGTCCACCTTGGGTGTCCGTGGTGGAGCTGGATCATGAGACAGTGGGCCGTGAGAGCAGGAGAGGGGTCCAGATCTGGGACAGGTGTGGGGTGATGGGCTGGCCCTTGGGCCTGGGAGCCCTTCCCTCTGCGGCCTGCCACAGAGGGGAGTTTTTCTTGGCAGGAAACAGCCTCATCAATCAGAGGCAATGGGGGGCCGACAGGCGGCCACTCCCCACTGCCCGGGCTTGAGGTGGACTCATAAATCCCGCTCCAGGCTGGGCTGTAAATTCCCGTGATTCACACCTGGCTTCTTGGAGGACAGAGACATTTGGGGCTGCAGGACCGGCTGTTCTTCCCTGGGCAGAACAGGTGGAATCCCTTAGTCACTGGCCTGGGGGGTGCAGACAGCCCCTCCCCAGGCTCCACCCCGAACACCTCAGGCCCAGCCTGAGCCATCTCTGCTCGGACCCCGGCTACCTCCGCCTTCAATCTGGGCCATTTCCGTGCCCTGGCCTGATCTGGCCTGAATTGCCTTAGGAGTTGCATGTGTGGACGCTCTGTGTCCTCTGATCTTGTGGGGGCCTGTGGCCAGGAGGGACCATCCCACATACCCCACAGCAGCGTCTCCTGCAGCTCCATGTGATGGTCTGTTGCGGTGATGATGAGGACAAAAGTGGGAGCCAGGGATCAGTCTGAGTATTTCTCGTTCCAGGGGTTTGGGGCCTGGAACCCACTGCGTCACGGAGATGGCAGGGTCTCAGAGACCCTCTGCCCCAGGGCTGCAGTCATTTGCCAGCTTCTGCTGGGACATTCGTCATACTCAGATGCCCGTCTTTACTCTCACTTACGTAGCATTTTTCTTTAAACTGGCTCACTTTTAAAATGTATGTGTGTGGTTTAGCCTTGTCTTAAGCAATGTTTGTGAAATCAGGGGTCTGATGTGCTAGTTAAATACACACATACACACATATGTGAGAATGTATACATGAAAATACATAATGAAAATAGCAGATGTGCATTTCTATGTGCTATCAAAAATAGTCCTACGTCTCACCAATGATGCACATGCCATTCTTTGAGAAAAGTGGCTCTAGTCCTCTTCTCCTATTTTTCAGACAAGGACGCCAGGACCCAGAGAGGTATAGGAACTTGCCCAAGGTCACACAGCGCTGGGATTATCATCCAGCCCACTTGACTCCCAGCCTGGTGCTCCTTCTTCAGAAGTATGCTTGTTGTCTGTGGAGGGAATGACTGGTCAGGGTGCGCAGTTCTTCTCTTCCCCAGAAGCACACTTGCATTCCCAGAGGCCTGACCCAGACGAGTACGCTGAAAGGTGGGCTTCCTGGCAGCAGGCTTGTGGGCAGGCAGGCTGTCATCCTGGGTGTCCTGGTGGGACTAGGTACTGGCTCCCCTCTCTGTTTGCCTCTCTTCTTGGTGCCCAGGGCTCCTGCCGTGTCTTCAGGACTGGGGAGGAGGTGGAGACCGGGGTCCCAGGGGAGGGAGAGAGGGGGGGCTCTGGCAGCAGTCCTTCCCTGGGGAGCTGCTTACTGAGACGATAGTTCGTGGCACCAGCCCCCCGGGCCCAGCAAGGAAGGTGGCCTCATTAGCAAGTGCCTTCCCCTGCACCACCTCCACCTTCCTACCTTCGGGCTCCTGCCACCCATCCTGCCACACCACTGTTGTCACCCCAGAGACGTGGCGCAACAGCTCTTGCTGGGGACAAGGCTGCTGGCGCCCAGGGAGACAGGAAGGAGATGTGTGCAAGGCGGCCAGGGTGCATGTACACTGTGTACACACACACACTCGTGTACACACCCATCACATAGACACTGTCGTCCACCGGGGCACGCATGCCGTCAGACGCGCATGCATAGATGTGTGCCCACACACGCACGCTGCGTGCAGACCTAGATGTCCATACTCAGACAGACATGCATGGTGATGTGTACTACCCAGACATGTCATACAAGCACACAGCTTCGATAGAGACGCGTGCACACGGCGGTGGGCCGAAGTGCCAAAGACACACAGCGCAGGCGTGCAGATGCCCATCCAGAACGTAGACACTCACCCACACCGAGAGACTCGTGCATATGTTCACACAAGCATCCCGACATGTGTCTCCAGGCCCAGGAGTGCCTGTGGGGTTGCACACAGACCTGTACATGTTCATGAACCAGCAGAGCAGACCTACAGAACATGCGAGAGCAGACGGCCTGCCCCTGCGGGCACTACGTAGGCGCGATGTGTGCAGGGGCGCTTACCTGCACACATACGTGCAACAGAGCGTGCCAGTGTGATGTCTTTCTTGGAATCTAACAAGGCCCGAGGTGCTGGGGCTGCTTAATTCCCTGGGGGAAGTGAGGAGGCAGGAGCTGAGGACACATTTAATTAATTCTTATCATTCCTGACGGAAAGAGAGGGAGAAGAGGGAGGGAAGAATGGGTGGATGGAGGGAGAGACAGAGACAGAGAGGGAGAGAGAAGGAGAGAGAAAAAAGGGGCAGCTGGGGAGGTGAAGCTAAAGGAGTAGGAGTAGGTTCAAGAAGCTTTCAGGGCCCAGGCATTAACCCTTTCAGCTCAGGGCGGGCCCAGGGACCCCATCACTCAGCCTCAACCCCAAAACCAGATGGGCCCTTCGAGGTCAGAGAGTTGAACTGATGCAGAAATCTCCTTGCAGGGTCCCCTGCACAGCTCTGGGGATGGGGGACTCGCCCCATCTCTCACTGGCTTCTGCTGAGTGGAAATCTGCTCCCAGAACCTCCCGACTTTGGCCCCACCTGCTCCCTGTGGGTCCGTGGCTCAGGGGCCGTGGGGGCTCTCCTTTCTCAGGGCCGGCATGGGGGGAGATGCAACCCGCAATGGGGCCCTTCCTGGGCACCAGGACAACCTCCCCCACCTCACCTCTGATCTAGGCCCCAAGGACAAAGTCAGGGAGACAGGGGTGGACAAAGACAGGGACTCTGAGAGAGAGAAAGGATATGAGTCAGGAGAGGGGGTTGGGGCAAAGGAGTGAGACAGAGACACAGAGACCAGGGGTGAAAGAGACAGAACAGACGTGAGAGACTGAGACTGAGCCAGTGAGAGCCATACGCAGAGAGGAATTTAGAGATCAGAGCCAGGATGAGGGAGGCCTTCAGACATACAAAGAAAGATCTGGATATTGGGAGTGATAGCCCAACTCTGCCACTTTCCTTGGTCAGGAGGGAGTCACCCCATGTGGGGACGTGGAGGGGGACCTCCTGGCCTGAAGAGGATGCTGTGACCCTGCCCTGGACCCCCAACCTCTCTGAGCCTTGGCTCCTGGTCTGTAAACTGGGGGTGGGGGGTGGGGACTGACCCTGTCTCTGAGTTGGTCCTGAGGCTCCAAGGGGAGGCTGGCATGGTCCTTTGTTCCCTCCACTTTTCCCTGGGGCTTGTGGGCCTGCAGATGGAGGTAGGGGCTGCGGGGGGTGGGGGTGTGGCTCTGGGTCCAGGCTTCACTTGGAAGCCCCCAAATTGGCAAACCAGGTGGAAGAGAAATGTCTCCGCAGGGCTGGTGTGATGTGCGGCAGCCACACAGCGCTGAGTGATGGAGCGTTTGCCCTGAATATTGAAAATGCATAAATATCCATTTTCAGGCACCAAGGCAGATATAAATACAGAGTAGGGGGGTGTGCAGCCCTCGGTGGTAATTTACCAGCTCTGTACTCCCGGTGGCAGGGGCACTTACGTTTGGCCATCAGGAGCCTTTCCGAGATGGCTTTATGACCGCCGGCTGCCACCTGGGTCCCTTCTCCTGGAGAAATGGCTCTTCGGGGATGGCTGCCTGTGGTGGGGGTGGGGCAAGGCAGGGATGGTCATTCCTGGGCCTGCTCCATCCTAAGCCTTCGGGGCTTCTCCCCCCTTCCCCTTGCCCAGAATCTTCTGACTCAGGAGGGAGGGAGCAAACACATTTGTGTCAGGCATGGTGTGCACCCAGCCCTGCTGAGCTAAATAGAATCAGAGGAACTCCAACCCTGCCTGGGGAAGCTTCCCCACTGGGAAACAGAGAAGCCACCCTAGGTCCTGCCTGCAGGAACTCACACGAGGGGGAAGAATCACATGGCCAGGGGTGGCCTCTGCATGTCCTGCCTCAACCTAGCATGTTATGGCCCCCAGCCTGGGAGGTTAAGCAACGGGGTGTTTGCATCAGGTTGGACCGCGGAGGCCATCGCTCTGAGGCGGGTGTCTCGCTCCATGCTAGCGGATCGGGCCCCTACTCTGTGGGCTGGCACGTGGAGGCCCTGAGGAAACTCCCCGTCTCTCCCAGAGCGGAGGCATGGACTCAAGGTACCCTGGTCCCTGCGGCCTGGACTCCTGCGGGGTGTCTTTTCCTGTGGGCCGGGATGTAGGGCCCACGGCTGTGTTCAGGGGGCCCCCATTCCCACAGCAGAGAAGAGCGTGGGAGAGCACAGTGTTCTCTATGCCATGGTCCTTTTAGGGTCCCGGAGGCCCCCTTCCCAGGGGGCGAGGTTGGGCTTCCCTGCCCCAAGGTGGGCAGTCACCTGGGCTGCCTGGGGGCCGTTGGTGCTGTATCAGCATCAGGGAAATGCCAGGCCCAGGGCCTGGACGTAGTGCCGGGGTGGGGGTGGGGCCAGGTGGGACTGGACGGCTTCCCTCCCTGTGCAGGCAAGGCTTTGGCTGAGCCCCGGGCTGCAGAACCATTCCTTCAGTCCTTGTCTGCTCATCTTCGTCTCCTACATCTCCACCATGGTGCGGCCTCTGCATCCTGGCTGCCCCAGACACATGCTCTTGGCTTCTGCCTCCGTCATGACCTGACTACATCACGTGGAAGGTCTCAGGTCAAGTTGCTTAGTGGGACAGTTTGGCCCGAGTCATTTCCTACCAGGCCAGAGATCAGCAAATGTCCTCTGGGGTCAGACATTCATGCCCACTCCAGGGCGCCCCAGAGGGAGCCACGGGGCCTGGGAGTGGGCAGTCTTCTCACAATAGATTGGGAGTGGGGGCAGGTCACCCTCACCACAGGACAAACTAGTGGCAGACATCGGCAGCCTCTTCCTCTCTTAGAGGCCACACTCACCTCTGCCCTCTCTACACCCCAGCAATGCCTACTGTATGCCAAGCACCGTGCTGGGCTTACGGGGGAAACAGATGAACAGGACTCAGTCCCCACGCTCAGGGGCTTAGAGTCTCATGGGGGAGATAGTATGCACACAAATAGCCACATAGAAGGATACAAGGAGCTTGGGTGCACAGGGGAGGGTGAATTTAGCTCCGACTGAGGCATGGGGGAATGCTTCATGGAGAGGGCGATGTTTGATCTGCACCACAGGTAGGATTTAGCATGTGGTTCTGGGGTTGCTGGAAACATCCTATGTGTGTGGACACAGATGGTATAGCATGTATTGGCTCTGTGTGCGGGTGGGGACAGCTGACTCCTAACCAGACTAACTAGGTCGGTAAGAGAGCCCAGAGCAATGGGAATTAACCAAAAACCTGGCAGGGCCAGCTCCTGAAGGGCCTGTGTGTCTGGCTGAGGGTGTGGGGTGCGGCTGTTGTCTGGGTGTGGGTCCCCATGAGAACAGAGAGTCCTAGAGGGAGGTGGGCAGTGGGGGTGGGAGTGTCGGGAAGGCCTGTTTGACTGAGTGGCTGTCGGTCCAGGGGTAGGGAGAGCCAGCCAGCCCTCCCGCTGGGCTCCCGGGGCCAGAATTTAGAGCTGGGCAGACACACAGCCCTCTCCAACCCAACGCCCCTGGCAGCAGCCTGATGTCAGGGCTAAAATTAGCCTTGCAGTTTTGGGGGCAGCAGGAGAGACAGTCATGGGAATTGCCCCCGCTACTGAAAGTCAATGGACACAGGACCCGGAGTGACGTTGGGGTTCATTGCAGCAGTAAGAACTTGGACCACCCTCCTGACTTGGCTCCTGGGAACAGGAGTCTTGGGGGGCAGGAGCAGGGAGGGCCCTGTTTTCTCTCCTGGCTACCTGTTGGCCACTGTCAGCTGCCTGGGGGAAGGGGTGATGAGGCTCTGCACTCCTGGGGCCCACAGGGCACGGATCAGGCCAGCAGCCCCTCCCAATGTGCTTCTCCCTCCCCCTCTCTTGCTTGCCCAGGTGCTCCGCTGCTTCTCTCCCACGGTTGCCATGGGAACCACAGGTGGCTTCAGTTTGCCTGAGCGCGGCTCCCCTCTGAGATGGGCAGTGGGGCAGGGCACGCCGAGGGGAGCCTCCGTCTGGGCTCTGTCCATCTAGCCCATCTCTCGCCCCGTCCTCACCTCCTCCCTTCCCCGCACCCTCCCAGCCGTCCAGCCATCGGGTCCTGACCATTTATTCCGCTTCCAAAATGTCCTTGGGATGCGGCTGCTCTGCAGCACCTTCCCTACCTTGGCCTGGTCCCCCTCCTTGGTCAGCTCTCTTACCTTTCAGTTCCCCAGGTCCCTCCTGGCCTAACAGCTTTCGGCGGCTCCCACTGCCCTCAAGACAAAGCCAGGCTCCCGACCAGCGCCTTCTGGTCCGGCTTCCCCTTGGCCACTCTCCCCACTCCCATGCTCGTGCTGCCGCCGCCCTGGGATGCCGGGTCTGTGGCATGGGTGGGTTAGTGTGCTGAGCCACACCTCCAGAACCACATTCCGTGGAATGGCAGCAGTGCCTCTGCGCCGTTCATGGGTGTGCATTAAAAATGAGCCGCGTGGAAGTATTTGGAGAAGCGCCGCGTACACCTCACCCCCTGGGAACTCACGAGGCACTCTGTATGTGCTACGGGCTTGGGCAAGGCCTGCACTGATGTCTGTTTTGCTTTGTTGAACCCAGAGTTTCCCAGAGTGTTTGCCCATAAATAAAGAACATCTAGGAACAGCTCTCAGAGCTGGTTTCCCTGGACGACCATTTGAAAAATGCTGTTTGGGTCCCTGTGTGGGGCCCTGCCCTTTGGGATCTGGGGTCCTGAGGCTGCCCCCCACCCCCCCGGTCTGGAGGGGCCTCCAGCGCTGGCACATCTTGGTATGGAGCGGAGGAGGCACTGGAGAGCTGGCCCCTCTCTTAGCAGCACTCCCATCTCCTGGCTGGTGGGTCAGGCCAGGTTCCTGGGTGTGTTCTGTTCAAACCACGCAACATTCTTTTATAAAAATTTGACCTAGTTGCCAACATTTAAAACCTGAGAGATGCCACAACAGATTTTGAATCTTCACGTGGCCTAAGACCTATCCACGCAGGGTGCTTATAACCCTCCATGGAACTGGAGACCGGCGCCGACTGTCTACACGCCAAGCGGCTCATCCCACTTCCGGCACGCCTGAACCCCTCTGAAAACAGTTGCGTTTCTGCCCCTGTCCAGGGGAGTGTGGGGCTCCTCTCAATGAGTTCCTCTTCCCTGGGGTGGTATACCCCACCCACCTCCCTCCACGGGGTGTCCTGCTCAGGGCTGAGGCAGGTGGGGCTCCCCGAGCATCCCTCACACGTCATGCCATGTATGGAGCACCACGTACATCAGCAAATCAAGCCAATCAAGTCTGCCCATCCAGCCCACTCTCTGCCCCCGGGTCCCCTCGCCATGGGGGGGGGGGGCCCAGAGTGGCTGGGGGACAGCAGGGCTGTGGAGCCGTGGGGCAAAGGCCTGCTTGCAGCCTCATGCCGTGTCACTCACCCGTGGGCTCAGAGGATGAGGGGACTCGCGGCAGCTGCTCAGGTCACTCTGGTAATCGGAGCGTGCTGAGTGCAAGAATCACTCCCTGCAAGAGCTAAAAGCTGAGAACAGTGTGGGACCCACAGCGCTGGCACTTCTGAGACAGCTTGCTGATGTGGAGAGCCTGCTAAAAATAGCCCGCTCCCGGCTGACACTGGAACCCTGGAAAATCCTGCTCTGGAGGGGTGGCCACCCCTCCTGTGTCCGTGCCGCCTGCTGGTGCCCAGAGGTGGGGTGCAGCTGGGGAGGCTAGCAAGGGCCGGCCTGCTGGGATCCTCTCCCCCTGGCCTGGGAAGACTGGAGGGAAACACTTGACGGCCCCTGCCTGACGGTGTGTGTGTGTGTCGCGGGAGAGGCCCAGACCTGCCTCCCCGACCCTCAGACCGTTGGGGTGAGTGAGGTATCCCCCTCTCAGGCTGAGACCAAGCACCAGGACAGGCTTCTGTCCTAGGAGGGCTAGGGGGGATCAGTAGGGGACTCTTCTGCCCAGCTGCGCAATCACGATTCCCAGCCCCCACCGAGACCCCTCACCGGGCTACCTGACTCCAGCCATCTCCTGCTTTGCCTGGACATGTCCTGTTCTTGGCTCCCCACTTCTTAGCCTCTTCAAACCTTCCCTACCTTGAGGACTGCTCATGGAAGGCAGCTATGCTCACCACTATACCACCAACGCAGATTGAGGACTGCTCATGAACTCTTCCCTCCTCCAGAAAACCCCTCTGATCCTTTTGTTCAAGGTACCAATCCTTCCCCCAGGCTCTCCCCCCACCCCCACCATCCAGTGCCCCGGGGCTTCCCTTCCCCTAGTGCGGCTCTAGATGCTGTAGTGCCTTGAGCAAGCCCCTGTCTCTCTCTGGGCCTCCAGGGAGTCAAGGTCTAGAGCAGGCTGTGAGGCCCAGCTGGCTGGAGCCCACTGTGTATCCTATTGTGATGTCCATGTCACCAGACCTCACAGGAAGGCCTGGGCACGACCTCTAGTCCAGGCCCCTCCCAAATGCCGGGCCATCCAGCCTCCACTCACAGGCCTCCCGGGGAGGGGCCCTCACTACCTCCTGAGGCGGCCGCACCCCGCTGGCGGCTTCTCTCCAGGGTCCTGCCTCCGCCACGAGCTCCTTGGCGGAAGGGTTCTGGTCTGGCCAAGGGGCTCACGCACTCCGGGGAGGAGGCAGGGCTAGACCCAGAGGAGGCCCTGGAGGACAATTCATGAAGCAGAGACCAATCCATGCTAGGGCAGGACTGCAGGGAGGAGAGACAGGGAAACAGAGGCCAGAGGAGCTGGGTCCCACCCAAGGTTGCCAGTTCGATGCGTTTCCTCAGCCCGGATGGAGGGCAGAGGTGGAGGAGAGGCCAGGGAGACAACAGGGTTTAGTCTTTGAGGAAGGTGGGTCCTTGTCCCTGTGAGGGCTCAGCCAGATTGGGCCAGCCTCTGCAGGGGTGCCTGGGGTGCCTGGAGTGGCTGGGGTGCTGGTGGGTGGGAAGGCTTCCCTCCCCCAAACTTGTTCCTGAGATGTCCCTGGTACCAACCTGTCTTCCCTGCTGTGGTCAGGAATGACAATGAGGGACCAGGAATTCCCAGTGCTCCTGAAGTGAGGGGCCTGGGAAGGGCTATGAGCACAGAGGGTCACACGTCCAGGCTGGAACAGCACTGTCTGTCTGCGGGGCCTGGGAGAAGCCTTCCATGCCCCAGGGCCTTACTTGCCCATGTAAGCAAGTTCAGTATTGGACCACACCCGGTTGACATTCCGGAGATGCAAATCTGACTAACCGAGCAAGCTTCAGCAATTTGCTTAACCTTCCTGGGCCTCAGTCCCTACAGCTGTAAAATGGGGATGATAATTGTTAAAAAGAAAACCAGAGGCCCAAAATGGCTTCACGTAGGTTAAGGCCCCAAGTTAGTAAACCAAGACTTAATACCTAACCTAATTATAGTTCAACCCCCCAGGAATGCACCTGTAGCCAGTCCACATTTTCTGGTCAGCATTAGGAAATTTACTGATCGACTCCTTCCCTTCCCCTTAGGAGGGCCACCTTGCCTAAAACAATAGATTCTCTGCTAATATTTTCCTTTTTTTCTGCTCCCTGTCTAGTTTTTCCGTAGCCCTTCAGAGTCCCCTCTACTTGCTAGACGGGATGCTGCCTGATTCATGAATCAATAAAGCCAATTAGATCTTTCAAATTTACTCTGTTGAATTTTTATGATTTAACACAATAGAATGTTTCTCATAGGGCTGTTGTGAGGATGCGTGTGTGTGTGTGTGTGTGTGTGTGTATCTCAGAGCCTGAAGTATAGTATTATATAAATGTTAATTATTATTACCAGGTCACAGACTCTTTTGAGAACTCAATAAAACACATAGACCCCTTTTCAGAAGAAAGCTGCACCCACGACTTGGTGCACAATTTCTAGGATTATGAACTCCCTGAAATTCGCATGTGTAAGAACATGACTGAATCTAACATGCTTTTTCCTTTTTTTTTTTTCCAATTGAAATTTTTATGGTCAAATTAATGTATGCAAATAGTTGTAAAAGTCCAAAGATAAACGGCTGTTCTCTCCCACCCACCCCCACCCCGTCACCTCTGAGCCCAATCTCCTCCAGAGGCCACAACCCCACAACCCCACAGCTGTTGCCCCTGGTATTTCTCTTTCCATGCCGGATCTCCCCCCTCCCCCAGCAGTGTTGGGAGCAGGGTGGCGGGCCTGTTCCTGTTTGCCCCCGGGGACCATGGAGCTGGGCTTTGTCCCTGTGACTCACCGCCAAGTTCTCAGGTCTCGATTCCACCTACTTTCCAAGTGGCCCCCAGGGCTGCCCAGTGCCTCCAACATCTCTGCCTGCCCATCCCCACCCCACCCCCTTCCCCTGTTGTCCCTTACTGGTCACCAGAGCAACTTTCCAGTTGCAAATACCACCGCACCCTCTCTTCCTTAAAACTCGCTGGTGGCTCTACATTGAATGCAATGATTTTAGCATCAAGGTTGAGGATCCGAGTTGTGTAAGATTCATGGATGCCCAAGGTACAGAAAAAGCAGAGTTGTTTGTGGTAAATACGGCATCATCAAAGGGGGCCTGGGGTGGGTCCAGGGGCCTATGGGGCTCCCTGGCTCAACCAGGCCTGCCAGCGCCCCTGGGGTGGGGTGAGGAGGGGAGGAGGAGACGTCTGCGATGAAACCATTTCATGCAAATATATTGAAATGAGGCTTTGGGGCAGGTTTGACAAGCTGCCAGGAACAAAGGCTCTGTGACTCTCCTGTCTCCCACCTTCCCAACCAGCTGGCTTGAATGACAGCTTAGGGGGATTGCTGAAGGAGGGGCTGTCAGGAATGGAATCTCAGGCCCTGGACCTGGGGAATTAGGAAAAGAAACACATCTCTGAGGTCATCCCACCCTTCTTTACACACTTTGGTTACATTGTGTACATTGCCTACAAAATGAGAAGCAAGCAGCCTTTGGGCAGGTACCGGGGTGGGTTTCCAGCTCATATCCAAATGACACTCCCTTTTTTCCCCTTTATTATGTATGTATGTATGTATGTATGTATGTATGTATGTATGTATGTACGTATGTGTGTATGTATGTATTTAAGTAGGCTCCATGCCCAGCGTGGAGCCCAGTGTGGAGCCCAACGGGGCTTGAACTCACAACCCTGAGATCAAGACCTGAGCTGAGGTCAAGAGTCTGATGCTTAACCAACTGACCCACCCAGGTGCCCCCCTTTTCCTTTTTAAAGGACCCCAGGTGCACAGAACTGGGTTAATCACAACACTGCCTATGACGCCCTCTCATTATTGACCCGGACAAGGCCACTTCAATTAATTAATTTCTTTGTTTACCGTCCTATATTTTTGTTTATAATAACATAGTGATATCAAACAACAAAAATTCAATTGAGTAATTTAAACGATCAAATTGGCTGTATTAAACAATTTACACATCAGGTTGCATCCCCTCTAGCACACAGAAAGGAGCTCCATCAAGCTGCAGGAAAGGAAAGATTTTTAAAGGCAGGACAAGGAAGTCATAAAGAGAAAAAAGGATTATTTTGTGTCAGGTCACGGTCCCTTGGGGGGACAAAAGGGACTTATTAGTTATTAGTTGGATTACCTCATCTTCCTTTGGGGCATGGAGAGAGCCTGTGTGACAGATCACCCTGCTGGTACAAACAAAGTTTGGTTAAGATTACATTTCTGGGGAGGAGCGCCTCGGTGGCTCAGTCGTTAGCGGCTGCCTTCGGCTCAGGTCATGGTCCCGGGGTCCTGGGATCGAGCCCCGCATCGGGCTCCCTGCTCGGCGGGAAGCCTGCTTCTCCCTCTCCCACTCCCCCTGCTTGTGTTCCCTCTCTCACTGTGTCTCGCTCTGTCAAATAAATAAATAAATAAATTAATTAATTAAAAAAAAAAGACTACATTTCTGGGGGAGGGTGAAAGTGCAGTTAGATTAGGTATTAAGTCCTGGTTTGGTGACGTGGCCTAGCAGAAGTGACTCTACTTGGAGCCTGCGGTTTTTTTTTTACTCAGAACTCAGCTTGAGACCTCCAGCCTTAACAATGTCTGCACCCGTCTTGTGTTCCTCCTTTATCATAACCCCTGCTTCCCCGTTAGTGGTATACACTATGCTGAATTATGTGTTTATCATTCCCTCGCCTTTTTTTTTTTTAAGATTTTTATTTATTTATTTGAGAGACTGTGTGTGGGGGGGTAGTAGCAGAGGGAGAGGAACAAGCAGACTCCTCACTGAGCTCAGAGGCTGATGTGGGGCTGGATCCCAGGACCCTGGGGTCATGACCTGAGCCGAAGGCAGATGCTTAACCAACTGAGGTACCCAGGTGCCCCTTCCCTAGCCTTTCTAAATACAATCTTATTACTGTATCAGTCAGGGTAAACTAGGTTATGCTGCAGTAACAAATAACTCCTATTTTCAGTGGCTTAACCCAACAGAAGTTTATTTCTTGCTCTTGCTACGTGACCAGTGCTGATTGGCAGAGGCCTCTGCCCGTCACAGACACAGGACCTGGGCATGGCCGCCATGCTATGATAATTGCTCTTCAATGCTAAGTTCTGGGGTTTGCTTTGTCACAGGAGAATAAAAACTATGCACCAGTTCTTAGATGTTTCTGTCCAAAAGTGACTGAGCCCTTCAGTGACAGTTCAGTGGCTCAAACTCTTCCCGACTATCCCTAATTTCAAGAGGGCCTGGACCTAGAAAGAAGGAAGAACCAAAGTCTTGTGGAGCTTGGGTAATGTCACCACAGCCATGCATCTGTGCAGCCCAAACAGTACTTGTTTTATTTTAGTTGCTCATGAACTTTACAGAAAGGGTGTCATGTTATAAGTGATCTTTCTTTAAAATTGAAGTGTAATTGATATAATATCGTATTAGTTTCAGGTGTGCAACATAGTGATTCAACATTTATACACATTATGAAATGATCCCCATATTAAGTCTAGCTACCATCTGTTACTGTACAAAATTATTACAATTTATTGTCTATATTCCCTGTGCTGTACAGGACATTCCTGTGACTTATTTTATAACTGGAAGTTTGTACCTCTTGATCCCCTTCATCCATTTCCCCCACCCCCAACCCCCCTCTCCTCTGGCAGCCATCAGTCTGTTCTCTGTATCCACGAGTCTGGTGTTGTTTTGCTTGTTCATTTGTTTTGGTTTTCAGATTCCACATTCTAAGTGAAATCACGTATTTGTCTTTCTCAATCTGACTTATTTCACTTAGCATAGTACCCTCACGTCCCATCCACGTTGTCACAGATGGCAAGATTTCATTCTTTCTCGTGGCTCAGTAGTATCCCGTCTTCTTTATCCATTCATCTCTCAATGGGAGCTTGGGCAGCTTCCGTATCTTGGCTGTTGTAGACAGTGCTGCAGTGGACATAGGGGTGCATGTATCTTTTTGTGTCAGTGTTTTTGTTTTCTTCAGGTAAATACCCAGAAGTGGAATTGTAGGGTAGTTCTGTTTTTATTTTTCTTGAGGATTCTCCATACTGTTTTTCATAGTGGCTGCATCAATTTACATTCCCACCAACAGTGCACAAGGATTCCTTTTTCTCTACATCCTCACCAACACTTGTTTATTTGTTTGTTTGTTTCTTTTTGATACTAGCTATTCTGACAGGTGTGATGTGAGATCTTATTATGGTTTTGATTTGCATTTCCCTGATGATGAGTGATGTTGAGAATCTTTCCATGTGTCTGTTGGCCATCTATTTGTCATCTTTGGGAAAATGTTCAGATCCTCAGCCCATTGAAAATCAGATGGTTTGATTTTTTGCTATTGAGTTCTATGAGTTATTTACACATTTTAAATATTAGCCCCTTATCAGATACACAATTTACAAATATTTCCTCCGTAGGTGACCTTTTCATTTTGTTGATGGTTTCCTTTGCTGTGCAAAGCTTTTTAGTTTGATGTACTCCCACTTGTTTACTCTTGCTTTTTTTTAAAAAAGATTTATTTATTTTATGGGGGAGGGGCAGAGGGACAGAGAGAGAGAGAGAGTCTTAGGCAGGCTCCACGCCCAGCACCAAGCCCGACTCGAGCCTCCATCTCACGACCCTGAGATCATGACCTGAGCTGAAACCAAGAGTCGGACACTTAACTGATTGTGCCACCCAGGAGCCCCTACTTTTGCTTTTATTGTCCCTTGCCTGTGGAGTAAGTTCCCCCAAAATATCACTGAGACTGATGTCAAGGAGCTTACTGCCTAAGTTTTCTTCTAGGTGTTTACAGCTTCAGGTCTTACACTCAAGTCTTTAATCTATTTTGAGTTAATTTTTGTACATGGTTTAAGAAAGTGGTCCAGCTTCATTCTTTTGCATGTAGCTGTCCAGTTTTCCCCACACCATTTATTGAAGAGACTGTTCTTTCCCCATTGTATACTCTTGCCTCCCTTGTCATAGATTAATTGATCACATATGTGTGGGTTTATTGCTGGACTCTCTACTCTATCTTATTTATCTATGTATCTGCTTTTATGTCAATACCATACTGTTTTAATTACTATAGCTTTGTAGTATAGTTTGAAATCAGGACTCACGATCCCTCCAACTTTGTTCTTTCTCAAGAGTGCTTTGGCTATTCAGGGTCTTTTGTGGTTCCATACAAATTTTAGGATTATTTGTTCTCATTCTGTGAAAAGTGTCATTGATATTTTGATGCACATTGAATCTGTAGCTTGCTTTGGGTAGGATGGACATTTTAATAATATTGTTTCTTCTAATCCATGAGCACAATATATCTTTCCATTTATTTGTGTCTTCTTTAATTTCTTTCATTGATGTCTTATAGTTTTTTTTTAAGGTTTTACCTTTAAGTAATCTCTACACCCAATGTGGGACTTGAACTCAAAACCCAGAGATCAAGAGTTGCACACTCCACCAACTGAGCCAGCCAGGCCCCCTGATGTCTTATAGTTTTCAGAGTACAGGTCTTTCACCTCCTTAGTTAAATTTATTCCCAAGTGTTTTATTCTTTTTTTTTTTAGATTTACTTATTTATTTTAGAGAGAGAGAGTGGGGAGAGGGGTAGAGGAAGAGGGAGAGAGAGAATCTCTGTGTGTTTTATTCTTTTTGATGCCATTGTGAATTTCTCTTTCTGCTAGATTATTATTAGTGTATAGAAATGAAAAAGATTTCTGTATATTAATTTTATATCCTGTGACTTTAAGGAATTGATTTATTAGTTCTAATAGTTGTTTGTGTGTGTGTGTAGTCTTTTTTTTAAATTTATTTTATTTTATTTTTTTAAAGATTATTTATTTGAGAGAGCAAGAATGAGAGAGAGAGAGTACATGAGAGGGGGGAGGGTCAGAGGGAGAAGCAGGCTTCTCGCTGAGCAGGGAGCCTGATGCGGGACTCGATCCTGCATGATCCGGGATCATGACCTGAGCCAAAGGCAGTCCCTTAACCAACTGAGCCACCCAGGCGCCCAATGTGTGTGTAGTCTTTAGGGTTTTTAATATATCTGCAAATAGTGACAGTTCTTCCTTTCCAGTTTGGATGCTCTTTATTTTTCCTTCTTGCCTAATTGCTCTGGCTAGAACTTCCAATACTATGTTGAATAAAAGTGGCAGGAGTGGGCATCCTTGTCTTGTTCCTGACCTTAGAGGAAAAGCTTCCAGGTTTTCACCTGATGCTGTTAGCCCTGGGTTTGTCACATACGGCCTTTACTGTGTTACAGTATATTCCCTCTAAACCTACTTTGTTGAAAATTTTTATCCTAAGTGGGTGTTGAATTTTGTCAAATGCTTTTTCTCTATATATTGAGATCACCATATGATTTTTATTCTTCATTTTTATTTTACTTTTTTTAAAAGATTTTTAAAATTTATTTATTTGACAGAGAGAGAGCACAAGCAGGGGGAGTGGCAGGGAGAGGGAGAGGCAGGCCCCCTGCTGAGAAGGAGCCCGATGTGGGACTCGATCCCAGGATACTGGGATCATGACCTGAGCCGAAGGCAGACGCCTAACCGACTGAGCTACCTAGGCGTCCTATCCTTCATTTTTAAAATGGGGTGTATCACGTTGATTAACTTGTGGATGTTGAACCTCCTGGCATCCCTGGACCATTGCATGCCTTGCACCATTTGATCATGATGTAGGATCCTTTTAATGTCTTGTTGAATTTGGCTTGCTAATATCTTTTTTTTAAAAGATTTTATTTATTTGACAGAGAGAAAGAGACAGCGAGAGAGGGAACACAAGCAGGGGGAGTGAGAGAGGGAGAGGCAGGCTTCCCTCGGAGCAGGGAGCCCGACGTGGGGCTCCATCCCAGGACCCTGGGGTCATGACCTGAGCCAAAGGCAGATGCTTAACTGACTGAGCCACCCAGGTGCCCCTGGCTTGCTAATATCTTGCTGAGGATGTTTATCAGGAATATTGGCCTGTAATTTTCCTTTTCTTTTTTTTTTTTTTAAAGATTTTATTTATTTATTCATGAGAGACAGAGAGAGAGAGAGGCAGAGGGAGAAGCAGGCTCCCAAGGAGCAGGGAGCCCGATGTGGGACTCGATCCCAGGGTCCTGGGATCATGACCTGAGCCGAAGGCAGACGCTTAACCATCTGAACCACCCAGGTGCCCCTGTAATTTTCCTTTTCTGTGGGGTCTTTGTCTGGTCTTGGTATCAGGATAATGCTGGCCTCATAAAATGAGTTTGGAAGCATTTCCTTCTCTTTAATTTTTTGGAATAGTTTGAGAGGATTAAATCTTCTCTGAATGTTTGGTAGAATTCACCAGTGAAGCCATCTGGTCCTGGACTTTTGTTTGTTGTAAGTTTTTTGAGTACTGATTCAATCTCTTTACTAGTAATTGGCCTATTCAGATTTTCTATTTCTTTATGATTAAGTCTTGGAAGATTGTGTGTTTCTAGGAATTTATCCATTTCTTCTTGGTTGTCCAATTTGTTGGCATATAATTGTCCACAGTAGGCTCTTATGATCCTTTGTATTTCTGTGGTATCAGTTGTAGCTTCTTTCTCATTGCTGATTTTATTTATTTGAGTCCTCTCTCTTTTTTTCTTGATGAGTCTGGTTAAGATTTGTCAATTTTGTTTATCTTTTCAAAGAGCCAGCTCTTAGTTTCATTGATCTTTTCTTATAAGTGATCTTCTGAGATTTACTTCTTCACTAAACAGTATGTTGCTAAGATTCATCTGTACTATTGTACATGACTGTGGTTTCTTGCATTTCATTGCAGGGCCAGTGTTTTATAGAATGATTCTACCGCCATGTATCCATTCTTCTTTCAAAGGGCATTTGGATTGTCTGACTTTTTTTTTTTTTTTGCCCCATTATGAACACTGCTACTGTGAATAGTCTCTTCCTGCAACTTCACTTGGATTTCTTTTCTTTTTAAAGATTTTATTTATTTATTAGAGAGAGAGGGAGAAAGAGCACAAGCAAGGGGGAGGGGCAGAGGGAGAAGGAGACTTCCTGCTGAGCAGGGAACCTGACAAAGTGGGGCTGGATCTCAGAAACTTGAGATCATGACCTGAGCTGAAGGCAGAGGCTTAACCGACTGAGCCACCCAGGGGCCCCTTCACTTGGATCTCACCATCCTACACTGTAGACTGTGGGCTACTTGCAGCTCAAAGAGTTGCATGAAGCTCCTGCCTCCTCCTTCAAGGCCCCAGAACCCAGGCAGTGTGGCCCTCTTAGCAATGGAGGCAAGTCTGCTATGCATCTTCACCTTCCCGCTACCCCCCCCAGCCCCAGCCCCAGGCTGGCTGACTACCGAGCAAGGACACAGTAGCTCTCCCACCGGTAGCAACTTCTGATTTTCCATGAGCTTGTCTTGCATCAGGAGGCAGGGCCATTTTACAGCTGAGGACAGTGTGGCAGTGGTCAGGTCCTTTCTTTTTCCCAACGTGTATTAAGCTTCTGTTGTGAATCATGCACTGTGCTGGGTGCTGGAGAAATGGACTATAACCCATTAATTTACAAATTTACTTCCATTTAGGTGCCAGACTCTGTTGGGCTAAGACAAATAAAGGGTACTGCCTTCAAGGAGCTCACAGTCTAGATGGGGAAATAGGGACGCAGACATACTATTGAGTTGACGAATAAGTAAGATGTGCAGGTGTGCAGATCTCATCATGATTTTACAAGGATTAAAAAAAATCTAAGTATTTTTAGTCATATATATGTGCCTATGTCTGTATGAGTCTATTATCTATCTATCTATCATCTATCAATCTATCATCTATCTATCTATCTATCTATCTATCATCTATCTGACGAATGTGATCTTATTTATGTAAATTCAGCATCCCCAGTTCTGGACTAGAACAGGGAAGCAGATCTTGATTTGTGGATTACCATTTTTATAGGTTAGAAAGTTCCTAAACTAATACCCATGTGTTAAATTCTAGCTGGAACCACTTAAAAATTCCCCTAGAGAGATGGGGCAGCTCCGGCTTTTAGGTGCTCCTTTGATTTTCTCCAAGCTCCTACCTTCTTCTTTTTTTTTTCTCAGTTGCTGGTAGACCAAAATATCACTGCATTGTCTTGGGAAGTTAATATTAAGCTTGACCCTAATGTTACAGCAATACCTCGGCTACTTTTGAGCCATGGCTTACATTCGAATAGAAAATGCTGGGGAAGTAACCCAAATTCTACCTCTGATCAGCCATGTGACTTGTTGTTGCTTTAACTAAGAATCCTTACAGGAAGTGATACTGGAGTCTTTGCTGTGATGTCTTGGGCTGTCCCGTCCAGCCCTACTTCAAGGGGGTGCATCGTCTTTTTCACCAGAAATTCAGCACATGTCAGTATTGGGTACCTTGATGTGGTCATCTTGGGAGACGTGGATGCCTGGAGGAGGGTGGACCTATCTTTGTGCAGGGAGCACGATGGGGGAGAATTCACAGAGAGGGTGGCACATCTGCGGAGTTTGAAGAACTAGGTGGTGGTGTGCACACGCACTGGGGCGTGACCAGACGTGGTGCCTACAGGAGGCAGAAAGCGGCTTGCAGTGGCTGGGACAAAGGCTCATCCGGGGCATGAGATACGTGCCTGTGGTGGCGTTAGCTGTGCTCAGCAAGACTTCTGGTCCACCCCCCATTCTAGGCACGTGCCCTCTTGAAATTGGACAGAGGCAGCATGGGCATGGCATGGCCGCACGTGATGGATTTTTTTTATCATAGTAAAATACATATAATGTGAAGTTTCCCATTTTAACCATTTAAAAATGTACAAGTGAGCCACATTCAGTCCTTTCACAATGTTGTATAACCACCACCACTACCCATTTGGAGAACTTATTCATCCTCCCAAACAGAAACTCTGTACCCACAAAGCAGTAACTTCCTTGCCCCCGCCCCCAGCCCCCCCACCCCTAGCCCATTGGCAACCACCATTCTACTTCCTGGCTTGATGAATTTGCCTAGTCTAAGGACTACTGATAAGTGGAATATTTGTTCTTTTGTGTCTGGTTTATTTCACTTAGCATAACGATTTTGCGATTCGCCCAGGCTGTAGCACATATCAGAATTTCATTTCTGTTTATGGCTGAATGTTATTATGACGTGATGGGATTTTGACTTCCTCCTGGAAGCACTGGTGTGCCTGGGAGAGTCTCCCGTAGCATGATGGAGCGGCACCTGCTGGTAGGGTGCTCTGTGATCCACGAGTGGGAGGATGGGGAGAAGGGTGGGGGGCATGCAGGCACCTGTGGAATAGAATTACTACCCCTCCAGGCTGGTGTAGCCTCACCTCCCCCAGGAAGCTTTTCTATCCCTCAGAAACCCCGATGGCCCTTTCTGTCTTCTGAGTATCAATGGCTGAGCCACACAATCTCTGCTATCTGGTAAGGTAACTTTTTGGTTGGTGAAGACTGTGCCCCAAAGCACTCTAGTACCCTTAGGCCTGGCTCCCAGTCTTTCCTTTCTCTGTCCCTCTCCCTGGCACATGGGGGTTGAAGTCTCAGTGGACACCGGAGTGGGGACTCAGGGAGAGAAACTGCCCCAGATATCTGTGGCAGATTCTCTCACCACCCGCCTCCGGGCTCTCCCAGGTCCCAGACTGGGTCAGGCTGCATCCCAGCAGAGTCCCACCCCACCCCCTAACATCCCTGGCAGGTTTCATCTCCAGAGCTGGGGTTGAAGGAGGCAGAACTAGCCCCAGGGGTGTCGATAACAGGATTGTAATCCAGTGGGATGAGACTGAGCTCTCTGGAGTCTCATAGCATTTTCCCAGCCCTGGCCACTTTATTATCATATCGCTGAGTGATGGGGCTCAGGGGAGCTGTGGTTCCAGCAGCCGCACAAGCTGCCCCTGCAATCCATCATGCTACAACCGGGCTGAGCAGATTCATGCTGCTTCCTGCCCCCGTGTCCACTCTCCCCGCCTCTTCCTCGCTCTTCTGCTTCTCAGGCTTCCCCTCTGCGCAGCAGAGATTCGGTCCCATTGCTGCGTGAGTCTCTCTGTGAGTTGTGCTGACCCCAGGGATTACAGGCTCAGGACCGCTTCATCCTCATGGTGTGACCTGGGGCCTCGGTTTCCTTCTCAGAGCAACAAGAGGGTTGGACCTGTTGCGCTCTGAGGTTCCTTTCAGCTCCGACAACTCTGTGACTTACTATTTTTTGAAGACTTCAAAGCAGATTGCATTGCATTTTCTTCCAAGATCGTGACAGTACGGAGGGATTGGGTGGGACAGAAGCAGCCACCGCACAGGGATCCTGTCTTCCCTCCACTCCACAGGAGCCCCAGGCAACGAGGACATCATTCTTTCTCCTCCGGGAAGCATGTCACTAGCCCCAGGCCGGTGTAAGCAGTGGGTTGGTGCCTGTCTTCAAGGCTGTGTTAGAGTCCAAACCATTAGGTCAGACCTTGTGGGCACGTCAGATGCCAGCCTGACACAACAAATGGGGAGCAGCCTACCCGGGGGGCGGGGCAAAGCAGGCCAGGCAGAGAACCCAGATGCCCCTTTTGCCCCTGCTCTGTGCCCATCTCAGATGGCTGGATGTCCGCCAGGCTCTAGAAGTTCTCTGGAGAAGGACATTTCCCAGCTGAGGGGATTGACCAGTCTAGGGTTTTATTTTTAATTTTAATCTTTAAAGATTTTATTTATTTACTTGCCAGAGAGAGAGAGGGAGAGAGAGCACAAGCAGGGGGGGCGGCAGGCAGAGGGAGAGGGAGAAGCAGGCTCCCTGCTGAGCAAGGAGCCCGACCAGTCTAGGGTTTTATAACCGCAATATTGGGCCAAGTCATTCTGGTAAGAAGTTGTTGACGATTTACCTTTCTTGCCAAGTAGGCAATATTAAACTAAAGAACAGCAAGACTTCACTGTAAGCAGATCCAGAGAACAATGGTTTTCTTCCCAAGAGCTTTCCTTCTGCCCACCCGGCTGTCTCAGGTCTTGTAAGACAGCCCCCCTCCTGACCGCCTGCAGAAGGGAGACTGCAGACCAGGTGACGAAGACAGTGCTGTGATGACTGTGCCACTCTCCTGCTTCCAAGGTCCATCACGCTTCCCAGCGCGGAGTACAGGGGGCCTAGACTGCGCAGGTGCCCCCCTGGGGGCACTGGGGTTTTCTCACTGCTAGCGTCTCCCGTGAGGTCACATATTGGTCCCAGTCGGCCCCAGGAAGGAGGCTTCAGGGAGAGATACTTCGCAGTTCCCTTGCAGCTTGGAGGTGGCCAGGAGAGATATGGGAAAAACTGGGGTGGTGGGGGACGGAGACATGTGTTCTATTTCTAGCTGTGCCATTAACCGCTGCGTGACCATGGACAAGTCTCTGCCCCTGGGCCCCGCCCGAGGTGACAGCCCCGCCCTCCCCACTTCACTGAGTGTTGAGAGGTTAAAAATGAGGTAGGAATCCTAACAGTATTTGGCACAGAGTTCTACCCCCACCCCATGGTCAAAAAACATTCGGGCCTGAATCTAAAGTCTGTCATCAAACCTCCTGAAAAAACTCCACAAACAAGTTATAACTTTCAAAAATAGGCAAAGTTAGAACGAAAGTTCTTATGGCAGGTAAAGATGCAGCTCTGCAGTGCGGATGTGATCCGTGAAATCATTTGACTCTCTGTTGATCCATGAAATCATCTCTCCCTGTTATTTTTCATTTCCTGTTATAAATAATTTCCATCTTTATTGTTTTCTTCTACTTTCTTTGGGTTACTCTTGTGTTCATTTTTTCCCTTTTTAAAAAAATTTAAATTCCATTTAGCTAACATACAGTGTCCTATTAGTTTCAGGTGTACAATATAGTAATTCAACACTTCCATACATCACCCGGTGCTCATGACAAATGCCCTCCTTAAATTTCCATCACCTATGTCTCCCATCCCCGCACTCACTTCCCCTCTGCCAACCATCAGTCATTTTTTTCCTTTTTGGGTTAAATAATTCAATGTGGTATTTAAAATTTTTCTATATTTTAATAAATTCATTTAAGGCTATACATTTACTTCTAAATATTGCTTTAGCTGCATCTCACAAGCTATTAAATTGTATTTATAATCTTCAGTAGTTACTCTTACATTTTATTTTATTTTTTGAAAAGATTTTTAAAAAAATAATCTCTACACCTGACGTGGGGCTCAAACCCACAGCTCTGAGATCAAGAGTCTCATGCTCCACCGACCGAGTCAGCCAGGCATCCCTACTCTTACATTTTAATATACATATTTACTTATAAGTTTTTCTGAGAAGGTTCAAGGTTATTCAGTATCTCTATCGTCCTTCTGGACAAATAAAAAATTTTTAAAATTGTTGTCTGAAATCTTATGCTTTTTTGAAACCCAATTTTAGTTGTTATTGTCATTATTATTATTATTTTATGGCCAATAGTTCAGTTATATACATTCAATGTTTAAAAAAGATTTTATTTTAAGTAATCTCCCTACCCAACGTGGGCTCAAACTTACAACCCAAGATCAAGAGTCGCACGCTCTACTGACTGAGCCGGCCAGGCGCCCCTGCCCCCCCTTTTTAATTTTTTTTACCAATGTTCTGCACTCATTCTTGTTTCTTTATCCACTTCCTCCCTTAAGTTTACATTTTGCTGAAGCACATCTCTTAGTACTTCTTTCAGTAAAGGTCTTTCAGGTATAACTCTCTTGTCTTTCTAGGTTTGAGAAAGATTTTATTTTGTTTTAATCTCAAAGGATTATTTAGTTGCCAACGGAATTGTACCCTCCGTGTTTTTTCACGCAGAGCTTTGTGGCATTTGCTCCATGGTTTTCTGGCCTCTTTTCTTGCGGGGGAGAGATCTGCCGGTCTTGCTGTCGGTTCTTTGGTGAGTGAGGTGCCTCTTCTCTCTGGCAGCCTCTGAGTTTTTTCCTCACCTTTGATCTTCTGCGGTTGTGCTGCCATGTGCATGGGTGTGATGTAACGGTATTTAAGGGGCTGGACTCTCAGTGTTTACTTTCATCTGAGAATCTACCCTTTCCTCTCATCTTAGGAAAGAATCTGGTTTTCTATTTTTTTTTTTAAGATTTTATTTATTTATTTGACAGAGAGAGCAAGAGAGCACAGGGAGGGGGAGCAGCAGAGGCAGAGGGAGAAGCAGTCTTCCCGCGGAGCAAGGAGCCTGACGCGGGGCTCGATCCCAGGACCCTGGGATCATGACCTGAGCAAGGCAGACACTTAATGACTGAGCCACCCAGGCACCCAGGGTTTTGTATTTTTGACTGTTGCTTCTTTTCTATCCCTTGACTCTCCTGGAAATCCTATTAAGTGTTTATTGGAACCTCTTGATCCTTCTTACCTTCTACTCTTCTTGATGGATCTTTTAAAGATTTATTTATTTATTTATTTGAGTGAGACAGAGAGCACAGAGGGGGAGGGAGAAGCGGACTCCCTGCTGAGCAGAAAGCCTGACTTGGGGCTCCATCCCAGGACCTTGAGATCATGACCTGAGCCAAAGGCAGACGCTTAACCAACTGAGCCACCCAAGAGCCCCCAAAGTTTTAGTTTTATCCTTTTTTAAAAAAATACTCTGCTCAGGGCTCTTATCCTTCGGTAACTTTGTAGGCCTTGCAAATCCAGTCCCGAAGCCAGCATGTGGCTTTGCTGGGCCAGTTTCCTCTGTCCTCCCTAGGTTATGCCTTGTTCTTTTTTTTCTTAAAGAATTTTCTCTGGGGCACCTGGGTGGCTCAGTCAGTTAAGCATCTGCCTTCGGCTCTGGTCATGATCCCAGGGTCCTGGGATTGAGCCCCGCATCGGGCTCCCTGCTCAGTGGGCAGCCTCCTTCTCCCTCTCCCTCTGCCCCTGCTTGTGTTCCCTCTCTTGCACTGTGTCTCTTTCTGACAAATAAATAAATAAAATCTTAAAAAAAAGAGAATTTTCTCTGTCACTGTTATAGGTTTGCAGACACGTGGAGGGGGTTAGTGGTAGGTCCACAGAGCACGGATTTAGAGAACCATCCTGACTGACGATGTGAGGTTTGACACCAAACAACAGAACGGCTCAGAGTAATAAGTAGTGAGTGTTTTTTTGCAGTTCCTGCTTTACTGTTTGCCAAACTGTTTTCTTATATATCTGCATAATCTTTGCAAACTAAGCTGCAAGGCAGAGTCTGTTATTATCCTGATTTTCCAGAGGAGGTGGCTGAAGCTCAGCCACCAAAGCGGTGCTTCTTAAAATGTAATGTGCACATGAATCACCAGGGATCTTATTAAAACACAGATTGAGATTCAGGTGATCTGGGGTGGGGTCCAAGATTCTGGGGTCTAACAGGTGATGTCGATGCTCACTGGAGGGGGGAAGTGCCAGGGAGCTTGGCCAAGGCGCACATGTCCTCAGTGATTGGTTAGGAGCCTGCGTCTGCCTGACCCCAAAGCCTGTGCTCTGTGGCTACCGGTACCGCTGAGAATCCTGCAACCCAACCACTTGCTTTATAGGAGACCAGAGAACTGGAGGCTTCGGCTGGAGGGAGAGGAAGCTTTGCTGAGGGGAGGAGACAGCTCTCGCCTGGCCCAGCTCCTTTCTCAAAGTTTAATGAGGAAGAAAGGGATGGAGAGGGATTGTCTCACGGGTAGCGAAGCACCACAGCCGGGCAGCTGTCAGTGGGTCTGTTGGAAAAATTAATTTTTTAATTAAAAACATCTTTTTCTCCGTCTCTTCTTTCCCCTTTGCTTTAATGTCTCAGTCTGGAGTAATTATGAGTCGCTCTGGGGAGACTGAACCTTAGAAAAATGGTTGGTGTGACTGGCGAGGAATTTATCTGATTAACTTGGGCTCAGCCTTTGGAAAAAAAAAAAGAAAAAAAGGGAGGAGGGAAAGCAGCAGCTCCCAATTCTCCTTCTGGCACAAAACTTAATCACAGCGTCTGGGAGGCCAGGTGGGCCCTGGCCTGGCTCCCTCAGGCCAGCCGGGGTAAGATGGGTAAAGAGGACCTGCGTCCATTCCTGGCATTCCGTTCTCAGAGCCCCCAGGGTCCCCTGCCCCAGCCCGGCCCGCACTTGGGCCCCCAGGCTTTTCCCTGGGGTGGGGGGTGAAGGGGGTGGGATATGTAGCTCTGACTGGCTCAACATGGAGATGATGTCTTAGGGTTCTTGAGAAGCAGCCAGAAAAGGAGGTGTGAGTGCCAGAGGTTTGTTAAATGAATGATATCCACAGAGGAGTGAGGGGGCAGGAAAGGAGGGGGAGGAAGCTGGGCAAGGACATGGGGTCCACTGAAGTCTGCTCTCAGCTGCTGTCCCAGTGGCGCCTGGACGGCACTGAGCGTTGTCAGGAGGCTCTGAGTGGGCTTTTGTGCCTGGGTCTCTCAGCACTGGCTGTGGGCGTAACCCCCAGCCATGCCCCTCACCGTGGGCAGCCGTGTTGTTAGCAGCCGGCACTCACAGCATCTGGGGGACAGACGCACTGGCCTGGTAAAAAGGATCTGGGTGGGACACCAACAGCACCTACTACCGTTGGACTGGAGGGGGAGCCCAGCAGGGGTGGGGAGGAACGGATGGATTCATGGTCATTTAGGAGCTAGAGTTGAAAGAATCTAGTGGTTGAATGAGGGGGTGATGAGAGTGAGGTGACAGGGGGGCTTCCAGGCTCCGGGCTTGGGTGACTGGGTGGCTAGGGGTGGCAGGCACTAAGATGGGCACCCGGAAGAAGGGTAGACCAGGTGGTGGGGGGAGAGCATTTTGTTATCCGGACATGGTGGACATTCAGGTGGAGGTGTTTTCAGGCAGCTGGGTGCGCCAGGTTGAAGCAGAGGTGTGGGCACCATCGGGGTGGAGGTGGAAGAGGGGGGTTGGCCTGCGCGGGCAGGCTGTGGGGAGAGAAAAGGCAAAGCACAGAGCCCTGGGAGCCCCACAATTGGGGCTGGCAGAGGACAGGAGATAGAGCCAGAGAAGCAGGAGGAAAACCATAGAGTGGGGTCCCTCATATCACCTGTCTGTCCTCTGTCTGTCTTGATCATTATCTGTCCCCTCTGTCAGTATAGCTGCTGCTTCTTCTTTTTTTAATTTATTTTTATTTATTTATTTATTTATTTTTAGATTTTTATTTATTTTTTGACAGAGAGAGAGAGACAGTGAGAGAGGGAACACAAGCAGGGGGAGTGGGGGAGGGAGAAGCAGGCTTCCCTGCGAGCAAGGAACCCGATATGGGGCTCGATCCCAGGATCCTGGGATCATGACCTGAGCCTAAAGGAGACACTAAACGGCTGAGCCACCCAGGCGCCCCTCTTCTTCTTCTTTTTTTTTAAAAAAGATTTATTTATTTATTTGAGAGAGAGGAAGAAAGTGGTGGGAGGGGCAGATGGAGCAGGAGATAGAGAATCTCAAGCAGACTCCCTGCTGAATGCAGAGCCCGACGCGGGGCTCGATCCCACGACCCTGAGATTTCCACCCGAGCCGTAATAACCCTGAGCACACCATGCCTGAACCCCTGACTTAATGCATCTTCTGCCCTAGCTGCAGTCTGGGAGCTCTCGAGGGCAGGGCTTGGGCCTCCGCTCTCCCCTTCTCTCCTGTCAAGCACAGGGCTGGGCACCTGGAAAATAGAAATCATGTTGGAAGCAAACCATGAGATTAAAGTCTTTCATTCCTCTATTGAAGAGACATTTCATTCTCAGCCTCCAGCTGCACCCTGAACCCTGCCTGAGTGGTGAAGACATGAGGATGGAGTAGATTGACCCTGCCTTTGAGGGGCCACAGCCTTGTGGGGGGACAGACACGTGAACAGTGAGGCTCTAGCGTGGCCAGAGCTCTGAGAGATGGCATGCAGGAAGCCACAGGAGCACACGGGTGGAGAATTTCCTAGACAGGGCGATCCCTGAGTTGACAACTGAAGGATGGATGGGGGTTTGCCTGGTAGAGATGGAAGGAAAGCATTCCAGGTACACGTGCAAAGGCACACTGCTGCATAAGAGCTGGGCCTCATGAAGGGTCTGTAGGCCTGTCTGGGGCAGAGGGAACAGCGTGGGGCAGACCGGGTGTCAGGAGAACAGGGTCCCAGTCCCAGCTCTGCTTGTAAGAATCTGTGTGACCAAGGACAAATCCCTCCTGCCCTCCCCTTCCTTGCTGCCTCTGGGCCTCAGTTTCCTCATCTGCGTAATGGGAACCAGGTGACTTTATCCCCAAAGCCCCTCCAGCTTGGAAGCTCTCAGGCAACCTTCCAGTAACTTGTCCGGGTATACAGGCTCTGGGGCCCTCTGGGGAATACTTATAGGTTTGTCCTGGTTGATCCAGGCTTAACTCTCTGGGTGCCAAAAACATTTGCTTTATTGCAAGTAGTTCTACCTTCCTGAGCAGACTGGGTCCAGCCCACATGCCTAGGAACACCAAGTTTGGGATCTGCTGGGATGGGTGAAACTGGACACATCCACTGGGAGTGGTCATCTCGGGCCTGCCTGGGCGGCAGGTGGAGTTCTGAGCTGCGGGGATGGAGCTCAGCCATGCCCTACCACCTTCTTTTGCAGGGACTTGGACCTCGTGGTCGCTGGTTCTCCTTTTTATAAATATCGTCAGCCAATCAGTTCACGCCTTTCCTCCTCTGAGCTGGAACTGACCAATCACACTTGATCTGGTTTCTCCGTTGCTAGGAGCTGAAGGCTACCTCCCCACCACAGAAGGGCTTGGGTTTTAAAAGTCCAGTCCTTGGTCTGGAGCTGATCCAGGAGGTTGGGAGCTGTGGGAAGATTTAAGATTTCCTGAGTGCAGTGTCCAGGGGATTCTGCCCACTATCAGGGCTGCTGGAACTCAGAACACCCTGCCCAGGGCAGTCCTGGAGAACTTCCATGAGGGGGCGCCGAAGGAGGGGTTTTCAGACCCAGCTTTGCCGTCCTTTTCTTTGGAAGGGATGCCCTCTTCAGTCCCCTGCTGGCAACCTCTGCAGTCTCATCCTGGGAGTATTGGGACTCCTCCCTGTCCCTCTGCCAGCCTGGCACTGTCCTGGTCCCTGGGATCCACCCTGTCCTAGGATCCCTTTCTTCTCTCACATATGAGCGTCAGGGCTCATGCCGAGTGCTGGGAATCTGTATTTTACCCCCAGGCCTGAGTAATGGTCCAGACACTCCTCTGGAGCTAGGAAAGGAGGGGCTCCAGAGGCTAGGAAAAGGAGGGGACCCCCAAAATGACATGGGGACTTCAGAGAGAAAGGGAAAGTGTCCTAGATGGGGAGCACTGTGTGAGCGAAGGCTTGGGGATGTGTATGAGAATGTATGCTTGTTTATCTGCCTGTATACACACCACGTGTGCATGTACTGTTGCTTCCATGCACATGCCTTGAGCACACGTGTATATGTGTGTTAAATACCAAGAAAGGATACTGGCTGGTGCCTCCTTGATTGGACTTGTGGATTTTCTTACCTCCCTGCCGTCTTACCATGAGAAGCCTGGGGTCTTGGGTCCTGGGCTCTAGCTCCCTGTGGGCTCAGGCCCCTGAGCCCTATCCCCATCCAGTCCCACACTATCCAACACAGCAACAAAATATTGATGAGACTAACACACAGCAGAGCCAGCATCACCTCCAAATGGAGGAAATCCAACTCAATCTGTCATATGTTCCCACTACCAGGGCTGCTGGCAGCCCACATGCCACCCAGTTTTACTTCTTCTGGGTCCTGTGGGTCTGTTCCCACATGGAATGTCACTCACAAGGGCCCAGAGAGGATAGAAGGGTGAATAAAACCAGTGCCCCCTCTGGCCTGGCTCTTGGTCCTGTCCCCTTGAGCAGCCTGGTGTCTTCCTCTGTGCTCAGGCTGGGCCCATCTGGGTAGAACCCAGATTTCTTCTCATCAAAGGGCCTGCCTGTGTTCCTGAGCTACATCGAGGAGTGAGTTCACTGACCTGGGGCAGCAGGAGGAAGCCTGGCCTGGGGCCAAGGCCTGGCCTCACCAGGGACTCTGTCCTCTCTGAGCCTCAGTTGCTACATCTGTAAAAAGACACTTTCAATCCCTGAGGCTCAGATGAGGGAAGATGGGCAGGGTCTCTGACCTGTGAACTGCTGGGCCCACACTGCCTTGGTATCCACTGGGGCCTTGGCCACTAGGAACATCTAAGGGCAGAAGCCAGAGGTGGTGAATGTTTGGCCCAAGGAGTACTTTGAAAAAAATCGAACTAGTGGCCAATATTTTAAAAATGGGCAGTTTCCGAGGAAAAGCTGGCTTTTGGTTTCTCTTGAAAAATCAACAGGCCCAGGGCGCCTGGGTGGCTCAGCCGTTAGGAGTCTGCCTTCGGCTCGGGTCATGATCCCAGGGTCCTGGGATCGAGCCCCACATCGGGCTCCCTGCTCGGCGGGAAGCCTGCTTCTCCCTCTCCCACTCCCCCTGCTTCTGTTCCTGCTCTCGCTAACTCTCTCTCTGTCAAATAAATAAATAAAATCTTTAAAAAAAAAAAAAGAAAAATCAACAGGCCCATTTCTGATTACCTGACCCCTGGGTGAGGTGACCCCTGGCCCTTTCAGAAAAGGTTGACATTTCAGAAGGGTCTTCCCCAGTGGCCCAGACAAGTGAGTGGTGTGTATTCAGGTTGGGGAAGGGAGCACAGCTGCCTCCAGGACCCCTCAGTGCACATCCCCTCTCTGTTCCTCACCTTCAGCCCCAACTGTGGTCTGGGAGCCTGATTTCCTGCCAGGAAGGGAGCAAGGAAGGAGTTGAGCTTTTTCTCCTCCATCGCCTTGACCATTGCCCACATGGCGTGTCCTTCCAAGACCCATGGAGCCAGCTGGGCAGGTTCTTCCAGAGCAGGTGTAAGCTAGGCCAAACATTCCTTTTCTTCCTAATTCCTCAGTGAGGCTCCTTTGTACTCAGGCAAAGGTTTGTGCTGTGGCCAGCTCTGTGGAATCAACCATTTGGGACAGGGCTAGGAGAGCTGCTCTCATCAGGCTGGAAGAGGGAGTTCCTAATCCGCCCCTTCTCAGCTGTGTGACCTTGGGGAAATAACTTAACCTCTCTGGGCTCAGTTTCCTCACCCGTAAAATACTGACTCCCACGGGCTGTCATAAGGATCAAATGGGATCAAGTGTAAGAGGATTTCCTGACACAGGTCAGGCACACAGCAGGGACTTAAGTATTTGCTGAAAGGGGGAGTTGAGGGTTCCCAGGCCTAGCAGTGGAGCCTGCACAGTTGCTCTGCAAAGGAGACTGCATAACAGTGCCCTGGGGCTGGCCGGGGCTGGATGTGCTGATAAGAATAAGGGGCCTCTGCCTTGGGACCTTGCCCCTTCCAGGCTGGGATAACTGGGATAATGTGGGAGGTGGAAGCAAAAGGTAGGTGTAGTTCCTTCTCTTTCCCCATCCTCCACCCTTGTAGGGGGTCACAGCTTTTTCCCCATGAGTTGGGCCCCTTCCTCAAATGGGGAGGGTCCCTGCCTTCTTCAATCACTAGAATCTGACTGTCTGGTTTTCAACTGAAATGTAGAGTCTGGGGGCCCCAGAGAAGCAGGGTATAGAGGGAACAGTTGGTCCCATAATCAACTGTCCTGGAGAGAACTCATGAGGTTGCCCCATCAAGACTTATGGATGGTGGGTGTGACGACTGAGAAATACACTTTACCCAGTTTTTAACTTGAAAGCCCAGGTAGGGCAGAGATATTCCAGGTCCTCCAATGGGGGCACTTTAGGAGAGAGAAGATCTGAGTAGCCTTTGAAAGGACGGCCTCTCTCCTCCTTCTCCTTAATGCTGCCATCTGGCCGTCTTTCAAGCACAGCAATGGAAACCCCTGCCTTCTCTCTAGATGTGCCCTCACGTCTGGGTCCCACATGGCCAGGGCTGCCCAGGGAAGATGATGATAATGGTAGTGATAATGGCAGCTGATGACATTTACTGAGCACCTGGGCTGTATACCTCCTGCCACAATCACCCCAATTCCAGGGCTATAAACCAGCCCACCTCTGTGAGGCACACCCTTTACATGAAAATTCAGATGGGAACGGAGCCACCAACAGGCAAGAGGGAGAGGTGCATTAATTCATGAACGTCACAAAAGGATTCTCCTTGGTGGTGATGGCGGTGAATCTGAGAAATAGCTCCCCATGTGTGCTTATGGTAATAGTCCATGTCTAAAATGTTGACCTACCAGTCTGGTTTTAAAGAACGTGTTCAGAGAACTAAGTCAGCTTTGGGGTCTGCAGGCATCCTGCCTATAGGCAGGAGAGGTATTTCAGGACCCTGGAGAGTGCTCCAAACTCTCTGGAGGTGGGTGGAATGAGGCGTTGGGCCTTTCAGAACAGGTTCATCCCGGGAAGTCATCATATGAATGGGACCTGGGCCTAGGGCCCTGGGGACATGACATACCCAAGTCATTTAGTAAGTCAGTGGCCTCATGTTTCCATGTGGTCCAACTGCCAGGGACTGTGTCCTCTGGAACAGAAGCAAAAACAGTGACAGTCCAGCTTGCTTCTCTGTGCTGAGTCTGCAAAGACACAGGTGTCACTTTCTGCACTCTAAAAAGTGTGTGAAAATAGGAGTGTTGTATGTCGAATCCTCCGCCAACACCACCTTGGGTTTGGGGGCACCTGGGCTTGGGGGCAGTACCACCTGGGCTTGGGGGCAGTAGTTGGTTGTTTGGATGGACAATGAGGTGAATGGTTACAGTCTTGGCCTCTGCAACCTCACTGTTTGAAACTGAATCTTGGCTCTGCCTCTCCCAGGCTGTGCAAATTTGGGCACATTACTTAACTTCTCTACTCTTCAGTTTCCCTATCTGTAAAATGGGTATGATAAAGCACCTACATCATAGGGTGTTGTGAGAATTAAACATGATATATACAGCACTGAAAGCAATGTTTGACATGTGGTTAGTGCAGTAAAATGTTATTATTTTTAAATCCAAGCATTTCTGTCCCAGCTCTGATGTATGACCAGGTTCTTCCCATGGTACCCCCAGTCTTTTTTTTTTTTAAGATTTTATTTATTTATGAGAGAGAGAGAGAGAGAGACCATGCACAAGTGCAAGGGGAGGGGCAGAGGGGGAGGGAGAGGGAGAAGCAGAATCCCTGCTGAGCAGGGAGCCTGATGCAGGGCTTGATCCAGGATCCTAGGATCCCAGGTCCTGAGCCGAAGGGAGACACATAACTGACTGAGCCACCCAGGCGCCCTGGTACCCCCAGTCTTGCTTGTAGGGTCAGACTTGGAAGAGGTAAATGCTTCCTGGGCTTGTAAGCTGTTGGAGTGTCTGAGGAAGCACGGATTTGGGAACTGGGAGGCCCGAGTGCCCTGGGCCAGGGGCTCTGGACACCCTGAGGGGAGGTTGGGCCCTGGTGCCAGCCCCCACCCTGCTCCTTCTTCATGGTGGTTCCAACCATGGTCTTGAGGAGCCAGCAAGACCGAGGTTCAAATCTTGGCTTTGGGGCATATAGGCAATGGCCTTGGGTAAGTCATTATTAGCCTGTGAGAGACTCATCTTTGTCTGGCTAGATAATCCCTTGGCATGGTTGTGCAGGGGAGGAAGTAAGAACATGTAAGCAAAGGCCAAGCACAGGTGCTGTGAGGCCTGCGTGGTGGAGGCTGTCACATGGCTGTCTTCCTAATGTCTCTGTTTCATTTTGGGTCTCTGCCACTCCCCTCTCCCTCCTAATGGATGAGGTGCTCACTCCTCCTTGACTTCCTGGCTTGGTCCACTTGGAAGACTTGGGGATCTCTGCAGTCAGCCCATCCAAGCCCAAACCTCAGAGAGAGGTTTTTAAAGGATAAGAGAGGGTGCTGGTCCCTGGTGGCCCATTCCTTGTAGGCTCACCCCTTCTCCAGGCTTCACCTTAGCAGAAATGCCCTGGATTTCTAGGTGACTCCTTTGTCCTGTAGCCCTGGGCAGATACCACTCTCCACCTCCAGCTCTGCCCCATTCCCGCAGCAAATGGTGAGACGTTTATCCTATTAACAGCTCAGATTTGACAAGTGTGAGCTGGGTGGGTTCTAGGTCTTAGCATATGAGTTGTCTCACTTATAATTAGCTTTTAATTAGCATCTACTTTGTGTTTAGCAATGTAGGAAGCACTTTACCCACCTTATTTAACCACCCAACTGCTTCTAGAAGTAGCTATTATTACTAATTTTATTTTATAGGAGAGGAAACTGAGCCCTGAAGGGTTTCAGTGATGCTTGGGTCACATGGAGGGGGCCTTGAAGCTGCTGGGAGGAAGTTTGTAAAGTACTTCACACAGTGCCCACCATGCAGAAGGTGCTCAATAAAAGCCCTGTCTACCCCTAAGTGCCTCTCCAGAACCCCTCACTGAGATGACCTCTTCATGCCCTCTTTCCCACCCTCATACCAGCTCTTCTGAGCATCAGAAATGCATTAATTTGCAGTTGAGCTAGGCACAATGGTGGAATTCAGGCACTGTGAGTTGGGTGAGGAGAGGGACACAGAAAATGATCATTGACTCCAATCACGGCCAAGGCTCCTTCCCTTTTGCTCTTGTGGTCACGACCGAGCGGACTTCCAGGGGCCTGGCTGTGGAGTCATCATGAAGTGATGTCTGACTGTCATGAGCTCTCATTTGTGGATTATTCATTCTGCCTGGGAATTTGAACACAGTCCAGCCCCTCACTCCTCCCCTGCAGCTTCTCTGGGACTGGGGTGTGGGGGAAGTGGGCCAAGACTTCAAAGGTTTCAGGTTCCCTACTGTCACTATCACAGGGCCTGGCCTTGACTATGACTTCTCTGAGATCCCCACCTGGCCACAGAGGAGACCTGGCTTCTCAGTGTGGCTCTGCTATGGGCAACCCACCATCGGGCTCACGGCAGGTCTTTGTCACTCTTTGGGCTTCAGTGTCCTCATCTGTAAAATGGGAGGGTAGGACTGGCTGTTCTCTGAAGGCTCTCCAGCCCTGTCTCGTAGTGGAGAATCCCTCTCCCTGCCTTGCCTGCCCTATCAGAGGATATATAGTAGAGGGTGGGGACAGAGGACCTGGGGTAGAATAGGAAGTGGGGAATGAAGCAGAGGAGGAGTTTCAGTGGTTCCTAACTCTCTGGCTTGAGCAATTGGTTGACCAGGGTGTTGTTTATTGAGATAGGGAAGAAAAAGAGGCAATCGTGGCTTTGGGGAGGAAGCATGAGTTCAGTCTTGGATCTGTTGGACTTGAGGTGTTTAAGGGATGGACCTAAGCAGCCAACATGGAGGTGAGCTTGGATTTGAACCAGGACTATCTGTATCAAGGGCCATGTTCTCTCTAGCACACCACCCCAGGCAGAGTGTGCAGTGTACAGTCGAGCTACTGAGGGCCAAGGAGGGGTCAGAGAGGGCACATGTTCAGGGCAGGGCCAGCAGCTGGGAATAGCAGTGGTGGGAGTAAAGAAGCCTTAATCAGGGAGGGCTTCCTGGAGGAGGCCACTGAATGTTATGTTCAATAGATACCAAGAGAGGGTGAGGTTTGAAGGGGAATAGGGGAATAGTCAGAAGGGTCCTTGAAGGTCATGTTCAGCAAGATGATGTGACTTGCCCAAAGTCATACAGCTTGTGACAGAGCCAAGATTCCAACCAGGTGTGCCTTACCTAGTGGTCTCTGTTCTCAATCAACCCCATAGGATAATGCTCTCGGGGCATGAGGCCGGGTCAGGGGAGAGGGGAGGACCAGGAGCGATGGACTTAATCTCTCTCAATTTAGACCAGTTTTCCCCAATCCATGTGTGTTTGGTCAAATTCCAGATAAACGAAGAGACAACAGAGCTCTGACCCTGGAAGTCACAGAACACAAGAGCTGGGACTGTTCTAGTTTTAAGACAGATCTGACTCTAGGTACAGGATTGCACCCAGGTGGCCTGGGGGACTACTTAACACCTTCCAGCTAAGGTACACACAGAATCTCCCCTTGGCCCCCACACCGGTCTGTCACCACACCCAGAAGTCCATTAGCCGCCTGACTTTGGCACAGACGTTGCCAGCCAGGCTCCTCCTAAGAGGGAGCGCATCTTTGGCCCCACCCATTTTGCACAGAGGGCACTTACCAGACACTTCTCTCCTGGGCAGGAGGGGTGCAGGTCCCTGGACGGGGGGCCTTTCATCCTGGCTTCGCAGAAGGCCTGTCTGCCGCTTGAGGGGCTGGCTCGCCAGGCAGAAGGGCGGGGAGCCGCCGGGCACAGCGAGCTGCAGCTGGGGCGGCCATGGTGAGCATCAGCAGCTTGCAGTGAGTATGCAGTGTCAAATGGGGTGCATTACTCTCCATGCAAATTAAAAATTAAAATTAATCAAACACTCAAATTGATTTCCTTCCCGTCTGTTTGCTCTGCTGTGCCAATCAGATGCCTGCCTGCCTGCCTGGTTCAGTTGAGCCCGACTCCAGGCCAGGGCTGGGCAGCTCAGGCGGCTGCAGAGGTCTCTGCAATGGGCCTTGGAGCTGCAGGCACCTCGTTCCCACCTTGGGAAATCGGGTAGGGGTCAAACCAACCGGGTCCCCCAGCCTGAGACCGGGTGCTGGGCTTGGAAAGGGGAGCAGGCAGGAAGACAGCATCACTCTGGTCCAGAGGAAACACTCATGCTGGGCCAGGAGGCAGAACCCTAGGGAATACTCGTGGGGCCATCATCAACAGACATTTTGAGGCTGGGCGTCTGGTCCCTTCTCCAATCTCAGTTTCCCCATCTGTGAAATGGAAAGAGAGAGACAGATGGACTAAGTCCCTCCTGGTTCTTGTACTGGCCTATGGTTTGGACTGGCCTTCGCCGGTGATGGACTCTCCTCCAATCCCCAGCCGGCCAGGGGCCCTGACCTCCCCAGCTGGGCCTTGACCTACCACTTACCACTGTGCAACTGTGGGCAAGTCACTCACCATCTCTGAGCCTCGGTTTCCTTCTGGGTAAAATGAGGATGATAATGCCGGTGTGTGGAGGGAGATGAGCATGCAAGTGGTTTATTGGGATCAACACCCAGGGAGGGGAGGGAGTGAGGGAGGCAGAGTGGAGCAGAGGCAGAAGTAGGACTGGGGCACCTTCGCAGTACAGATCCATGGGCATCTCTGGGCCTCAGCTCTCTGCGGGGTTGACCTGAGTTGGGGTGAGTGCCAGGCCTATACCCCTCTTTGACCAGTGGTTGCATGCAGCTGCCCATGGAAGGGCAAGCCTTGGGGGAGGAGGCTCTCGCTTCAGCTGAGGGGAAGGTACTCTTGTGTGGTCTGCCAACCTCCCTACTCCCAGCAGCAGGGAGGAGTGTCTCAGGCTGCAGGGGTCTGGGAAGGGCACTGTAGGGTCCCCTGCACTCTGCAGACAGTCGAGGGAGGCTGGTGTGAGGGTGTGCCTCCCCTTAAAACCCTTCAAAGTCCAATCATCCTCACATGACATCCAAGGACCTTGGTGACCAGGCCTGATCCCCTGTCCTGACACCTCCTAGCAGTGTACCCCCCTCGACAGTGTGGGTGTTTTCTAATTTTTCTACAGTCCTCCCTCTTTCCCTCTTTGCATTCAAACACCATCCCTGTGGCCAGGACATACTCCCTGGACCCCTGCAGTGGCCAGGCCTGGGCTGGTGGGTGTGGTGGGTGTCAAGGAATCAGAGGTAACCCAGACCCAGTTGTGTCCTTCCACCCTACCCCCACATTCCTCCTTCCCTAGCCCCCCACCTTCTACCCCCGCCGTGAGTTCCTATGCTCCTTCAAGGGCAGCCATTCCATGGTCACTTTGGGAGAGCCAGATCAGGCCGATGCCAGCCCAGGTGAAGGCAGTGGGCTCCCCGCTCACCTCTGAGCCTTGAGGCCAGGCTCCAGGGGCTTCTGACTCTCAGTTCTATGACCCTGCCAGCCTCCAACCCCCCACCCCAACCTGTGTCTACTCCAGAACTTGGAACCTTGGCCTTACTCTGTGGAAGTGGCTGTTCAAGTGCCTGTCTGCCCAGGGCCTGTGAGTCTCCTGAGGACAGGGCCCCAGGGGCCTGGCACAGAGCACACCCTCTGTGAGTGGGAGCCAAATGGCAGGTCTGCCTCCCCCCTCCCCCCAGCCCCCTGCCATAGCTTCACCACATCCCAGGTCCCCGAACTTCTCCTACCCCACTGGCCTCCCAAACTGCAACTCCAATCCCATCTCTCAGGAACAGGACGCCCAACATCCCCCCTCCTGCTGCGTGTGTCTGTGTCCCCCAGGGGTGATGATCTCAGGTTCCCAGGAGGAATGCTTGACAAGGGGTCAGTGCCCCTGACAGAGTAGCTGGAGCCTCCAGCTTCCTTTATCCTCCCTCCTACCTAGGGAGACACAAGGAGTAAAGAATTATACCCTTTTACAGCTGGGAAAACCAAAGGCCCAAGGATCCAATTCAGCTTGGGGCCCGATGCTTCTCATTCCTCCTCCATTCCTGAGCTTACCTTCCCCAGCCCTTCCCAAATGGAGTATTCCAAGGGGCTTCCCAGACCCTCACCCACTCCCCACATCAGATGTCTGGGAGTCCCTATTGGCCTGTAAGAGCTGAATTGGATCCTTGGGCCCCGGGGCTTTAGGGCCTGGAATCTGGCTCTGGTGGGGTCATTTTGATTGTTTAATCTTTTCCATCCCCTTGTTACAGGGTGTGACCAGAATCAACCAGAGATGGCAGAGAGGACCAGTCCAGTTGCTGCTTGACAGTGATGGGGGACAGGGAAGGGCAGATATCACCCAGAGTTATTTAGCTAGTATCTGAGTGGAGGCTGAGCCCAGGTCTCCTGTCCTCCTCACCGTGCTGTCAGGTTGGCTGTCAAATCTGAGTCCCCAGCATGCCTACGTTGTGCTAGGGTCCGGGCATTAGAAGAAAGGGTTAGTATTGGTCCCTAGGGGCAGGCTGTCGAGTGATGGGCTGGGAAGCAGTAGGAGGAGCTGTGGGGCACTGTCCTCTGCTTCACATCTCCAGGGCCAGCCAGAGCCACCAGCCTAAACTCCCAACTCCTGACAGGGCCCACTAGAACCTGTGGTCCTGGCCGCATACCACCTGCAGCCCCATCTTCAGTTGTCTCTTCTCATGCTCTGACCACATGGGCTTTCTCTCCTTCCTTCCACTGCAGGGACTTTGCACATGCTGTTCCCTCTCTCTGGACTCCCTACTCCTAAAAATTAACATCTACCCAACTTTCTGGGGCTTGGTCAAATGTCACCTCCTGCCTTTTCCTGATTCCCAAGACCAGCCTGGCCCTCCACCCACCAGCCCCATAACTTCATAGCACTTGTCTGAGGTATAATTCCACATCTCTTTGCACGGTGGTTTGAGTTCTTTTTCTTCCTCTAGACTCTAAGTTCTCTGATATGTATTCCCCACACCTGACACAGTGCCTGGTGGGGAGTAAGCCCTCAATAAATGTTTGTGTAAAGAGGGGCTCCTGGGTGGCTCAATTGGTTAAGTGTCTGCTTTGGCTCAGGTCATGGTCCTGGGGTCCTGAGATTGAGCCCCAGCTCAGTCTCCCTGCTCAGTGTGGAGTCTGCTTCTCCCTCTCCCTCTGCCCTTCCCCTTGCTCATGCTCTCTCTCTCTCAAATTTAAAAAATTTAATTAAAAAAATTAAAAAAACATGTTTGTGGAAAGAATGAAGAACAATGGCTCTCAGTTAAAATCCTGGAGCTTCACACTGAACCTTGGTTTTTTTCTTCTCTGAAATGGAAATAATAAACCAGGATCAGTGTGAGGACCAACCAGTGAATGAAGACTCCTGACACAGCGTCGGTTAAGAGTAAAGAGGAGGCAAGAATTTGCTGTAGGCAGGGGGTAGTTGAGGAAAGCTGTTTAGGGGTGGAAGGACTTGAGACGTGGATGGATTGTGTCAACCAAGTGGTAGGGATCTGTGGGAAAAGACTGGAGGTGGGGAGATGGATGTGAGATGCATGGAGACAGCCTGGCTGGGTGGGGCCGTTCTCTGAATCTTAAGTGACCCTATTTATTTTTCAGCCTGACCCTGGAAAACAGGGGTTGGCTAAGAAGGCAGGCAGGAAATGCCCACTGCCTCCTGGGACTCCATGTGGGTCACCCAGCCCCGGGCAGCACCTGGCTTGGTGACGGGGTCTGGGACACTGCCAGGGTCTCCCCCACTGGCCTACGGAGATAGCTGAAAATAGCAGAGGGGCCTTGGACCGGCATCTGCAGGGGCACTGACCCAGCCCTCGTGGCAGGAAGCAGCCAGCCCCCAGCTTCTGGTGAAGGAGCCCCTTCCTGGAGCTGCCCACACTGGCCCGCCCCCAGCCTCTGGCCCCCAGCCCCCAGTTGCTGTTGCTGTGGCAGCAGAGAGTGATTCCTCTAAGTGGGCCTGTTCATTATTCTTGCCTCGCCTCTCTGTAAAGCCTGCTGGGAGACAGAGTGGCAATAGCTCCTGGCCACCAGCACAAGGGCAGGATACAAGGGGGTCCCAAAGACACCTCTGTACCTGCCTGCCTCTGTGCAGAACTCTTTTTTTTTTTTAAAATGTTGCTTCACATTTTGTTTTTTTTTTTTTTTTTAAGATTTTATTTATTTATTTGAGAGAGAGAGAATGAGAGACAGAGAGCATGAGAAGGAGGAAGGTCAGAGGGAGAAGCAGACTCCCTGCTGAGCAGGGAGCCCGATGCGGGACTCGATCCCGGGACTCCAGGATCATGACCTGAGCCGAAGGCAGTCGCTTAACCAACTGAGCCACCCAGGCGCCCTGTGCAGAACTCTTGAATAGAGGGCTGAGGCCTGGAGCTGCTGAGGGAAAATAAGTGAGTTATGTTTAGTGCCCCTCTGGGACACACCTGCTTGCCCCCATACTTAGGGAGGAAGGTGGGGCTCAGAGAGGGTGTGCTAATTATCTGAGGTTGCACAGCAAAGCTGGGGGCATAAATTCCCAAGCATAGACACAAAGGCTGAGTGGCTCCCAGAACAGTGAAGTGGGAAAAATGGACTGGAATTGTTGCTCTGCTTGGATGTCAGGCACTCTGGGGAAAGGCTGTTTGTCTGTTTGGCTTCCCTGGGGCCCACTTGGAGGCCCTGGGAAGACTCCTCAGGAGGTGTGTTGAGCCAGCAGGCAACAGCCGTGAGCTCATCTCCCCTGAGGCCTCCAGGAAGTCTGGTTCGAAGGCAGGGGAGAAATGGTCGGAAAAGGAGGGAACAGGAACAGTAAGGGCCTTTGGGATAGGCCATAAAGCCAAGCTCAGGTGTGGGGAAAGAAAAAGACATTTTCCGAATGTCTACTGTGTGTTGGGTCATTTCTGTGCATTATCCTTTTTTTTTTTTTTTTTTTAGGCTTTTGTTTATTTATTTGAGAGAGAGAGAGTGGGAGGGAGAGGGAGAGAAAATCTCAAACAGACTCTGAACTGAGCCACAGAGCCTGATGTGAGGCTCAGTTCCATGACTGCGAGATCATGATCTGAGCCAAAACCAAGAGTCGGACGCTTAACCCACTGAGCCACCCAGGCGCCAGGCGCCCCCCCCCCTTTTTTTTTTAAGATTTATTTATTTTAGAAAGAGAGAGTGTGGGAGCGAGGAGGAGGGGAAGAGGGTGAAAGAGCCTTAAGCAGACTACTCACTGAGCGAGGAGCCTGACGCAGGGCTCGATCCCACGACCCCGAGATCATGACCTGAGCTGAAACCAAGAGTAGACCCCTCAATGGACTCTGCCACCCAGGTGCCCCTGTGTGGATTATTCTTTACGAATTCTTCACCAGCCTCCTTGGTGGCTGAGTATTTTTATTCCCATTGTACAGGACACTGAGGACACTCAGGTTGGAAGTGGCACTGGGTATCGCCGAAGTGTGGAGTCTGTGCAGGGTACCTTGATGGGGGGTGAGGGTGCCAAAGTCTAGCCCTCCCTGGACTCACATCACAGCCAGAGCGAAGCCTGGGCTTCTCCTACTTCCAGCTCTGGTCAGCAGGGGGAGACTGTGCTGCGTCTGGCTGCAGAAATTGGGCACAGAGGTTGGGATTGGGTTTCCTAGGAGAGGAGAGGAGGCCCCTTTCAAAAGCTCCTGGATTTGGGAGCCCTTAGCCATGCCTCTGTGATAGCTGAAAGATGGGGAGAGCTTCTGCCTAGATTCGCTAAGTGGCAGCCCTGTTGCTGCCCGAGAACAAAATTGAAACTCAACAATTCAAGGCTCTTATAGCTTCTCTTCCCTCAAATACACCCATCCTTCCCTATTTCCCACTACCATGTCTTCGCAAATGCTCTTCTCTTGGCATGGGATGCCCTTTCTGTTCCTTTCTGCCTGGCCAACTCCTACTCATCTTTCAATACTTGGCTTCAGTGCCACCTCCTCCAGAAGATTTCCTGGACTTCCTCCACCCCCAAAAGTCCATCGTATCTCCTGTTCTTTCATGTTTTTAATGGCAGGAATGTGTCTAAATCATCTGTGTGTTCCCAGTACCTAGCATAGGATGGGGCACATAATAGATGCTTAGTAAATAAATGGGCAACATGCATCCCTCTGTGGAGGCCGGAGAGCGGGGGTCTGTCTGGGGTGGAAGTAGGTGTGGGGGACACGGAAGATGAAATGCTCATGCATCGGGCCTGTTCAGGATCAGGCTGACAGGGAGCCTTAGGGGTGAACTTAAACTTTATTTCCCAGGGGCATCATGAAGGTCCAGGGAGATCTTGGATGTAAAAGAGTTCTGTAAACTGTAGTGTGCTGTCCCTGGTAGGTCCTTGTACCTTTCAACTTTGCCTTGTTCCCCTGATGAGGGTGGGGAGAAAGGTCAAAGAATGAGGGAGGGGGTAGACCAGGCCTGGTGGGGGTGGGGTGGCAATGAGTGCAGCCTCCGCTGTTGCCCCAGCTCTCAGAGGCAAGGAGTGGGTAGGATTCCGGGTGCTGAGGGCCTGGCTTGGGACTCCCTCTCCTATAGGATCTAACACCATATCAGAGTTCGGCATGGCCCCAGAGATGATGTAAGCCAATGTCCTTCCAAGGAAGGGTAAACTGAAGTCCAGAGAGAGGTAGGCATTTGTCCAAGGTCACACAGGAGGAGTGGGAGGCCATCCTATGAGCCCTGTCCTCCCAGCATGACAGGTGCCCTCATCCTGGGCTCAGATCCGGACAGCTGTTTCCCTGATTCCTCCTCCTGGCCCCCGCAGTCTCGGCGCCCAACCCGCACTGCCCCACACCCTGGCCTGCCCCTAGGCTTAGACACCAACAAGCATTGCGCGCCCCTTGGATGGCACGGTTGGGACAGCTCCCGACCGCCCTTCTCCTTGACTCACCTCCAGCCCGGGAGGGCCGGGATCAACGGCGGCGGACGGGGCGCCGCCCGCACCGCCGGGGGTCACGCCACAGCCCGGGACCGTTCCGGCGGGGCGACGCCGCCCTCCTTGGCGCCCCCGGGTGGGGCAGGTCGAGCCCGGTGCGCTATCCCTTTAAGCCCGGGCAAGATGGGAGCTGTCAGCGACAGCCGAGGCTAGCGCGGGACGTCGCCGCCCGCCAGGCCAGAGCCAGGAGCCGCGGAGCGAGCGGAGAGCGGAGGTGGCAGTGGGGCCGGGGCGCGGCAGGTCCCCTCGCCGCCCGCTGAGCTCTCGAACCCCGGGCCCGGCGAGGCGGGCGGCACCCAGTGTAATGCGGAGAATGTGAGAGGCAGCGCAGGGCCGTGGGGAGGAGGGGGCGCGAGAGAGGGCGGCGGCAAGATAGACGGAGAGACAGCGGGAGAGATAGAGGACAGGGAACAGGGAGCAGGTGGAAGAGAAGAGAGGAGATAAAAGGAGAGGCAGGGACAGGAAAGGAGGGCAGAAAGGAGCGAGAGAACACGCGGCGCGGGCGGCGGCGCAGGCGAGGAGGAGGGGGCCGACTACTCCGGGTGGGAGCGCCGGAAGCCAGAGTTGGGCGCCCCGGCCCGGGTTCGGGCTGCGAGCGCGGCGGCGGCCGGGCGGGGCATGGTGGGGGAGCGGGGACGCCCCAGGGGCCCCCTCTGGGAGCGGCGGGGGACCTGAGGCGCGGCCAGCCGGGAAAGGGACGCAGGGCCACCCCACAGGCCCCGCCGGCCGCTCTCCGGGGGCTCCGGCGGGCCGGCGCAAGGGGGCCCTTTGTGAGCGCCCCAGGAGTGCGGAGCCGGGTGTGCGGCGGCGGGGATGTGTGCGCGCGCGGGGGTGCGCGCGTGTGTGCGAGTGTGAGCGCCCGGGCGGGTGGGAGCGCGCGTTAGGGATTCTGCTGGCATCGCAGCGTGGAGAGCAGGAGGCAGGAGTGGGGCGCGTAGGGGAGCGCGGGGCTCTCCCGCGCACACGCACACGCCGCGCGCGCGCGCACACACACATATACACACGCACACGCCCTCCCTGGCTTGCTCGCTGCCGCTGCCACCATCTCGGAGCCGAGCCCTGCGGAGCGGGAAGAGTCGGAGCGGGAACCGGAGCGGAGCCGGGGAATGCGGTCCCGGAGCGGAGCGGCGCGCGAAGTGCGCGCCCGGGACGGTGAGTGTGGCCAGGCCGGGACGCTGCGGCGGGGCCGGGGCCGCGGGGGCGCAGGCCGGGGAGCTGGGGTGTCTGCCCGCCGGCAGCGCCGCGTGCGCAGCCTCTGATTGGGCGGGAGCCTCCGGGGCAGCAGTGGGGGTGGGGTGTTGGGTGCGCGCCGTGGGGGGCGTGCACGCGCGGAGATGGATGGGGCGCGCTTGGCACCCCAGTCCGTGACCGCGCTCCCGCCCGCTGCGCGGCCCCGCCTAACCCTCGCCTGCCGCCGGAACCCCGGCGACTTGGAGCAACTTTGTGTGTGGGGGGAGAGGAGATGGAGGCGTTTTAATGGTGGAATTCCGGCCTTGCCTTCCTGAGGAGAGAACGCGAGGGGGGAATGGGACGGGGGCGCGGGCTGTGCCGCCCGGCGGGTCGAGGGGTGCGTCTCCACCACCCCATCGGCGCAGCCGCCGGCTCTCTGGGACGCCAGTCCCGCCCCGCGGCGCCGCGCTGGAGCCGCTCCCGGCGCTGGACTCCTGTGACTCCGCCAGGGCCCGGCGGGACCGCGCGGCGACAGCTTCCAGGCTCCCGGGCCGCAAGGTCGTCTTTGCAGCCAGGCTGAGGACACAGGGCTTGAGGTGGGGAGTGGGAGACGTGCCTGTGTGTACGTGTGTGTCCCCGCGCCTTCTGCTGCGTGGGACAGGCGGCTGGAAGAAGGGAGCTGCCAGAAAGGGGCATCGCATTAGACCTGGCCCCCAGGAGCTCCCCAGAGGCCAGGGATTGGAAGGGGAACCTCTAGGTCCCTGGCCTGGTGCACCCCCCCCCCCCCCGGGCCCCCCCCCCCCCCCCCCCCCGGCCGCATGCCTGCTTTGCTTGGAGCCGTGCTTCTGTGTGCTTTACTATGTATCGGGGTTGTGCCTGTGCTGTGCCCCCCACCCCGCTTCTTGAGCCTCCTTCCACACTCCTGTCCCGTTGCTGGCTGCCTCAGGGAAGTTCCTAGGCTCCCTCCCCAAATGGCAACCCTGCCCCTGCAGAGCATAGGATGAGAAGATGTGGCCCCAGATGGTGCCCCTGAGAGGGAGGAACCACGTGTGTACCCCCTCCCCCACCCCAGTAAGAGGCCCAAGGAAGGGTCAGAGGTCAGGACTTCCCCTGTACAACTCCTTCTTGCTTCCAGAGCAGTTCTTCCTCCTCTAGGAAGTCTTCTCTGATTGCTCCTTGAATCCGTCCTTCCAGCTTGGGCTTCTGGGCCCAAGCAGCTGGGTTCCCCGGCAGTCTCTCTCCTGGCACTCAGTGTGTGAGCCGGTGGGGGTCAGAAGTCTTGTGCTCAGCCTACATGTTAGCTGGAGGAGTGTGATGCTGGACCAGTATCTACCTGGCTCTCTGGGCGATGGTATTATTTTGTTTGACCAGCTTTCAGGCTTAAACCTTGCTTCCAGTTCATTATCCTTCTGGAATCTTATCAGCCACCTTGTGAGAATGCAAGGCCTATGGGCACACTGCCACTCCATTTCACAGAGGAGGGTTTTGAGGCAGAGATGGAGCTAGGAGAACTCCAGTCTCAGGGCAGCCTCTTTCCACTGGGAAGGTAGCCTTTAACCTGGTCTTCTGTGAGGTGGGGTGGGGAACTGGCTGCTTGCTGCTGGAGAGTCTCCCAGGGCAGCTGTCCTGCTGGCTGGGACCAGCACCCTCCCCAGATGGGCAAGAAGGTGGGCACAGCCACTCTTAGCCTGGTTCTCCCTGGCTTGACTTTCGGCACCTCTTGACCCCAGCTTCTTTAACCTTTGCTTCTTAGGTTTGGGGCCAGAGTCTACCTGGGCTCTGCTTCATGCTTTGCAAACCTGATTCCTGTAATCCTCAACACTGGGATGTCTGTATTGTTCTGGGGATCAGAGGGGTTTCCCCAGCCCAGCTTGGCCCTGTAGGCTAGGCCCTGGCCTTGTCCTCTTGCATGGGCCCTGGAATCCTTCCCACTGTCCTGAGATCTCCATTCTACAGCCCCATCTGGGCCAGAGAGCTCACCCTCAGGAAAATGGGTTCCACACAGACGTCTAAATGTGCACTGGGGGGAAATGGAATCTCGTGGCTATTCGGACCACTTCCTCCCCAGGTGGCCCACCTGAGGTACAGGAAGCTAGAATAGCTCTCAGCCCCAGTCAGGCTTCTCTGAGCCCTCTCCCGCCCTCCACATGCTGACCTGATGGCAGCCTGGACTCATCCCCAGGGCCACTTTGGTCCTTAGAGCTCTCTGGGGCAGGGAGAGCTGTTGCCCAGGAGTGACGAAAGCTCCTCCTGGGGTTGGGGGTGCTATTGCATCCTGTGGTGGCTCCTTCGGCCTCTTTGCTGGCTTCATGCTCCGGCAGCCTCTCCCTGCCTCTCCTCATCCCTTTCTGACCTGCTCTCCGTGGCCTTTCTTACCCATTGTTTCTCTTGTCTCTCTCTCCCCCTCTCCATCTCCCTGTGGCTCCCTGAGCTCTGGACTTTTGCCTTCCTGCGTGTTGACTGAGGCTCCGGTTGACTCCCAGGTGGCTGGAGCATGGCCAGGTGCCTGCTTGGTCCCACCCCTGCTAGCCAGGCTCACTTTAGTCCCTCGCCTGGCTCTTCTGGCCCCTTCCCACCAAAGGACTCCAGCAGGCTGAGCCTGCCATTTGTGGTCACGAGCCATGGGGAAGGAGAGAACAGGGTACCTCTTTGGCCCTCGGTATGTGCTATCAGGGGTGTGAATCCCAGCCAGGTGCTCCCGGTCCCTACTCACTGCCTGCCTTAGGAAGAGCCACTCCCCCTCAAACCTCCTGACCAGTGCGGTCCCTCCTTTCCCTCTCCAGCCAGTCCCTGACTCTGCCATGGGTGTGTTTTAAATTAGAAAGGTATTATATTCTAACAAATTCAGTGATAAGTTGTTGGGTAGGCTGGGCCTTGGGGTGACTTGAGGGGGAAAGGTTACCCCTGACCACTCAAGCCTCCTTTGGGGGGAATTGGGGACCACTCTGGCCAGCCAGAGTCTCCTCCACAGGCTTCTGGGGCTCAGACATCTGCTCCCAAGAACCATGCCTTGGCCTTGCTCCTCATTGCGTAGAGTCCTACAGTGGGGGCTTGCTCCACATTTGGTGGCATCTCCTGGTTTGAGGCCTGGGCTGAGTACTGGGAATTCTGATGACCAGCCTGGGTCCCCCCCGGGTGGGCTCTGAAAGGGGACACAGGTATCCACCCACACCCCTGGCTATGAGGCAGAGTGGGCTGGGCAGCTTGCAGAGGGACGTGAGATGGGGGTCGGCAGCGGGTTGTTTCAGGTGGACTGGACGGCTGGTGCATTTTGACCTGCTCAAATGTTTCTGGCACTTGGTGGAAGCTCTGTGAATATGTTGGATACATGAGTGAATGGAGAGCATGAACAAGGGAGGGCTTTCCAGGCAGATGGCACAGTGTTAGCAAAGGCATGGTGGTGGGAAGCACCAGGCATGGGTGGAGCATGTTTGCAATGGAGTAGTTCATGCAGGGGCCCAGCAGGCCCAGAGCAGGTTGGCACAAGACAGAGGAGGATCTTGAGTGCCCAGCTGAGAAGTGTGGGCTGATTCCGTATGCAGGGGTTGCAGGGTGGAAGTTCTGGAGGGATGCGAGCAGATTTGCAATTTAAACCGCTCCCTCTGGTGGTTGTGGGAGGGCTTGGCCCGGAGAGCCAGAGGCAGGGAGGAGGTTCTGAGGCTGCGTGGGAATCCAGGCTGGTGGTGAGGGCAACAGCGGAGACAGGCCCCTTGTCCGCCTTCTGAGGATGGCCCAGGGGCCAGGCCTAGTTTCCGAACCCAGGAGGATGGAGGGATTTGGCCTGGGGGAGGAGCCGGGTGGGGCAATGGAGGCCATCCATCCAGAGTAGGGCCGGGCCTCGGGTGTATCACCATTCTCACCACCTGGGCATAGGGAGGTGGCAGGTGTCCGGGACTCACAGGATGCAGCCCTTACTACTGGCCGTCCCACTGTGTGCACTCTAACAAGTCCCTGAGATCCCTCGCACCTCTGTTTCTATGTCTGTAAAACGGATGAGTTTGTTTGCCTGGAGACCTGAGGTGAATTTGGGTGGAAGTTTGTGACCTTGGAAGAGGGATACAAAGAGAAGGGGTAGAGGGCTGGTCCACTGCTATTGGACAGAGGAAGAGGTTGAGGCCCAGGGAGGGGTGGTGACTTGAATGAGGTCACAGAACAAGTTGGTGGCAGGGTGTTCCTGCTTGGGGTTTTCCTGGCTGGGCCTGTGGCCTGCTGGGCAGGGGTGGGTGGCGTGGCCAGGGCCTCAAGGCCTCCGCAGAGGACGTCCTCAGGCGGTGGCTTCGGCAGTCCAGCCGTCAGGGAGCATATGGGGCCATATGGCCACATCAGGGGAGATGCCAGCCGCTGAAGGAGGGTGAGCGGCTGCCATCCTGGCCTTCTGGATCTATGTGGGCACGGCCAGCCATCAGGGTCAGGGCGGGAGGAGGCCAAAATGGAACCTCAGTGTCCAGGTTGGTTTGGGGATGGAGGTTGGGTCTTGGCGGATGGCCCAGTTCTAGCACCCATCTGCCAGGGCGGCTGGGCAGGCGGCTTCATGCCCAGGACTGATCCAATTAGCTCCAGGCCAGCTATGCCAGCCACCCTCCACGCCCCACCCAGCTCGGACGGCCCGGCGGTCTGCGGGCCATGGGGTGCTACAGGGCATCTGATGCTGGGGCTTCAGGCCTCAGCAGAGTATGTGTGTGTGACGTGTGGCCTCACCCTGAGCACTGATTCTGTAGCTCTAAGATTTGGGGGGTGTGGAAACGAGTCCCTCGAATCAGCCTGGTTGATCAAAAGGGCCTGGGCGTGGATGCCATCTGGATCTGGGTTTGAATCCTGGCTCAGCTGCTTCTGAGCTAGGTGAGCTCAGGCAAGGCCCTTCACTTTTCTGAGCCTCAGTTTCCTCATCTGTAACGTGGGAGAATGATACCTATCTTGTTGGGGTGTCATTGGCATACTTTGAAGTAACGCACGTAAAGCACACACTAGCCTGATGCCTGCAAGAATCTCAGTAAATGGCGTTCATTTTTGTTCTCTGCTGGGAGAGGGAAATGAGTCTTGTCAGAGTATCAATATCTAGACTGAAGTAGAGAGGAACTTATTATTATTATTTTCCAGAACAAAATTTGCTTTATAATTTTCTGTAAGTTTTTCTACTCCTTCCCTCATCTAGACCTCATGGCAGTTCTGTAAAGAAGGCAGAGAGCCTACCCCGTTTTGCAGATGAAGAAACTGGGAAGTGATTCCCAGAGTTGTACAGTGAGCTGGGTGGGCACTTGGTCCAGACGCTTGCTCCATGGGCATTCTTCCCAAACCTTGGGGGTAGAGGCTGCGGAGAAGTGGGTCTGTCTTCGACAAGGCCTGTCTAGATCAAGCTTGGGAGTCCTAAAGATTCTCCACCCAGCCCTGTCTTCCTTACAGATACAGGGACAGGCCGTCATGGTGACAAGTAGCCAGTCCTAGCTGGGGTTGGTATGGGTGACACTCAGTGGGGCAGCGTTTCTCTGTCTGCCCTGCTGGCCTGGTAGGGGTGAGGGTGGGGGTCGGGAGGAGGGAGGAGGGGGCCTTCACCACCTGGACAGCCCTGGGCCATGTCCTGGCCGGCAGGGCTCTGCCTTCTGGGGAGGGTGGGGAGGACACTGGGCTCTGCCCCTGACCAGCTGTGTGACCTCGGCCAGGTCAGTGTCTGGCCCTCTTTGAGCCTCAGCTTCCCTCTTTGTAAAGATAATTATCTCTGCGCCTGCCTCACAACACTGTTTTAGAGGCTCAACTCTAAATACCTATTTTTATAAAAGCATGCTATTCCACAGCTGCAAGCCCAGGAGTCCCCAGTCCTACAGCTGCTGGTCCTGGAATCATTCAGTGGTTCACTTGTGGGCGCTTCTTCTGGGCCTGGCTGTGCTAGCTGCGCTGGGGACAGAGATGAGTCAAACCAGCCCCTGACCTCTTGGGGTGTGCAGCCCTCACTCGGTAGTAAGTATTCCTTAACGGTCTCCTAAGCCCACGCTGGCTGTCACGCTCCCACTCAGTGCCCTCGAGCGCTCCCTGTTGCCTTCAGGCCTGGCCACTGGACTCCTCAGTGCCTTGCACAGGGTCCGAGCCTCTGCTCCAGCCATCTCCCTCTGGTCCCCTGTGTGCACTCAGGTGCCAGCCAAATGCCACTCACTGTCCCTTTCCCACATGTTGTGGCTTTTTTCTTTCTCTAGGGTTTGGCTGTGCTGTCCCCTCCACCCGGTCCCTTCCTCCACCTCTGCCCATGTGGATCCCTCCCACTGTTTAATACTCAGCCCACATGCCATATTTCAAGCCCCGACCTAGACGTAGTTGCTTTTTCCTCAGAACTGTGAACCTACTGTGTGCAAGGTCTAGTGTATGGGCGGCCTCTGAGCCATGGTGGTTTATCTCTCTTCATGGCCTGGGAATGCCTGGGTGGCAGGGACCAGGTTTATCCATCCTGGGTACCTAGCATGTCCAGGCACCTGGGGCCAGATGGGTTCAGAGAGGCATGAGGGGCAGCCCTCAGGGTCCCTGTGGCTAGTGCCACTTCCTCTTGCCTCTCGGGCCTGGGGATGCGGGTGAGGCCCAGGACATCTACTTGAAAAGCACCTGAGTTACGGGCAGCTTTTCTGCTGAGGTGCTCACCATAGACGTGGCCTTCCCTGTTCCTGGAGGCTCCATTAGGCTGGGGCGGGGGCACCCAGTCGTTGGCCCACACGTAACTGTCCCTAGCGAATTGCAGGGCGTTCAGCAATTAGTGATTGATTATTTGGGGGTACTGATAACTCTTCCATTATCAAAGGGTGGAGGGGGGCCTAGCCAGTGTTTGTATGGGTCAGCTGGGCCTGGCTGGGAGACTGTGATCACGGCCATTGACTCCTGACCAGGAAGCTCCATAAACGAGAGCCAGAGGAAAGGAGGTGCAGGCCACCCTCTCTCAGATTGGAGCTGCCAGGGTTGGGATAGAGGGTTAGGGAGAAGGGGAGATTGGGGTGAGCAGGGAGCTTTTGCTCACTCTCGCCTCCCTCTGTCCCCACCTTCTATGTTCTGCCTCCAGTCTCAACTGGCCCTGGGTCTCAGCTTTCCTATCTGTTAAACGGGGATCTCAGGTCTGTGGGGTAACACCGTGCCTTGGAGTGAGATAGCCAGGCAGTTGTTGACTTGTCCTCATTTGTGCTTAATGGGTGGGGGCGTTCTGAGGCTCCCAGAGGGTGGTGGCTACTTGGGGATGGAGCCAGCACCACAGTCCCCAGCCCAGGGCTGCTCTGCAGAAGGGAGAGGGAGATGGTGGGTGGGAGGGGCCGGTTGGTTGGAAGACAAAAGTTGTCTCACTCAAGTGCTATGTCTGGCTCCTGAATGTGCTAAGGCTTCTCAGTGTGGAGTTAGGACTCAGTGGAATTCGTGCAAAAGCGATTTCTAGGGAAACCACATAAAGGAGCTGGCAGGGGGGATGTTTAACCTACTTGAGAGACCTAGCTGCCAGGAGCATGGGGCATTGTTTGTGGGGCTCCTGGCTCAGGGTACCAAGGCTTTTTTTTTTTTTTTTTAACTTTTTCTTAGCAACATTTTCAAACATACAGAAAGGTAGAGAGACTAGAATAGGAAACCGTATATAGCATCACCTAGATTTAACAATTGTTGACATTTTGCCACATTTTGCCTTATCTTTTTTCCCCCAGAGTATTTTAAAGTAAATTATAGACATCATGCAATTTCACCCCTAAATATTTCAGCATCCATCTCTAAAAAATAAGAGAAAATTTCTGTTGAACTTCAAGTGGTCATGTATTCCTTTTCATTTTATTCTTGAGAGATGAGGATGCTGACAGATGAGGAGACTGAACCCTGAGAGGTAACCTGGCCTGTCCAAGGTCACAGAGCAGAGAGGGGGAAGGGAGGAGAGGTGGGACCTAGGAGGTGGCCACAGGTGTCAGCCCTGGACTGGCAGAGTCTCGAAGCGGAGGGGGAGGGCGTTGGTGGTCTGGAGCTGGGCAGGTGGCTGGAGCAGGATCCCAGTCTTTTGTGGGGGGGTTCCTTTGGCTCAGGCTGGGGGTTCTGCCTGGAAACAGGAAGTGACTGTCTTTTAGGTTAATCTGCTCTCTTCCTTTTGTTTGCTGCGGGGATTAATCAGGAACTGCAGCGTCAGGAAAATTTAAAACAACTTCTTGTTTATTGTTTAATTTAGGAGAATGTTATCAGGCTCTGGCCATGCAAGCGAGGGGAGCTTCTGCTGGCACAAAAAGCGGGGCTGCCCCCCACTAGCCACCTTGGGGGGCAGTGGGGAAGGCAAGGGGAGGGCTGGCCTGGTAGGAGAGTTTAGGATCCCAGTCTGGACTCTCGGGGGGTTTTGAGGGAACTGGGGTGTGTGTGTCAGGGGCTTGGGGCTGAGCCTGAGATCTGGGCTGGGCTAAAGACTGTATCTCTTCAGAACAGATGGGAAGTGAGGCACCAGAGGGGTGAGCTCCTGGCATGTGTGCTGAAAAGGGGGAGAGCCCTGGTAGCCTCTAGCCATACGGAGGAGCTGTCCTCCGCTCTCCTGCTCTCCTGCCTGGGCCCAGTCCTTCCCTGGGGAGACTCGTATAGAATGGGTGTCTTCTGCCAGCTTAGGGCAGGTGCGGGTCTCCCTGGGCTTTCTTGTCTCCTTGGGGTCAGGGGATCCTGCCCCCAGCACCCACACATGCTTGGGACTCCTTGTTCTGCTGTTAGTGACTTAGTATCTCTTGATTTTGTGAGGGTCACCGAGGTCTTGGGTATGGAATTGGAGAAAGTTGGAACTAGAAGGCAGCTCCGGAGATGATCTCATTTTTGTTATGGGTTTCAGGAAGGGAAACCGAGGCACAGGGAGTGGTTATCCTTGTCTCAGGGCTCACAGTTAAAAGCATTGTAGAGCCTTGGTGATAGTCTGGTGTCTGGCTTCTCAGTCCCAGGAACCCCTGCTTCTGGTCCAGCTGGGCTTGTGGTTCAGACAGACCAGTGTTCCCCAGTGTTCAAAGGGGAGGAGGCAGGCCCAGCTGGGAAAGGGCTGTCAGTCATCCCTGGGGTGGGCTCAGGTTCCCCCATTAGGGCCTGCCTCCCTGTGTGTGTATGTGCACACACACACACATTCATGCACACCTAGTTACTTACTAGTGGGGAGAATGGGTGTGCAGATCAGGAAGAAGGCTTTAATGGGGTGTCCTGAGGTTCGGCCGTCCAGGGCTGGGACTGGCCTGCTGTTCTCCCATCTTTGCCCCCGCAGTGAGGAAAGCCCTGAATAGTGCCAGGCTTACAGTTGGTTGGGCTTATTTCTCGAGGACAGGAAGTGGGGCAGGAGAGGCCCTTGGGAGAGAGGTGACCAGAGGGAAAGGAAGAGATAGAGACAGCAAAACACTTTCTGATCTGTGGTCTATGGTCCTGTGGTGCTACCAGACCCTGCATCAAGCCTGTGTATTCTCTGCAGTTGGGGAAGGAGAGAAAAACAACCCAACCTTGAACGAGTGGCTGGTTGGGGCCTGTATGATCTGGATGATGTCACCACTCCTCCTGGTACAATGAGGCAGGTAATGGGCCCCTTCTGCCCCAAGAGTGAGGCAAGGAGGGCAGGGTATGGGCTGGGTGTTAGCCTGACTGTGGCTGAACCTTCAGCCCCTGGGGGTGGAAAGCGGGCTGGGAAGGGTCAGAGGAAAGAGGGCAGGTCCTTGCCGCCCCTCCCCCCAGCCCTTTCCTCTGCTCTCCCAGCGCTGTAGGGATAGGGCGAGCACAGTGCCTGGAGTCCAGGGGCAGGTGGCGCAGAACCACCACATGTTCCCACACTAACTATATGCTGGAATCGAGGCAGGGCACAGAAGAACGTTACTTTTATTAATGCACACAACTGCCCTGCAAGGTGAAGGTCATGGACTCCATTTTACAGATGAGGAAACTGAGGCTTAGAGAGTCACCTAGCTGGTCACTGATGAGACTGGGATTTGAGGCTAGAACTACCTGGCTTTGCTGGACCACACTGTCTTTGGGACCTGGTTTCTGCTCTTGGCTACACCATTAACAGCTGTTCCCTGGGCCTTGGTGTTTGCCTTTGGCCAATGGGGCTTGGGGGTTGGCTGAGGGCTGGGTTGCAGCCACCAACTGGAGGGGAGGCTAAGCCTCCTATCACCTCCTCCACCTGCTAAGGGTTCTGGTTGAGGCTTACTACTGTTCTTGGGAGGAATCCTTCCTAGCCAAGCGAAGTGAGAGGCTCCCTGATGTTGTGCTGAGGGATTGGGCTTCCCGGGTGTATGCAGAGCCCTTGAGAGCTTCCCACACTCTTTGCTCCTAGCTGGTGTGTGCCTTCTGTGCATTTATCAGGTGACTGCAAGGCGGTGGGGAAACCTGTGTGCATATACGTGGGCCATCCTGAGGCCTGGGGAGGCACGTTTGAGGACTGAGCGTGAAGCAGGGCAGGGCTGAGTTCATTGAACACCAACTGTTGGTCACAGTGCTGGGTGCCTTACATACATTACCTCACTTAATCCTAAAAACAACCCCATGAGAGATGTACTGTCACTATTCCCGTTTAACAGATAAGGGAGCTGAGGCTCAGAGAGGTTGAGGGACTTGCAGAGATCACACAGCGAGTGAGTAAGGGAGCTGGCTTTTGAACCTAGGAATGAGCAGAGGTCTGTGCTGCTGCTGGGAGGAGGGCAGTTAAGGTTTCAAGAAGGACCTCTGGTGCTGCTCTGTATTTGGAGAGTGGAGGCCAAGGGTCAGGTGAAAGGCCCGGGTGAGGAAGGGGTGGTTCAGAGGAGAGGCCTGGTGGGGAGTCCAGCATTGTGCCTAGAGCTGTATGTCCTTGGCTCTGGGTCTGTATCCTCAAACCTGCCTTAACTCCCCTTCAGGGGAATGGTACACATTCCTATGGTCCCTGATGAGCAAAGGCCTGGAGGTGGGACAGAGCGAGGCTCCTCAGAAACAGGGCAGCATGCCACACCTTCAGCATGTGGAGGTGAGCGTGGGGGGCCTGGGTTGTGCAGGCCTCCAGTGCTGACCTGGAGCAGTGCGTGTTCTCCTGATTTTGAGCAGGGTCAGGTCTGAGGCTTGAAGGGATGGCCCTTGGGTGGCGGGGGCCGGTTAGTGGCCATGGGTCATGGGCGGTGGAGAAGGGGTGAGAGAGCAGAGGGCGTCTGGAGGCTTCTCCCCTTGTTCTGAGCCCCTATCAGTATAGGCCTAGGAGGTGGTTCATCTTTGCCTGTCTCTGTTCTTTGCTGTCCCTTTCCCAGCTTCCCAGAGCGTGTAGTGAGAGTGGGGAGCTGGGGGTCCCTTGCCCCTCCCAAGCCCCTCCCTTGGAGGCTGTAAATATTTTATCTCCACCATCTCTGCTGAGGAAATTGCTGCTTTTAACACCTTTTTTCCCTTTTGCTTGATATAAACGAATGCTGGAAAAATTCTGTGCCCGGCGCTCACTCTGTCGCTTCTGCTTGTGCCCAGAGTCCCCTCCAAAAACTCTAATTGCTTTTAAGCTGCGATAGTTGGCAAAAGCAATTTTCTTTACATTATGGAGAAAGGGGGAAAATCCACCACATTTTCATCTTCCTTTTTTTTTTCCTAACCTTTCGTTTTGAGTTCCTCCTCATGGCTGCTAAGAAGATTCTGGGAGAGAAATGGAGTAGAGAGATGTGGCGGGGAAGCAGAAGCACCCTTGGAGAGGGCCTTTTGCCTTTCTGGTCCTCAGTTTCCCCATTTAGAAGGTGGTCCTATGTCTGTTCATTCATTCAACAGACATTCTGGAGTACATCCCCGGCAAGCAACTCGAGGACCAGGACTAGCTCCATCTTTGCTGTCACATCCCCAGCACCCAGCACAGAGCCTGACACATAGTAGTGCTCAGTTAAGATCAGTGGACTGCTCTATCGTGGGCCAGGCGCTTTGCCAAGCACTGGGGGTGCACCGGGATGGGTCAGATGCAGCCCCTGGCCACAGGAGGTCACTGATTGGAGAGGATCCGCCAGACAAGCCTATTTGCTGCATTACTGAGTCCTCACACAGGCCACTACTGGGTACTCAGCAGGGCAGGGCGGTGGGGGGTCGGGACAAGCCGCCCAGAGGAGGTCCTGGGCTACATTGTGAAGAGGGGAAGGAGTGTGACAGGTGGCCTGAGGCCAAGGAGGGGGGAATTCCAGATAGGAAAAGCCTGTGCGAAGATGAGGGGTGGCGAGCACTGGAGCTGAGGGTGGGGTCAGGCCACGGAGGAGGTGAGGCTCCCCGGTTGGGCCCAAGTTGCCTGGAAGAGCTTTCCGTGGGGGTGGGGAGTTTGGACATGATCCCAAGGGTGAGGGCGAGCCCTGGAAGTGTTCAGAGCCGAGGACATGTGGGGATGATCCCTTTGCCTCCACAGTAGGGGTGGGGAGGAGGGGATGCCAACTGCGAGGCTGGTCTTGGTGAGCGGAGGGGAAAGGGAGGATGGCAGTGCAATTTTGAGACAGACAAGCCAGGGGACCCAAATTCCTGCTGCTTCTCTCCTCTGCTTGTGCTGTGGTGAGAGGCACCCGAGGCCTTCCCTGGACCCTGGGGTGTGAGGGGCCCCCAGGATAGGGAACCCCAGTTCATAGTCCTTTGCTGCCATAGTCAGTCAGGTTTGCCTGGCTCTCGGTTCCTCAAGACCCTTTACAGTGTATGGAGCCTGCTGACCTCTGACCTCTCAGGTGACCTTAGAAACCATCCCCTGAGGTGGCAGAGCAGGTGGCCAGTTCCCACTGCCAGGGATCGGATGGGTTAGCCCCAGGGTTCAGTAGGCAGGTGTAGACAGGGTGGGGATTGAACCCGGGTCTCAAGCCCCCCACCCAGCTGGCTGCCCCCACCACCTCTGCGGAGCTCTCCTCTGCCTCCAGAACCTCCTCCCCTCCCCTCCCCTGCCCTGCCCTGCTGAGCCCCGTGCTCCTTCCCTGTTTGCAGAGCGTGTGGGGCTTTTCAAAAGCATTAATGATAGAAAATAGATTGGACTCGGAGAGGAATCATCACTGGGCATTCTCGGAGGGCTGCCTCTGCCCTCGTGTCTCTCAGCCATGCTGAAGCCGGCAGCCGACCCGAATAGGAATGAGTCCGAGGCATTGCTCTTAATCTGTCGGGGAGCCCTCCCTGGCCACACGGCACTCACCGGCAGAAAGCTGTCCGCAGTGAGGCCCCAGCGCCTGCAGGCATCACCAACCAGGACTCATTTCTCTCGGATGGAGTCACAGTCCATGGCTATGGAGGGGGCGGGGGGGGGGGGCAGCCCGCCTCCAGCCCTTGGCAGAAGACACAGCACCAAGGAGTGGAGGGGGGGGCTCGTGCCCAGTCCCTTCTCCCCTCTCCCCTTCAGCCCTGGGCTGGAGACATAGTACCGAGGCCGGCCTGGGCTGGGGTAGGGGAGGTACCTATGGAACTGCCAGGGGCTCCTCAGGGTCTGGATTCCTCATTTGGGTATTCAAGGCCCCGTGTGAACTTGACCCACTTTGTCCTGTCTCCTCCAGGAAGCCTTCCTTGATCGCTGCCTGGCTCACACTGCATTTTCCATTTATGAGCCTCTTCTGGCCTTTGGAACAGGGGTACAAACCTAGTACCTGAAGGGGACAGGCAGGTAACGAGTGGAGCAGTCGGGAGGGGTGGAGACTGGCAGTGTGAAGGCATGGTGTGGGAGCCCTGCGATGGGCGCTTTCTCGCTCACTCCACAGACAGCCTGAGCTGTCATCCGCCAACCAGCAGGGAGCTCCCAAGGGCAGGCCCTGGTCTCCCTACTGATGCAGGTGTGGGCTGGGCACCTGGGAGGCTCTGGGACCTGGGGAATAATTTAGGGCAACCTTCTCACTTAGAGCTGGGGAAACTGAGGCCCAGATAGGGGTGGCCAGGAGGGGTCACTGCAAGCAGACTATACATCCATGCTGGCATAACCTCACAATGGGAGCAGGAGGAGGGTTTTTGTACCTCGTTTTAGGAGGAGACCGAGGCTCAGGGTGGCTGCATCCGGGGGACACTTGAGGCCTGCGTTTGAGTCAGTGGGTTGGAGCCCTGGTGCCAGCTGCCTCTTTCTGGCAGGATTGTGGGGTGCTGAGGTGTGCACTGAGTTGCCTGAGGGGGCCAAGGTACACTTATGCCCAGAGTGAGCCCAGCTAGGGGCAGCAAGCCCGGGATCCTGGCCCAGTTCTGCCACCAACTCCCGGTGTGACCCAGGCAGAGGGCTCTATCTGTGCCTCAGTTTCCCCAGGCCAGTCGGAGAGAGGCCCCTGAGGGGTCAGAGTGAGTTTGGGGGGCCCCGAGAGCTTGTGTGGCCTTGACCTGGCTGCCAGCCCTGCTCAGTGTTTCCGTCCGGCCCCAGGCCAGGCTCATAATGAAACCTCTCGCTCCTGTCCTTTTTAGGGTCACCGTCATGCGGGAGATGGTGACGGGGGCACCCAAGAAGGGCTTGGGCTCTGCAGGCCTAGTTAGCAGTATGGGGCAGTCAGGGAAGCCTGTCCCCTACCCAAGGAGGGAAGAGGGACTCAGGCCACCACCAGGTGGGAGGACTGTACACTCAGCTCTGTAGTGTGGAGCCTCACCCCTGTGTGACCTTGGCACTTCCTTTCACATCAGCGTGGACTCACAAGGATGCCTTGTGTAACCCTGGGCTGTAAGATAGGAGGAGCCAAGGCCCAGAGAGTCCATTCACCCACTGTGACCTCGCCTGGTCCAGCCTGTGCTCACACCCCTCGGTGATGAGGAACTCACCCCTCCCCAGGCAGCCCTGCCCTCCACCTGAAGGAGGTTTGCTCCCTCTCCCCCGACCACGTGCATAAATTCACATCTAGTTTGGTGCCGTTTCAAGGCTCCCAGACTCCTAAGTCGCCTCTCCCTGGGGACCCCAGTTAGAAACTCCTGCTTTAATCATTCTCCATGTGACTTGGATAATGTCACCTCTCATGTTGACCTAGGGCAGGGCACCAGGCATCTCAGTCCCCAGTCCTCTTTCTGCTCCGACCCCGTGAAGATGCCACTCTGTGCCCGGCTGGGGTTGAGCGCTGTGATCACCCACTTGTTCTTTCCACAAACATCAGTCCTTGATGTCTTGTCGGTGCCAGGCCTGCGCTGGGCTCTGGGTGCAGAGAAGAGCAGGACCCACCCCCTGCCGCGGGAAGTCATGTCCGTCAGCACTCACAGCTTGGGGGCGGGGCGGTCAGGGCAGGACAGAGGTGCTCCCACCTCAGCCTGTTGGGAGAGGCTTCTTGGAGGACACTGGGGACTGGTCAGGGAGGGAAGGCATCCCTGCAAAGGAAGCGACAAGCGCAGAGTTTTCGAGGCCTGTCTCTGTCAAGGTGGCAGATGGCCCAGTCTGCAGAGGGTAGGGGAGCCCTGGGAGGCACTGGGTCAGGCATGAGGCTGAGGGCCAGCTGGGGATGGGGCTCTGCTGTTTCCCACCTGCTCCTGGTCTGTCTGCAGGTCTGTTGGCTGCCCACGTACCCTCACACACACACACACACACACACACACACACACACACACACACACACGCAATCTTACTGACTCTAAATGCAGACATGACTACACACACACCCTCCACAGTTCATCTCCACAGGCCACCTGAGCCCCCCTCTCTCTGTGAGCACTGCACACCTGCACACACCAGGCCCCTCTGCCTGGTGGGCCCATGGGCTCGCCCATCCTTTTTCTTTGTACAGAGAACCCTGTAAGAGCCTAGAGCTGAGCCTCAGAGATCCTCCCCTCGAGTTTTTTGCAAAGACACTTCCATGTTGCCCTTACCTCCGGTCTCCCCCTGAGCCTCAGCTTAGGGTTTCCCAACACTGTGATACCCCGGGGTTTTCTGGACACCCAGGGAAACCTCCCACGCTAGCCCCAGAGGGCCAGAGCCCTGCTGAGGAGCCAGCGGCCCTGGCGTTAGCCCCAGACAGTCGGGATTGTCTGTGTGACCTTGGGTAACCTTCTGCCCTGTCAGCCTTGGTTTGGGGGGCGGGGATATGGGCTCCACATTCTCCAGCCTACGTTCTCAAACTGGTTCCAGAGCCCTGGTGTGCGGGAAGGTGCCTGGGGGCTTTGGAGGCAGGGGGAACCAGATAGGCCCCTTCCCTTCCCACCACAGCACGGCTGCTTAGATCTGCATTTTATACGAGGGTTCAGGCAGGACTTAAAAGAAAAACCCATTAACTCTTTATTGATTTTGTTTTTCTGATTACAAAAGAAAATCCAACAACACGCTTGTGGGTAGGAGCCCGTGGCAGCTCCTTCATCCCCTGCTAGGAGGTGTTCACTGTAACATCTGGGTATTGTTGGGCCATATACCAACAAATTGCTATTTATAAAAATGGGCTCATTCTGAAATAGCATTGTACATCTTGTTTTTTTCATATTGTTATACATAGATATGCCTCTTTCTGTCAAATGGCTGCAGAGTATTCCAGAGTATAGATGTGCTGTATTTTATATGAACATTCCCTTATCGATAAGCACTGAGGTAATTTCCAATTTCTTTTTTATTCTTACCAGCGATACTGCTGTGAGTATCCTTGAGTGTTTATATGTGACTGTCTCTGGTATGGTTTCTGTAGGAGAAGCTCCTAGAAACGGGATTACTAGTTTGTAGGGTATGTGGGTTTAAAGCGTTCTCCGGTATCACCAAATTACCCTTCCAAAGGTTGAGCCAATTCCCCCTCTCTCCAATGGTCGATGAGTGCTCATTTCCCTACATCCTTGCCAGCACTGGTTGTTATCAATCATTTTAATTTTTCCCAATCTGATGGGCAAAAAATGGTATCATGTCATTTTCATTTGCATTTCCGTGATTGCTAGAGAGATAGAACATCTTTTCATGCATTTATTGGCCAATTGAGTTCTTCCTCTGCGGATTTCTATTTCACTGCCAATTTTCTCTTCTTTTGTCTTTTTTCTTATTGATTTGTAGCGGCTCTTTGTATATTAGTGATGTTTTCTTCCAGTGTCTCACTTGCCTTTTAACTTGCTTATAGTGTCTTTTGCCATACAGATGTTTTACGTGTTTATGTACTTGGATTTATCAAATTTTCACTTTATGGCTTCTGGATTTAATGTCTGGCATAGAAAGCCTTCCCCCACTGCATAAGATTTCATTTCAAATAAGAATTTTATTGCTGAAAAATCTTTGCAAAGCTCCAGTTTGCAGGCTTCTCCTGGCAGCTGCAGCACCGGCTCTGGGGGAGGGAGGGATGGGCCGTCTGTCCTTTCTTTTCCGTCACTGCCTTTCCGTCCGTCTGGCTGGCTTTGGAGTCGTGGTCACTCTGTCTCTCATGTGCTTGCCCCCTCCTTTCTGTGTCTCTACTGTGTTTCTACCCCCAGCTGGTTTCCCGTGATGGCAGTAATTAGGAATGTGAGATCAGCCATCGCAGTCCTCGGTGGGTTGGGAGGCTGGCGGGAAACGTGCCCAGTCCCCTCCTAGCCTAGCCCCAAGTCTTGTGGGCTGGTGGGGCATGCCCTGGCCCAGTTTTCTTTTTCAGAGACACTCATTTCCTGCTGGGAGCCTTAGGGCAGTCTCTGAGCCAGTCTAAGTCCCTCTTCCACTGGGAAGCCTTCCTAGATAGCTCCTTCTTCCACTTCCACGGTCCCAGACCTGGCCTCTCTTTGTCCTCACCCGTCGTTCCCCATCTTGCCTTCTCAGCGCTGAGCAACCTGGGGCCACCTCTTGGGAACTCGGTTTCCACTTGGGTAAAATAGGTCCTGGGGTCTGTACCAGCTGCTGAGAGGGACGGCCCATGTAGGATACAGCCGAGCTCTGGGAGGTGTGCCCTCCTGCCTGCTCAGTATTAGCCCCCTGCCAAAAAACCCAAACACCATAGGAGAGAACTTTCCTGTTGCTAACAGAGATATTGGGACTTAGTTCCACAAGGGCAGTGACCGATGGCTAGGGCTCCCTTGTTCTCTGCCCAGTGCAGGGCCCCAGGCCCAGGGCAAGGCTTGGCTCGAGGGAGGTGCCAGGGAAAGCAGGAACAAGTCAGGAAGCTGCTGAGCCTGGGGCAGTTGGCGGGGGAGGGGGAGGGCAGGCAGGCATGGCATTCTGGGAGCTCCTTTTGTGTAGCAAGGCACTATCCTCATGAGTCCTTATTCCTAGGGACTGGGGGTGCTCATGGGGAACACCTCCCGGTGTTGAGGGCTCCAGGTGGGCTCAGTGTTGCCTCACCCTGGAGGCCTCTATATGGGGCCGTCAGGAGGCTCTGGGCTGAGGAAGCAGCTGGGAGACGAGTCAGGGAGATCCAGAGTCTCTTTGAAGCATGGCTCAGAAGTGTGGCACTGAAGTCTCTGAGGAGACCTTCCCTGGGCTCCCGTGGCTCTCTGGACTTCTGTCCCAGCACCTTCCTTCTGCCCGTGATGGCCTATCTCCTCTCTGAGCTCCTGGCAGGTAGGAGCGGTGTCTTTTACGTCTTTTTATTCCAATCATCAAGCACAAAATAGGCCCTTACCAAGACTAGAATGAATGAATGAGTAAATGAATGAATGAATGAACAAATGGATGGATGGATGGATGGAAAGCTGGGGGTGTTGGGTAGAGGGTTCAGGTCTGCGGAAGAAGAGACATGGGTTCTGGGCTTGTCTTTTTGGCTGACTTGCTGGGTGACTCTGCCCTCAGTCTCCCCATCTGCTCAGTGGGTGTGGGTCTCTCAAGCTCTGTGGTCCTATGACTGCGTTGACCAGAGCAGGCACATACCTGTGTCTCTCTGTCTCTCTCCATCTGCCCGTCTCCCCCTGCCAGTACCAACCTCTCTGATGGTGGTGTTTGCTCAGCACCTGCTGGGTGCTGCCCCACAGAATGGAACCCACTTGGGTGGCACCCTGGAGTGGCGGTTTCTGCAGGAGTCTCACCTCCCCAGGGCATGTGGCAATTCTGTTGAACACACAGGCGTCTGATTCCTGCAGCTCTCAGGGCTCCACTGAATGGGCAAGGAGCCAGGAGGGCAGGTGGGAAGCCCCCCACCTCTGTGGTGGTCTCCTTACCTCTCTTGGCTGTGAGGTCAGCAGCCGGGATTTCACGTCCTTCGTGGAACTCGGCACACAAGCAGGCCCCGGGCCCAGGAGAGCTCCTGGCTCCCACTGCGTCTCCCTGCCCCAAATCATTGTCATGCTCTGCCTGTGGTCCCATTTCCATAGCAACTCCTTGTGATGCCACTGAGGAGAGTGGGAGCTTCAGGATGGTTTGGGGAGGAGGGAGCAGGAGGCCCATTCATTATCTTGGAATATGGCAGCTGGGGGGCTTGGGGTGGCGCTGACAGAATGGCTTGCCCTGCCAAGCTCAGGTGGCACTGGGCTCAGGGCTACCAGCCAGGTGGTGTGGAAGCCTACCAGGAACAGGGCTGCCCGGGTTGGCCTGGGCCTGGCTGGCTTGTGCCAGTCTACCTGGTGCCAGCTTGCACAGCCACGGGGGGCACCCCTGCCTGGCTAGGGCCTGGCTTGGAGGACCTAGGCCTGAGGGACTGCTCAGGCTGTGGTTACCCATCTGTCCTAGGCTGGCACCACTCTGTCCTGTCTTGTCCTTTAGGAACAGCAACCTTTGGAAGACACCGCTGGGGCTTGCTGGCCGTAGGGGGCAGAGTTTGGGGCTGGCTAACTGTGGGGCTAGGCAGGTCCCCTGTTATGGGATCTACCCTGTGCATAGCTCTGTTGTCAGGTCAAGAAAGCCACGGTGGGCCCAGAAACTTGCTCAGTGCCCATTTCTCTGTCTCATTCTTTGAGAGGTTGGCAGCCCATGAAACAAGAAGTCTCTTGCCTCAAAGAGTCCCTCCATCTTAACCTACCATGTAGGTGAGAAATTCTACCATTCACATCTTAGACTTGACGGAATATTGATCTTGGGAAGGACCCAGAGGCCTTTGCTGTCTTCTGCCCACACGACGGCAACACCTCCGCACCCTATCCACCCATGCTTCCTTCCATTCGTTCCATCTGGCAGGCCTCATGAGTCCTCCTGGGGACCTAGGCCTGTGCTGGCTGGTGCCATGTGGGGAACCAAGAGGGAAAGGAGGAGCCAGCCTGGCCCTCGAGGGAGGAAGGGAGCTGCTGACCCTTGTGAGGGCTGCTGGGAGCCAGGCCAGGTGAGAGGCCCGCTCTCCCCATCTCCCTCCCATTGTCACGGGCTTGAGCCACCGCTGGAGGCCACTTGTACTCTTGTTTTCCTAATCCTGGTCTTCGTGTTGACTCACATTTGAAGGTGGGTTTCCCAGCGCTCCCCAAGCCACACATCCGTGAAGTCACAGCTACGGTGTGCTCATACTATTGTTATTTTTGATACACGGAAGAATAAACACATAACAATGAAAATAAAAGCATTTGTCTGCATACCACCTAGACTCCCTTTGTGCCTGCACACACTTTGAGAAGCGCCGATCAGCTGGGCATCTCTTGGCAACAGCTCAGGAAGGGATTTGGGGCTTCATCTGAGAGGTGGAGGAAACCAGGGCTCAGGAGGGAGCTCAGCCCAGGCCACACAGCTGGCACGCATGAGAGCTGCCTCCTTGGACTTCCAGCCCGAGGCCTGTGTCTGGGGGCCTTGCCAAGGAGACTGAGGCCCCTAGTACCCTTCCCCACTCATGGAAGTTGCCCTTGGAGAATATTTGGTGAAGGAATAAATCAGGAGAGGTGGAGAAGGAAAGGATGGGTGGGCAGGTCCTTGGGAACCAGGAGGCCAAGGGTCAGGCCACAGGAGAGGCCCCCTGGTGCTCTGCCTGCACCCCTCTCTAGGGTCAGCCCCCAGGCCTGCCTCCTGGGCCAGGTGCTGGCTGGATACCACTGAGCACCAGGCCGGGTGCCCCTTCTCTCTATTTATCTTCCCAGTGGACCAGGCAGGAACACCCGTATCCCCATTTTATGGACAAGGCAAGTGAGGTTCAGAGATTTGATTGTCCCAAGATCATAGAGCCAGTGTGTGGGGAAGCATATTCAGAGCCCCACCCCCAACTTGGGGCCAGAAACCCCACCATTCCCAGGGCCCCACCTGCTGCAGCTGGTGGCATGTGAGTGTGTGTGTGTGTGTGTGTGTATGTGTGAGAGTACATGTGTGTAAATGCCAGTGTGTGAGTGATATGTCAATGTGTCAGTTAGTGTAGTAAGTGTGTGTATGTATTTGTGTGAGACCATATGTGTGTATAAGCGAGTGGGAGCATGCCAACGAGTGAGAGCACATGTGTGTATGTGTCAGCAAGAGGGAGTGTGTGTGTGTGTGTGATGTATGTTTATCGCCCAGCCAGGTGCAATCAGACCCACTTGTGTGTTGTGTGCATACCGCCCCCCCCCCCCCACCGCTCCCTGGAATTGCCCCCTGCGGCCTGGCCCTGGCTGACAGCTCATCTCCTCTTTCTCCCACAGCCTCCTGTGCCCACAGCCCCTGAGGCTCCGGTGCCTACAGGCAAACAGGGCGACTGAGTCACACCCAGGCTGACCCCAACCCACTTGTCTTTCCCCAACGCCTGCCTGACCTGAGGTAAGAGGCCACCGTGTTCCGCAGGGCAGAGGGGGGGCGGCAGGGGCCATGGAGGCAGGTGTGGGGTCCCCAAGGGAGAGGCTGTAGGGAGGCCATGGAAGAGCAGTCTTTTTGTGGGTTCCCCCCTCTCTCCCACCCCAAGGAAGCCAAGTCTGGGTGGTTTGATGTGGCAGTGCCACCTTCTGCTGTCCCTTGCGAAGGCAGGGGTCTGAGAGCCAGATCCCCAGCCTGGGATGTTTGGTGTGACATGGTTTCATGGATGTGCCAGCCAACGGGTTCCCGTGCGGTGTGGGAGGGCACCGATGGTGAGCCGGAGGGATCTGTCCTTGGTTCAGTCACATTGTTGGCCAGATATATGCATGACTTCAGGAGGGAGAGGGAACGTGTGGATTAAGACTGTCAGGGCCCCAGAAACTGCCAAGAGACACTGGCACAGACCCCAGTGTGTGGAGTTTACCGGAGCTCCCAGCCAGAGTCAGCACACAGATCTGGACGCCTGCAGGGCAGGAGGAGGCTCAGTCCCAGGTGTGGGCGTGCGACAAGTACTGGCAGCCAAGTGACCTTGGCTCTGTGTGAGCAGAGTGGATGGCTTGGACCGCATCATGAGGAGCGGGGTATTCAGAATGTGGGAGGTGACAGGCCCTCCCACTGTGTCCCATGTGAGGCAAGTCCTGAAGAAGTGGTAGGTGGGGAAGGAAGGGGACCTGGGGTACTGCCTGACTTGACTCCTGGCTTGCTTGTGACCTTGGACAAGTGACTTCTACCCTTTATCTGGGCCAATCCGCTGTTCTTTACAGGCTTCTGGGACCCATGAGAAGGCTGCAGAAGGGCTTTGTTAACTAGAAGGAACGCTAGGGGAAGGCTGGGGGCAGCAGGCTGGACTGCAATGTTATACCCATTTTTCAGAGGAAGAAGACCCAGAGGTTCAGCAGAGCAGTGGGCCTCGAACCCCTTCTCCTGAAGGATTAGGTGACAGTGATGGTGTGGCCGAGGCTTAGCCAGTGCTGGCCTCCCCCCCCAGGAAGCTGGTGGGGTGCTGGCAGGGAGCCGACTGTTGGATTTCCTTCCGGACTCTAGGCCTCGCTTTGAAGTCCAGTTATCTCTATCGAAATCTTCCTGCTAATCAGTCAGTTCTGGGTGGATTGAGCAGATAATTAGCCCCTCTGGTTTAACCTGTAATTGCTGCTGGGAGATGGGGAGAGGATGTGGTCAGGGTTATTTGCAAGGCCACCAAGGGCGATGGGAGGGCTGTGGGCAGGGGCATCAGGGAGGCAGGGAGGCTGGGCCCTGCCCCCAGCCTCATCAGGGGCCACACGCATCCTCCCTGCTGCCCAGGGGGACAGCCCCAGGCAGCAGGAAGCTCAGCGGGCAGAGACAGACTGGGGAACTAATGTGGGGCGCAAGCGGCTCCCTCAGCGGGGCTGTGGGGCTTGGAGGAGGGGACACCTGGGCTGAGCCGTGAAGGCTAACGGATTCTTTGAAAATGTTCTATTTTTTTCATTATTTAAAAAAAAACCAAAAAACAAAAAACAGCACGCATTCTCTATAGAAAACATGAGCATTTGAGTGTTTTGCCTGTCAGTCTTTTACCAAATATGTATTTATGACATAATTGGGATCAGACTGTACTTACTGTGTTCTAACCTGCCTTTTGTTCTTCATACTATACCAAGATCATTTTCCCATCGTGAAATACTCTTCTGTAATGTGATTTTTAATGGCAGCATAATGTTCCAGCCTGTGTGTGCTGTAGCATGTGTAACAATTTTCCCTTACATATTTTGATTGTTTCCAACCGTGTGTCATTATAAATAGTGCCTGCCCCAGCAGGAAGACCTATGCAGGGTTTTGATGGTTTGGGGGAGGGGAGGATGTAGCGGCAGGGACTTTGGAGGGTTTGAGGAGTGCCGTGCCTAGGAGGGCGCAGGGCTGGTCCCGGGGAGTTTCTGAGGGGTGCCGGGGGGCTGAGACCTGACCTAGCAAAGCTCTGGAGGGTTTGCCTCACTGCCTCCTGCCTCCCATGCCCGCCCCACTGCCCACTCCTCTGGTGCTCCTGTGGTTGGAAGGGAGGGGGCAGGATGGCAGAGTGGGGGAAGGACAGGCAAGGCTGAGGGTCCCAGGTGCTGCAGCCCTTGACTTCTCGCTCACTGGTGGGCTCAGGGGCACTTAAATCAAGCCCCTCTGTCTCTGGCGAGCCCCGCTCGGCTCTCCACCTTGGAGGAAGGATGCACACAGAGGCTCTGAACATTTACTGACTCCTGAATCAGAGAAGCCTTCCTTCATCCCCTTGCTGGGAAGTGGAAGGTGGCCCCTGATCCCGAAGAGCCAGGGAGGGAGGCTGGGCGTGTGATGTCACTTTTGGGAGGCTTCTCTGAGCTCTGGGCTCATCCCCAGTACTCCAGACTAGAGAGAAGAAAAACCAGATTAAGTAAATTCATTGTATAAGGTTAGGGAGTAATAAGTGCCATGGAGAAAAATAAGGTAGGAAAAGGGAGTGGACGAGCAGGGGAAGCCGTTCTCTGCAGGGTGGTCAGGAAAAGGCATCTCAGGTGAGGTGCCCTTTGGAGACCTGAGGGGAGTGGACAGGCCCTGAGCTGGGAGCAGCCAGTGGGGAAGAGGGACTGAGAAATAGGGCCGTGCAGGGCCTTGAGTTAGGATGGATGGAGGTGATTTGTGGCTCAGAGGCTACCACTCACTGCCTCATGGGGAAAGGGCTGGGGGGGAGGGGCAAGAGTAGAGGCTGGTCGGTGGTTAGGAGGCTCCAGCATCCGTCCAGAGAGAGATGGCAGGCCAGGCCTAGGTGGGGAGGCTTGGCTGCTTGAGGCAGGCTGAGGATGGGCTGCGGGCGAGGGGAGATCAGAGCCTGAGAACAGGGTGGGTGGTGCAGGCTTTGACTGAGCTAAGCAACTGGGGGCTGAGCAAGGGCAACGAAGAGTCCTGCTTGGAGGCAGCTCCCACTATGTTCAGACCACGGTCGCAGCCATACGCCTGGCCCTCTGTGCATCTCTACACCTGAGAAGCCAGGCTCCACGTGGCTACGAGGCTGTGGGTCTGTGAGGCTGCCGCTGAGGCAGAGGCTGGTGCTGGGTGTGTGAGGGAGGGAGTCGGGGGCTTCTGGTGCGGGGTGTTTTAAAGCTTCTGAGGCTGGACCAGGTCTTGAACCTGGGTGATCCAGCCCGGGGGTCTCCCTGCCTGTGGGGGTGCCTGTTACTCTAGCCTTGCGACGAGCTCTCTGGAATGACCAGCCCAGAGAGACTGCCGCCAGCTACCCTCCCAGCTGCTCCTCCCAAATGGCCTCACGGTTGGCACTGTCATTTTGTAACATTCTTCAGGGCTGCTCTGGGCAGGGAGTGGGGTGCGGATACTGGGCCCAACTTCTCACGCTGTCCCCGCAAAGGGAGCCTCAGCCAGGGGGCTCTGGAGCAGCCCAGGCCCCTCTGAGCCCTCCTGGTGGTCACTACTACAGGCCTGCCTTCATGCCATGCTCCTCCTCAACAGCCCCCCCCCCCCCCCCCCGGGGGTTCCTTGCTGTCTGAGGTTGAGCTCCAGACTCCTCCTTCTGGGTATTCAGGGCCTGTTGTGATTTGGCTCAAGGCTGCCCTTCCTATCCTTCTTCTTTCCAACAAGGGACCCTTGTCCTCCATCCCACCCACAGCAGGCTCGATCTCACCTTCCATTACTTCCATCTTGAAAGCTTTTCTCCCCACCAGCCAAATCCCACCCCTTCCAGAATGCCTCCCCCACTCTCCTACCCACTTCGGCCCCTTTGAATGGCTGTTGGTACCTTTTATCTAGGGCGCTACCCTGTCATTTTGCTGTCATAGTCCTCACCTTGTCTTTATCTTTGCCCTGCTCACCCTCTCCTGCCTCAGTCCCCTGCTTGAGTGTTGCCCCTGTCCTCTGCTCCATTATCAAAGCTCTTCCCAAATGGAATCGTGCTCAACCCCTAGAGCTCAACCCCTGGAGCCTGGCTCTGCATCAGGGACCCATCAGGACCTTCTGATTCAGAGTCACCGGGGGAACCCAGGAATCTGGATGGCTAATGAGCCCCACAGTCACTTTTGATGATCAGCCAGGTTGGGCTGTGCTGGCCCAACCCAGACTCACGCTGGGGGAGGGCCAGTGTCCCTGGGAGCATGGCCTCTGACCTTTCCTTGCACTCTGGCCGGGATGGGGACCTCGCTCTCTCCAGGCCAGCCCAGGCCCCAGGGGCAGCTCTGCTATGGACACAGCTCCACCTTGTGCTGACTGAACTGAACGTGCCTCTCTGAAGCCTCTGTGGGTGGGTCTAGGCTCCACATGGGGCGGGGGCTGCGTTTGGCACCTGGAAGCTCTCCTTTCCTACTCACGAGGGTTAGGGGGCGGTGAGGGGGCTTGGCAAAGCGTGGGGAGTTGGGTGATGTCTGTGGCTTGATGGAGGACTTACCTCCGGCCACGTCTACCTGCCTGGAGCAGCTCCCACTATGTTCAGACCGTGGTCGCAGCCACACTCCTGGCCCTCTGTGCATCTCTGCTGACTTAGCCGACCTGAGGGTGTTTCGAGAGCTCGGCGCATTCCTCGTCTCCTCCTTATCTCAGCTGAGTGGAAAGTGGATGCTGGGATCCCATCCGTTCTCACAGGCATTCATCGGGGGCCTACTGTGTGCTGGGGCTGATGGGAACGAGCCAGGGGTAGAGAAGGTGGGGTGTGTGTAGAGGGACACAGCTGCCGCAGGCCTGAGTCAGCATGAAAAGCTGGGTGTGTGGGTGTCGCGGTTTGCTGGGTCTGGTGTACAAGGCACCACACGTGGGGGCTTACACAGAAATGTGTTGTCTCCCAGCTCTGGAGGCTGGAAGTCAGGAAGCACGGTGTCGACGGGGCTGTGAGGGAAGGGCCTGTCCGTAAGTGGCTTATAGATGCCCATCTTTCCCGTGTCTGGCCATATCGTCTTCCTTCTGTGTGCGTCTTGCCCAAATCTCCCTTTCTTTTAAGGGCACAAAGCCATATGAGATTAAGGGCCCACTCTACTCTGCTATGAGCTCACCCTAATTAATTAATTACATCTGCAATGACCCAGTTTCCAGATAAGCTCACATTCTGAGGCCCTGGGGTTTAGAAGTTCAACATCTCCATTTGGGGCGGGGGGGACACATTTCAACTCATAACAGTGTGTGAGTAGCCTGGGATTTCCATGGCAATGACCACAGTGGACCAGGCCGCCTTGGTGGTGGTGAGAATCTCATGCCATGGGGTATGCAAGGGGAGTGTCGAGGCTGCTCCAAGCTGTCGGGGATAGAGAGGGGAGATTCCTATATGAGGACCGGGACCAGGGCTCCTCGGAGGAGGTTTGCTTCAGCTCGGGGTGTTAATGGGCAACCAGGAACGCAGTTCCTGGTGTGTGCCCCCAACAGACCAGTCCCTGTACACTCTGGGTGGAAGGCAGATACACACAGTCGGATCTGGGAGGAAGTCCCCGGCCTCTGCACGCCCTGGCTGGGTGGCCAGGGGCAGCTGCTTTCCCCGGGGGGCCTCCGTCTACCTGCCTGTTTTTGTCACCAGCCTCTGGTGAGGCTCGAAGGAGAGAATGAATAGGAAGGTGCTTTGCTTTTGTTCATTTTCATTTGTTCATTTCATTTGTTGACTCTGTAGACGTTTTATTACGTGCGGCTCTTTGCTAGGTCCTGTGCTGTCCCAGGGACACAGAGATGAGAGGGTCACGATCCTGGCCCTTGAGGAGCTCACAGGCCATGGGTGGGGCAGGTGGGTGAAGGTTATGCCCCCTCTGGAGTCAGCCGGCCTGGGATCCAGTTCAAGCTCTGCCTCCTGCTAAAGGTATGAATTCAGGCTGTTTACTTAAGCTTTCTGGGCCTTAGTGTTTTCATCGGCAAATTGAGAATAATAGCACTCACCCTGTGTGGATTAAGTAGTTTGGTGCACATAAGGGCTTAGAGCAGGGTCTGGCACATAGTAAATACTCAGTAAATGTCATTTTAAGTCATCAGCTACAGGACAGCATGATCGAGGGTGGTAGAGGGGCTTATGAGGGGTTATGCAGAGAGCGTTGGGCTCTGGGAACTCAGCAGATGGGGTCCCTGCCCTGTGTGGGTTCCCTGTCATCCAGCTAGCCCTATGCCCTGCGTGGGGGGTGCTGAGAGGGACGTGGGGCAGGTGGACCCAAAGGGAGAGATTCAAGGCCTTCTGACAGTCATGGGTGGGGGCCTGGGGGTCTGTGCGGGTGGGTGGGGTGGCCGCTGCCACCCCTGCCTCTGCCTCTGGGGTGCTCTGCGGTCGTGGAAAGGGTGCTGAGGTGCTGGGCCTTTGTTAGCCTTTGTGTTTAGTCCACAGGTTTCAGCGAGAGAAGATGGTGGGGAAGCCAAATTAAAATTCCTCTTTGAGAAGTGAACAACTTCCCAATTAAAGGATTCTTATTTGTGAGATGCCTTGGAGGCCTTTTCAATCAAGAGGCTCTTCTGAGTAAGAAAAGGGCTTGAGCTGGGTTTGGAGAGGCGGGGTGGAGCCCGAGCTGCAACTGAGAAGTGGGGGGGGGGATGCTGAAGACGCCCCAGCCTTGGGAACAGTGGCTCTGTGGGGTGGGCTGGGGTGAAGCTGTAGCTCCTTTCTGCTCAGCAGTGGGGGTGGGGGTTGCCGTGGGGAGGGCGGAGATGGGGAGCTGTCTCCACTCGAACCCACTCGGCCCTTAAGCCCCTTCTGGCCCCAGGCTGAGCTGTATGCACCAGAGCCCTCCGCCAGGACCCTCCGCCAGGACCACTCTGTCTTCCTCAGCAGACCCTGTGCTCTTGCCATCAAGCCCGATGGAGCTGGGAGGAGGCTGGGGTGGGCGTCTGGCTGTCTGGAATGGTGGATGTGGCCTGGACCTCGTGCTCAGGGCAGCCAGATGGGGGGCAGCGTCCTCTTGGCTTCTGAGACCGCAGGTTCCCTGCTGCCCCTGCCATGTCTGCTACCCCGAGCCAGGCTCTCCTGGTGACATCCTGGGTGTGGCTCTGTTGCTGTTTGGTGGGTGTGTCCACCTGCCTTTCGGCCTGGCACCTCCACCCAACACTCCCCAGCTGGCTTCCTGGGAGCCCAGATCTGCCCTGGTTGGGGCTGAGTATCTGCGGGGTGTCCCAGGAGGGGAGATCCTCAGATCCTGCCGGAGTCAGGCAGCCACGCTTCCCTGAGCACCTTGGATGTTTGAGGCAGCAACTGCCTGAACCCTACTTACAGATGAGGAAGCAGAGGCTCGGTCAAGTGAGGTGACTCCTCGACATGGAGAGGAGTTCTTGCTAAGGGGCTTGTCGTCCCATGACCCCCGAGGCCTTCCAGGTCACTGAGCAGAAAGGAGCTGGAGGGGACATTGGCCAAAGCCCTCCCCTCAGTGGGCAGGCCGGGCCTTTACCCGGAGCCTCGGTCGGTCTACCTCCAGGAGTTGAGGAGGCCTGCCGCGGATGGCTCTGCTGTCCAGGCGGTGTGGAGGGTGGCGGGAGCGCTTTCAGCCCACACCTGCCACCCCCTCCCCCAGCATGTCCTCCTTTCTGGGAGCCACTGCAGCGAGGCTGTCTGGGTACATACCCAGCACCGTGAGAGCCAGGCCCCTCGGAAAGGTCAGCCGACCATGCAGGCGCTCCCTGGAGCCCTGGGGCTGGGCCAGTAATTGGGAGAGCACGATGTACTGGTTGGGGACAGGGAGGGGTCGTCCAGCAGCCGGGGAGAGGGTGGGTCACCAGGGAGACCTCATGTGGGTTGTCCCGGTCAGGTATGCTGACCAGGCTGCCTGTGTGTTCTTGAGCAAGTAACAGGCCTCTCTGGACCTCCGTTTCCTCCGGGGTGGCACTGGAACAGTGGAGCTGAGGTGGTGAGGGTCACCAAAGACAGTGTGTGTGTGAAGTGGAGGGCTGGTAGGCGACATATGTGGAATGTGGATTTGTGGACCGTGTGTTCACATCCCAGCCCTGCTGCTTGGGCACGTGCTTCACTTCTCTTAACCTCTGCATATTAGGCAGAATGATACCTTTCTCACAGGGGTGTGTACTCCATCTGTAGGAATCATCTGTGCCCTTCCCCCCCGAGTCATTTAATGAGCTCATTCCTCCTGAGGACCCAGTGGGCTTTGCCTGGACTTGGTGGTCACAAAGTGAGTAGGTGACATGGTCCCTGCTTTTAGGTAGTAACATGTAGTTAGAGTGCCTGAGGAGATAGGCTGTGAGCCCCGGGAAAGGGAGACAGGAGCTGAAGAAGTCAGGGAGGGCTTCCTGGAGGAGGCCAGACCTTAATGTTCAGGAGGATTTGGGAAGCAGGTGGGGTAGGGAGGAGTACAGAGAGGCACACCTGGTTGGGGATAGTGTGAGCAAAGACCAAGCAGGAGGAGCAAGCACAGGGTAGGTTGTGAGCTCCTGAGAGTAGGCAGTGGGAGGGTGGGGAATGAGAGGGCAAAAAGGTCAAAGCCCAGAGAGGTCCCAGTCCTGGAGCCCTGGTGGGGGTAGGGGAGTTGGGAGTGGGATAGCTGTCTCCTGACATAGGGGGACAGCAAACATGCAGCCTAGATCCCAGCACAGAGCTTGGCATGGGGCTGTGGGGAGGCGTGGGGAGTCAGTGTAGGGTCCATGCACAGGCAGGGCTCCCCGGGCTGTAGGGCCTCAGGTAGGAGGTATGGAGGCCTGATGCGAGGCCTGGGAGGGGGCTGGTGGCAGCTGGTGGGAGTTGCAGGATGGGCCTGTGGGGAAGCTCTGACAAAGGGAGATGGGGGTCCACCGGAGGGCAGTGTGGAGCCAGGGTTAAGGAAGAAGGTGGTTTGGCTTCTCAACGCCAAGAGACTAAGAGCCGGAGAAGTGGAAGGGGTCTCTGGCAGGATGGGAGGGCTGGGAGACTCCCCCTTATTGAGCACCCACTATGTGCCAGGCTGAGTCAGACTTGCTCTGAACTTGGGCTTACACAACAGCCCAGCGCGGGGGCTGACACTTAGCCTCATCCTAGGCCCTGGAAACTAGGCTCAGAGAAGCTAGTGACTCATCCGCCCCGGTTCACATTTCAAATCTGAACTCCAAACTTTGTGCCTTTTCAGTGGCCCCACGCTGTGGTTTTTAGAGGTGATGACAGACTTTCCTGGGTGAGCTCAGTTAAAGGGACACCCTGGTTTTGTCTCTCTTGGGGAGGCTCAGAGTTGAGGGCATGTTCCAGTGTCACACAGCACTGAGATCTGCAGTCTCTGGCTCCTTGGAGAGGAGATGAGTGTGCTCCTATCCTCCATGGAGTCCGGTGGCCCCTGCTGGGCCCCACCAGGTCCGTGGATAGAGGGAGCCTTCCAGCCACAGGCCTACTCCGGTCTCTCCTGAGGGAGGCTTTAAAATCTCAGCCCCAAATTAAAACCTATGAATGCTTCAAAACAATGAAAAATTTCCCTAATAAAAGAGGAGGCACACTCAGGCATGTCCTAAATGAATGGAGTGACTTCTGGGATTAATCCAGGATGTATGGGAGGGCGCCCAGCCAGGAAAAGCGTGCGATGGAGATTGTAACAAATTGTTTGCTCGCAAGAGAAATAATTCTTAATGTGCACCGGCTGCAAGCGGAAGGCACCTTGGCCACTGGCAGCCACGATCCCTCATTAGCTAGCCCGGAGCAGGGTCTCTGCTAGGGCAGCCTTGCCTCTAGGCCTCTGGACCTTCAGTGAGGACCTTCCATCCCCATAAGCCAGTTGAGTGGGAGTGAGTGGGCCCCAAATCTGTCCTTAGGGCACCTACCCCAGGGCCTTTGGAGTGCTGTTTTCTCCCCCTGCTCTGCGCCCTTGGCCAGGTGGGAGGGGCGGTGCTTGCTAAATAGCAGCTCCTCCTCCTCCTCTAGGTGGTCCTGCTCTTATTCCCGGGCTTCCCGCACCTCCAGGGACTCAGGCTGGCCCGTTCCTCCGCCTCGGCTCACTCTGGGAGTCCCCACACAGACCTGTCTCAGTTTACCTGTCCGCTTGGGCAGGTGCTGGCTCCCTAGCTCCCTTGCCTCAGGCACGGGAAGGAGTGGGGGCAGGGCTGTCCTCCTGGCCCGGCCTGCTCTCTTGCTCTCCCGCTCTCCTCACTTTGTGCTGAACCTGGGGAAGGGACGCTAAGCCAGTTCCCGCACTGGAACACCACCTGTAAGGTGCCGGCCTTGGAGAAAGGCCTCCTGGGTTCCGTTTCCCACTCCCAGCCGGAGTGTGGGCCGCACAGAGACCAAAGCGCCCCGGTCTGAGGCAGGCAAGCCTGCACTGGGGCCCTGGCACCCAGGCCACTCCCGCAGTCTTTCCCAGCTTCCTCGCCTGTGAGAGGGGGCTCTTCTTATCCTCACTCTCGTCTCTCATTTCTGAGAGCACGATCTCATTCCCCCACGCTGTCGTCCAGGATGCACACCTGCTCTTGCCGTCCCTGTAACTGCTTCGTCAAGTTGTTTAGAGGAAGGGGCCTGGATCACGGGTGCCACTCTGCAGAGCTCGCCTCCCCCGGCTCCCTCTTCTCAGCTGAAGAGGCTGGGCACAGGGCGCCCTGGCCCCTTCTCACCAGCCAATTTGGCTTAGAGCTGACTGTCCGTTCACTCCCTCCCTCCCTCCCTCCCTCCCTCCCTTCCCAAGCGCTGATGGAAGCCCTCTGAAATGCTAGGTGATGCTCTAGTCCTGGGGAAGCAGCACCCAGAAGGGCACACACGCTGTGGCTGCGCTCGGGTGGCTTCTGTTCCCGTGGGAGTGTGAGCCAGGCCACAAATAATGTGAGACTGGGAGGGGAGCAGCCAGGGCCATGAGGTGGGGAGTGGCTGGTATCGGCTGCGTGGCTTTAGAGCGGGAGGCATCCAGGCAGGCCTCTCTGGAGAGGTGACACTGAAGCCGAGCCCTCACGTCTGAGAAGAAATGGTGTTTCCGGCGGGCTGAACAGCTAGGCAAGGGCCGGGTGGTGGGAAGGAGCCGGGTGGTGGGAAGGAGCCGGGTGTGTTTAAAAACCAGGAGGAAGACAGCATGGCTGGCGGTAGGGGAATGAGGGAGGGAGGAGTGGGGGTGGGAAACGGTGAGGGGGGGCTCAGGCCCCACGGAGGAGCAGGTTTTATTCAGAGTGCAGTGGGGAGCTCCGGAGAGCACTAAGCAGGAGAGTGACAGGATCTGATTTGTGCTTTCCAAATCTGGCCACCGTGGGGAGAGAATGGATTAGAGTCGGTGGCAGGGAAAGCAGGGAGCCTGGTGGGGAGGCTGGTGCCGGGTCTGGAGGAGAGCCGTGGGTCATGGTGGGGGGTGGTGGTGGCTGGTGGACGGTGAGAAATGGATGGGAGGGGGAGATGTGGAGTTGGCCCTGGGGTGGGAAGGCTGAGAGACAGGGTCGGGGGCAGTCTGTTTGGCCTGAGCGACAGGCTTGGTGGTGGCACCATTTTTGGAGATGGGAATCTGGGCCAGGCAGGAGCGTGATGCCTTATCCGTATTTGGACTAGTTCCGTGTAAGGTGCCAAGGAGCCCTCCAGTGGAGCATCACTCCCTCGGCCAGTATTGGAACCTTCTGCATGTCTGTAGATGCTCTCAAAACAGCTTCTCACGTCTCGTCACACTTCTTCCAAGGTCAAAGGCTTTGCTCTAATACGTCGTGTCATCTCATTGCCAAGTCCATTTTTCAGATGAGGAAATCGAGAGGCTCGCCTCAGCCCACCCAGGGCCTTCCTGTAGACATGATACTTGATAGAAGGGTGGCAGGAAACCTCGGGGAGCCCAACACCATCTCCTGCTGATGCCTGGTGTGTGTGCATACACGCACGTGCACGCCCACGAGCATGCGCGTGTGTCGGGCCCATTAACAAACAGAGAAATAAATTAACAAGTATTCAACCCACCAAATGTTCCTTCTGTTCTGTATAATAGAGCATGGGAACATAATTTTCCCCTGGAGCAAATTGCTACAGCTGAACCTGCTCCTCATTTTCCTCCAAAAACTGCTTAAAATTCTGGAATGCTTGTTGATTTTGGGTCCTTTCCTTTTCTGCCTCCTGTCCCCAACCCCCAGGCTGTTTCCCTCCGCCTTCCCTGTGCAGGGCTCAGAGGAGCCCGACTGCCACGGAGGAAGAGGCCCCACCCTGCTGACAGGAGGAACCCGGAGGGCGGGGGAGGGGAAGCAGCTCAGACCAGGGGCACAGAGGGGGAGGGACTTTGGGTGTGCTGAACGTGAATGAAATGCCCAGGGCTGGCAGAAGGACCAGTAGCTTCCTCCTGAGCCCTGCCACAGGCATGCTGTACCACTTTGGGCACACCACTGCGCTTTCTGGGCTTTGTTTCTCCCTGGAAAGTGGGTCTGAACACGCCCGCCATCCCCAGAGAACACTCTTGTGGTGTAGAGTATGCTGTGTAAATGTGAACCACCTCCTTCTGAGGACGCCACCCGTGTGCAGGGAATGGCATGCCCCCTCACCCTATTCCCAGGCCCTTCAGCGGCGCCTTTAGATTCAGGGACTCTTGCCCTGCTTCTGCAATTCTCCAGGATACTTCTCATTTTCTTAAAGCAAATTAATTTTAATCCACTTTAATTAAACGTGTCTTATGAAAATGTATATTTATTTATAGACCTTCTCTCTTTCTGCATATCCTAATCATTTCTGTCACTCAGAGCCCAGCGCCGGTCTCCATTTGCAGGTAGCCCCCTTAGGGGTGAGAGCGTGGGGTTGGGGGAGACCCCTGCATGCTGACTCCTGGCTGGCTTGGGCCAGGCTGAGTTACCTTTCACGGGGGCAGAAAGGGAAGCCGTAAAATTCCAACCTCCTACCCCTGTCTCTGAGAGTTGGGCTAATGTGGAAGATGCGAAGTTCCATCAGTCCCACACCTCTCCCTGTGTTCCCCCGCAGAGGAATTAAACTCCAGAGGAACTGCGGAGGCTTTTCAGGTCTGGTGAAGGATAAGTCTTGGCTGGGGTCCAGTGTGTGGCCACAGTTCCAGCTGGCCAGAATCTGGCCTGTCTCTGAGCCATAGGACAGCCCCAAATCTTGTCTCCTCCAGGAAGTTCCCCTTGACTTCACCACTGTCTTAGCCTGCTTGGCTGCTACAACAAAGTACCATAGACTGGGTGGCTTAAACAACAGATGGTAATTTTCTTGCAGCTCTGGAGGCTGGAGGTCTGAGATGAGGGCGCCAGCATGGTTAGGTTCTAGTGAGCCCTCTTATTGGCTTGCAGGTGGCTGCCTTCTTGTGTGCCCACATGACAGGGAAAGACAGGGATGAAGAGATATTTCTGCTGTCTCGTCTTTATAATGATGCTAATCCTATCACATTAGGACTTGACGCTTCTGACCTCATTTAACTTTGATTATTTCCTTACTCCAAATATAGTCCTATTGGGGGGTAAGCCATTCAGCATATAAATTTTGGGGGACACAATTCAGTCCATAGGGGGCCATCCCCGCTCTCTTGGCCCCCGGCTACAGTGAAGCGGCACGGTCTGCCATTTGTTGCAAATCATTGACTTTGATATCCCCCAAGGTCTCCTCCCTTGGAGCGCAGTCCTGGGCATGCCGGGGGACTCCATAATGACACAATGGCTTGAGCTGCTTCCTGGCTGGGGCCATAGTTTGGGGGAATTTCCAACTCCTTCCCCTGGCACATGGCAGGTGTGTACTGAACCCCAGCCTCTTCCCACGTCTAGGCTGCCTGTTGGTCGTCTGAGGTAGGGGAGTCTCCAGACATCCTCACCTGCCACATCCTTGGCTTCAGTGGCCTACCATTGCTCACAGGGAAAAGTTCAACCCCTCTGGCCTGCTCTCCTAGGCCCTTTGACCCTGGCCCCTGCTCCACCCTTGTGGACCCTCCTTTCCTGTCCTCTCACTTGTCCCCAAACAAGTCTTATTATTTTGTTTCCTGTCTCTGTACCTGCTGTTTTGTTGCCAGGTATAAACTCTCTCTTCATCCAGTCAGTAAACTCCTACTTATCCTGCAGAGCCCTCCCAAGCACAGCCCTTCCCCAATCCCCTGGGCTGCGTTGGTCCCTCCCTACTCTGAACTCCCATGACACTCTGGGCTTCCCTGCCACTGTGCTTAACACCCTGGATGGGCCTTGTCAGGGTCTGCGTCTGGTTCACCGCAGGGTCCCAGTGCCTCCTCAGTGCCTGACCCATCATTATCTGGGGAGTGAATGAAGGGATGAATATTTGAGTACCTACTAGTCGTGGGAGACTAGACCTGGGAAGCTTGTACACTCAACAAGGTGCACAAGCAATGTATGTATTGTGTTGGTGATAAAGTCAAGTGGAAGACCATCAGGGAAGAGGGGAAAGAAATGTGAGGGGTGAGGGTGCTCCACTGAAAAGGGGACTTTTAGGTGGAGACCTGGAGGAGGCAAGGGAGCCACGTGGCTACCTGGGGAGAGCATTCAAGGCTGAGGGAACAAGGACCCCCAAGTGGGAGACTGCCTGGCCTATGTGCAGAGCAGGGAGGAGGCTGTAGTGGCAGGAGAAGGGGGAAGGGGAGAGGGGGGTGGGAATTGATATTGGAAAGCAAATGGGGTCAGAACTTGCAGAACCTTTATAAGGACTCTGGTGTTAGCTCTGAGTGACATGGGAGTCACTGCGGGGTTTTGACGGAGTGACATCTGTGACTTGGGTTTTCATGGTCCCTCTGGCTGGTGTGTTGAGGCCACTGTGGGAGGCACGTACCCAAGGAGGAGGCTGTGGCAGTAATCGGGAGGGAGGGCTGGGGGCTGGCAGCATGGTGGGGGCTGTGGGGGTGGCAAGAGGTGCTCAGATTCTGGATAGATTTTGAAGGTAAACCTAGCAAGACTTGCTGGTGGTGGGTCAGCTCTGGGGGTGAGAGAAAGAGGGAGCTAGGTGCTGACCCCATGGTTTTGGGGCTGGGTAGCTGGGGATTCCACTACCTGAAATCCTGAAATGGGAAGCCAGCAGGAGGGGCTTGGTGTAAAATGAGGCACTCAGCTGTGATCATGGCAGGGTGAGGCACCTCTAAGTTGTCCAGGAGGGGTGTCAAGTAGGTAGTTGGTGACTGTGGTAGGCTAAATTATGCCTCCCAAACATGTCCGTGTCCTAATCCCCCAAACCTGTGCAAGTTATCTCATATGGAAAAAGTCTCTGCAGATGTGATAAAGTTAAGGATCTTGAGATGGGAAGATAATCCTGGATGGTCCACAATCGCTCGTGTACTTAGAAGGGGAGGCAAAAGGAGACTGACTACAGAGAAGGCCATGGGACCACCGAGGCCGAGATTGGCGTGATGCTGCCACAAGCCAAGGAGTCCTGATAGTCACTGGATACTGGAAGAAGCAAGGATCGGATTCTCCTCCAGCGCCTCCGGAGCGGGCCAGCCCTGCTGACACGGTGATTTGGGCCCATCAAAACCAGTTTCGGAGTGGCGGCCTCCAGAACTGTGGGAGGATAAGTCCCTGTGTTGTAAGTCACCTGGCCTGTGGTGATTGTTACAGCAGCCCTAGGAAGCTGGTGCGGTTGTAAGTGGCCTGGGGAGAGCGGAAAAGGAGTGCCTCCCGTGTCCTGGCCCAAGGAGAGAGGGGTGCATGCCCGCCTGCAGGCTGTGGGGTCAGAATGCCCACACGAGCGGGATCCAACTTGCGCGAGGGCAGCGATGTTGGTGGTCCCAATGCTTCTGCGGACGGCCTGCCCGCCCTGCACTGGTGCTTACTGAATCCTGGGGGCCTGGGGGGGTGGGTGGGGAATGGGGGATGGGAACGCTTGCAGTATGTCCAGACCTGGGCCTCTCGCCTCTAATGTTATCTCAGTGTGGGGGGGAACGTATATGCAGGGCGGGCTCTGAGGAAGGGCCCGAGTCTCCCCGGGGTGGTGGGCATGCCTCACCTGGCCAGGCTAAAAGGCTGCTCGGAGCAGAGCCCTTATGAGCTGGGCTCTGAGGCCAGCCTGCCCGGCTTTGAATCCTGGCTCCCCCACCTGCAAGCTGGGTGGCCTTGGCTGTGCCTCAGTGTCCCATCTGGAAATCGGGTGTATTAGTGGTGCTGGCCTCTGGCCCACTGTGAGGCTTACATTGGTACACAGAAACACGTAAAAACGCTCAGAACACCCTCAGGCCTTGGGGAAGCCAGGACTGTGGCAAGGAGCATTACAGTCTGTGGTTTTGGGTTCGAATCCCTGCTCCCTCACAGACCAGCTGTGTGACCTTAGGAGCTCTGTTTTTTCTTCTTCACGCTGGCTGCCTGCAGGGCTGTTGGGAGAAGGGCTTGGTGGCTGATACAGAAGGGGCCTGTAATGTTGGGGCCCCCAAGCTGGGGGCTCAGCCAGGGTCAGCTCCCTACCCTCTTTCCCATCAAAGCCTGGGGCAGGTGCTGCCCATCCCCCAGCCCGCCTCTACTGGGAGCAGATTCTCTCTTAGGGCTTGTTGGGCAGCAGGGGGTGGTGCATGGCCGGGGATTCTACAGTGGCCCTGGGTGTGGCGGGGGGGGGGGGGGGCGGGGCAGCCACAGTGAAGCCTTCATGGATGCATTAACTTGCTGCGGCTGCATGTGCAGTTCAGTGGTCTCAGCGGCAGCAATGCATTCAGGCCCCGTTAGAATCTGCAGGGAAGACATGTGGTGATATTTACAGCCCAAATCTCTGTCTTCATAAAGGGAGGCGGTGGGAGGGGTTGGGAGGGGGAGGGAGGGGCCGGACTTTCTGATAATGTCATAAACGGAGTCTGTCTCCCTGGAAACGGTGGTGGCGGTGGCGGCCACAGGCTGACAGATGTGCATGCGGTAATATGGGCCCATGGTGGCGGTGGTGGGGACATTGGGAGGGATGGATGGGCTGTAACTCACCAGGCCTGGGGCTCGGGGACAGTCGGCTACAAGGAAGGCATGGTGGAGATACTGAGGGAGGGATGGGGGCTTGGAACTGGGTATCTGGGGGGGGACAGTGGGGTGCCTGCTGCTGGCCAAGGTCTGGGGGAGATCCTCCAGCTGCTGGCCTCTGGCCCGAGGCCAACCTCAGAGGGAAGCTAAGCTGTCAGGGAGACATTATCAGAGTTACAGGCCTTCCCTAACTCTTTCGTGATGGGCACGTGGGACCCACCTGCAAAATGTTCTAGGCCTAGAGAGGCATATACATCAGTTGGAGTGCTGGAGAGCCTTGATCCAGGCTGGGGGAGGCTGTATCACAAGGAGCAGTGAATCCAGTGTGAAGGAGTTGATGACTAGGAAGGCTCAGACATACCTGGAATGTGCCACTCTGCACGGCTGAGTGTGGTCAGGCCACACGGCCAGAGCCTCTGGGGCCAGGGCTTTACCCAAGTTATCTCATTTCAGAGAGCAGGAGGAGCTAGCCTTCAGCTACCCAGCCAGTCAGTGGTCCAGCCTGGAGCCCACCTGGGCCCACAGGGACACTTACAGGAAGGGGAAGGCAAGGAGGGACTGGGACCTGTGAGATGAAAATGGTAGGCTCAGGGGCAGCACTTGCTGTCCAGAAATCTCTGAGGGGCCAGAACCCTGCCCCCAAAGCCTGGCCTGCAATGGGGACCAGCTGCCCCAGAGCAGGGCCCAGTCCAGGGAGGGGGATTCAGATTAGAGTTACAGATAGACAACCTGCTTTGGGTGGTGGTTAGCTTGCTGTCATCAGAAGTATGCAAGCAGGAGCTTAATGGGCAGGGCCAGGGAGATTGGGGAGGAAATTCCTGGGGAGGAAATGGAGAGAGGGGCAGATTTGGGCCCGAGGCCCTGCCACCCTGAGTTCTAGGTGATAAGCAGGCCCATGACCTGAGCATTGGGCCTGTGGCTCTGCTCCACCCACGTATGCATCGCGCCTGAGCCCCAGGTCCAGGGAGGGGATTCCAGTTAGAGTTGCAGATGGACAGGTGGCTTATGGTCTGTGTTCCAGTGCCAGTGTGGCCCTGACTTGCTGTGTGACTTTAGCTGGAGCCCTTGGCCTCTCTGGGGCAGGAATAGGGAGCACTGGGCTCTGGGCTGGGAGCTGCTGTGGGGGAACCTTAGGGCCTGACACTGGGCACTGACTGCGGACCCTCTTGGCCACTTCACTGTATAGACCGTTGGAGCTGAGTGAAGGGTGAGGCCAGAACTCCAGGAGCGCGGATGGATGATCTCTGCGAGCGGGGTCAGGGCTCTGCCTGGGGTCAGCAAGCTTCTTTTCATGGGCTGCCTCCGAGGAACAGTCTGCTCCCTGACCTACTGGCCTGCTGCTCTCATTACTGACATGACTGGCCTGAGCTGGGGGGGCCTGTGGGCCATGTGTGTGGTGGGCACTCATGCTCTGCTCGGGGGCAGGCACCGGGATTGTGTTTGTGAGTGTTGTGTGTGTGCATGTGTATGCACTGAGTATTGGGGGCTGGAGCCACGTGACCTCTGGCATCCAGGCGTGTGTGAGTGGAATCTAAACTGGAAGGGGCTTAGCATACAGTGTTATATTAGTGTCAGCTGTTCAATATAGCGATTCAACCCTTCTGTACATTCCTCCGTGCTCATCATGATAAACGTACTCTTAATCCCCTTCACCTTTTTCACCCATCTCCCTGCTCACTCCCCTCTGGTAATTAAAATAAAAAACTCAAAAACAAAAGCCTGGAAGGTGCTTGAGGGGCAGTGGGCCCTGAGTGAGGTGGGCAGGGGGCTGGAGGGCTTGGCTGGGGCCCAAGGAGGCAGCGGGCAGGGGAGAAGGCCTGTCAGGCATGGCGAGGGCAGCCAGCACCAGCCCCGTGTTTCATGGAGTGAGGGCCCACGCTCTCCTGCTCACTTGAGGAGCCAAGAGAACTTCCTGGGAAATCAAGGCACCCTCCCTGCGCACTCTCACCACCCCGGACTGTTCTACCATGGCCTCTAGCCCCCCTTGCCTGTTCTCCCCAGAGAGGGCCCAGGCCAGCCTGCAGCCCTCCAGAGGGTCTGGCTGGGCAGGGATCAGAGTGTGAGCCTCCTGCCTTGGGAGCCGCTGAGGAGGGCAGCAGGCTGGGGTGGGCTCCCCATTTGGGGTCATGTACCTGCTGCTCGGTGGTCAGAGCTCAGGAAGGGTTATGGGCCCACCCAGAAGTCATGACTTGGTGACGCCTTTGGAGGGAGCCATGGGTTTATGGGAATGAGGAGGATATTGCTTATGAGGGCTGGAGGGAGCCTGAATGGTGCTCTCAAGATTTAAGGGAGGGGCAGGTGGCGCGGGGAGGGGCTTGGCCCCTGAGTACACCAGATGGGGGGCTGGAGGTGGGATTCTAAGCACAGAGAGAGTAGCTGCTCCTTGGGCAGGTTCTTAGGGTGAAGACATTGAGGAGCTCTGCTCTGGGCAGGGCCTCAGGAGGGAGACTGGCTGGCCCCAAGTGAGGTTCCAGGGCTGTGAAGAGGTCAAGAGCCCTATTCTTAAACTTCTTATTCTCTTGGGCTGTGTGACTCCTAGCGAGTACCTTTGTCCCTGTGTATCACTGTATAATGATAGTTCCCGTCTCATAGGGCCCCTTGTATTGGAAGGTGCTGAGAGCTGGGGAATCACTATTCCTTCCTGTGTGGGGCTGGAGTCAGGGGTTGGGGTGCCTGGGCTTCCAGGGTGGGTGGGTGGGAGTGGGGCTCAATCTGGCTACCTTTGTGCAGATTTCACCCCTTAGCTACCACTAACTTGGCTGAGACTTGCCTCCTTATCTGTTAAGAACCTTGGGAGGGACGACCTCGTGGGGCTCTGGTGCCAAGATGGAATGAGTTCATTGGGTCAAGCCCTGCACACAGTAGGTGCTCATTAAATATTGGTCATCATTGTTATAATATCAGAATTGAAAGTACTTGGAGCTCCAGGCAACCCCCTGCCCCCGCCAGCCTGCTTCATCTGTGCTCTCTTCTGTCTGTGCCAAAGCCTCCCAGGAACAGAGTATCCACAGCTCCATGGGGCTCAGGAGTCACGTAGGCTGGCCTCCATAGCTCAGATGTGGAGACCGAGGCCTCAAGGGAGAGGGCCATCATGGGGACCTGGGCCCTGTGAGCAAATGCCCGAGAACCAGGTGAGGCTGAGTTGTAGAAGGCTGGGGAATGGTAGGAGGGGAGGGAGAGACCGAAGCCCGCTCCTGGGGCCCCCCAACTCCCATGGCCAAGCTGGTTCCTGCTAATTAGCGCCTTAACGAACCATGCTAAGGCACTCTCCCCAAGCCTGCTTCCAGACAGATAATTACAATGATTTTTTGGCTTCTGGGAGGGCAGCTGGAGGTGGTGGGGGAGAGGGCTTTTCTGGCTTTTTTACTGCCCACAGAGATTTTCAAACCTACCCACTCTCACCTCATTTGGAGCAGGAAAAAAAGTGTTAATGGACCTTTTTCTGCAGCTGAGAGGGACAATTTATGATAGGGGTGACAAACTTCATTTTAATGAGAGGCAAATTCCACTTTACTTTAAACTACACATTCCCCCTCCCCCCGTCCCCTGCCCCACGTCTGTGGATTTGGGGCATCGAAAGCGGAAGCCGAGGGGCGCCTGGGTGGCTCAATCGTTAAGCATCTGCCTTCGGCTCAGGTCCTGATCCCAGGGTCCTGGGATCCAGCCCTACATCGGGCTCCCTGCTCCGCAGGAAGCCTGCTTCTCCCTCTCCCACTCCCCCTGCTTGTGTTCCCTCTCTCGCCGTGTCTCTCTCTGTCAAATAAATAAATACAATCTTAAAAAAAAAAAAGAAAGCGGAAGCTGAGGCGTAAGGCTGGGAGGACTGGGGTGGGGGTTGGGGGGGCAGGCCGACTGCACAGGGTGGCCTGGGCAGAGGTCCCCTCCTGGGCCTCATGTTTTGCCTGCTCACACAGGTTCCCTCCTTTTAGGGTAGTGCTTATGTCCTCCATTTATGGAAGAGGAGACCTAGGTCTAGGGAAGTTCAAAGACTTGCCCCACACCGCTTCAGAATTTTAGGGGTTGGTGTGTGATATTTGAATCTGGGCTGACACCAAGCTCTGTCCTCTTAGTTGTCTGTCTTCCTGCCTGACCCAGGGTGTGTGGGAGTCCAGCCAGGTCACTCCCAGGGGTGGGGACAGGGAGCACAGTTTAAAGAAGGCTGGCAGTCTCCTGGCCCCAAAGCATCTGTGGTCACACTGACCCCGAGGAGGAGGGCCTCAAGGTTCCTCTTTCCAGATGGAGGATGCTGCTTGAAAGGCATTTGGAGGTGGGGTTCACAGTGGAGGCGGGCACCCCATCTCTCTGTGCCTCTGAATTGGAGGGTGGCCACTCTGAAAGCCCAGCTGGAGGGCCATGACCCCGTGCACTGAACAGAGAGAGAAACTCAAGGTCAAAGAGGCAGGTGGCCTGCCCAGTCCCCCACGGCGTCTCAGGGCCAGAGCTGGGATGAGAGCAAGTGCCTTGTACCCAGGATGTGGAGTGAAGTCTGGATTCTTCCTTCCTGAGTTACTGCATCTGTGGAATGGGCCCAGTCACACCCTGTTCACAAGTAGGCCATGGGCTGGCAGTAGCTCCTGGGGTCAGTCCAGTGCCCTGTACCTCTTGGGCCCCACCCCAGGCTCTTGGCCCAGCTTTCCGGGCCCAGAGGTCAAGCCTCACTTGCTCCTCCTCGGGGGTCTCGGTAAGCAACTAGGAGCTCTTGTCTGTAGAGCTTAGAGAGGGTCTTAGAAGGCAGGGCCGGGGTGGGGGCTTTTTTCCTACCCTGTGAGAACTCTCTGTGGAGAATCCTAGGACTTCGAAATAATGGCTCTCAGACCCTGGGTTTTCTGGGTCAAAGGAATCTGTTGCGGACCCCTGCCCCTCACTCCCCTCCCCTACCTGGGACACTGTGAAGCATGAGGACATGCGGGCTGTGAGCTCAGTGCACAGCAGCCCCAGTCGGGGCATCAGAGTGAGACCCTGGGTGGCCTGTCATCCCTGGGGCCTTGGGCAGATTTCTGTTCCCTAGGAGAAAAGTGGGTTAAAACCCGCCTCCTGCTGGGGTGCTGGAGGGTGTAAATAAGATGCTGTGTGATGTTGGTAGCTGATATGAAATTTCCAGAGGCGTGAGATTTTAGCATCACAGACCTTTGGAGGTCCAGGGTCCTCAAACATCAAGGAGTTTGGAAGGAACCCTCTGAGCCCCTGGCTCAGCCCCAACTCTAGAAGGGGGCTTGCTCCTCCCCTTAGGGCTGTGGTGCTCTCAGTGCACCTCTATGTGTCCTCATCCTCTCTCTGACCTGTCTCACCCACCCAGGTCCCTGTGGGCAAAGAGGTGTTATGTTGGGGGAGGTGGGTAGGATTCAGCTTTCTGGGTGACTTGAGCACAGGGAAGGGTTGTGGTCCTCACTTCCGGGGCCTGAGGATGGGGGCCAGTCCACTCCTTTGGGGCCCATCCTTCTGACTGGTCTGGGCAGGGATGGAAGGTGGTGGGTGTCTAGGTGCTCCCTCTGGGCCAGGCCAGGAGTGCCGGCCTCCTGGGTCCCTGACTCTGAATGGCTAAGCCCTGGTCAGTCCAAGTTGAGGGCCTGCCTGCCGAGTGGAGGAGGATGAGTTCTTCCCGGGGAAGGGCCCCTGGGTGTGGAGTCAGGCTTAGGTCTGAATCTCTCTTTCCTAGTGTATTATCCGAAAGAGTCCCTTAGCCCCCCAGAGCCTCAGTTTCCCCATCTGTAAGTGCAGCAATGATTGGGTCCTCTGGGCAGTCATGATGACTCATCCAATATCCAGCATTTAGTAGGTTCTCTCCCTGGGAGGAAGGCATTGGTTTCGGGGCCTACCTCTCTGGGGGTGAGCCTGGGAAGAGGTGCCATGAAGTCCTCCACTCCAGCTGAGAGCACCAAGGGTTATATTTGCTTCCTGGGACTCAGGCTCCAAAACATATGTCCCTCCCCCCCCACCCTCTCCCACCCTGAATCCTGAGGACCTGCATCTCAGACAGCCCCTGAGAACCAAGCTCTCTAGGCTGGCATATTGGAGCCCAGATCCCAGCCCCACCTCTTCCCACAGTGTGACTATGGGCAATTCCCCAAACCTCTCTAGGCCTCAGTTTTTCCATCTGGAAAATGGGGCTGATCAGGGTCTCAGAATTAAGTGCATGTGTGTTGCACATCTAGCACAGAGCAAGCATGTAAGGAAAGGCAGGTCTTACATGGGGTGCTGTGAGGCATGTAGCAGATCCCGGCTGATGGTGGCTATTTCAGACCCTCCCTGGCCCCTCCTCCCTGTACTGTCTCTGATCCTGGTGTGGGGTGGGGTGGCGGGGCACAAGGCGAGTGAGCGGATGACCGCTGTCCAGCACTGTCAGGTATGGGTGCTGTCCATCAGCTGGGGTGCTGAGGAGCTGGCGCTCTTTTCTTACCTGTCACCATAGCAATCCTCCTGCCTCCATCCTTGTCCCTAGTTGGTTTTGACATTGCTTAGCCCAATACTGGGGTATGGCCGGGTGGGGGGAGGAATGTACCCTCCTCTCCCCCTTGCTGACCCTGGCCATTCTGTTGGCCAATAGATCTCCCAGAGTACCCACTATATGATGGGGGAGGAAAGAAAAAGGCCAAGTCGGGGCCCCTGGGTGGCTCAGTCAGTTAAGTGTCTGACTTTGGCTCAGGTCATGATCCCAGGGTTCTGGGATCGAGCTTAACGTCGGGCTCCCTGCTCAGTGGGGAGCCTACTTCTCCCTCTCCTCCCTGCTTATGCTCTCTCTCGCTCTCTCTGTCTCTCAAATTAAAAGAAAAGAAAAGAAAAAGAAAAAGGCCAAGTCATGGGGGAGACTGTGAGAGGTCATGGAAGGCTGGTTGAAAGAGTGACCTCAGGAGGACTTGGAGTAGGTTAACGGGGCCAGAAAAGTGAGGACCCTATAGGCAGGTGGCTCAGCAAGAGCAAAGGCCTGGAGGTGAGAACAGGCCAGGTGGGGTTTCCTTCCTCTCTGTGAGCTCTTGGCAGATTTCCACTCATCCCCAGGCCAGCTTCAGCGTGGACCCTCTGGAGGCTTTTGCTGACTTTGTGGCAGCTGGTAGAAGCTTCCCTCTCTGGGCTCTGCCTTGCCATGGCCAGCCTCTGTTCTGGCCAGGATGCCACTAAGTGGTCATTAGCCCCTGATTCAGCTCTGTGGCCATAGGCCTGGCCAGGACTACATGGCAGGACCCATAGATTGTTCCTGAGAGCAGTGGGAGCCATGGAGGAATCCTGAGCAGGGGAGGCCTGAGTGAAAGCCGAGCTTAGGAGGAAGGACAGGGCAGGAAGACACCTGTGGTAACCAGCTGCTGCAGGCAGAGAGGACTCCCCGACAGAGGGAACCTGCACCCACACCCTGCTGCCTGCTCTCCTCTCATGGCAGCAGTGCCTCATCCGACCTGAGTGAAGAGTGAATTGAGGCTATAGATCACCCTGGTGAGGGGGGCATCATTTTCTGTTAAGAGGTTGGGCTGTGATTTCTCTCTCCTGCTGTCCTCTGACAGGCCTGGCTCTGGGCTTGGCTGGGGTGATGGGTGGGGAGCCAAAGTGGGGAGGCAAAACAGAGCTGGGGGCTGGGGTGCAGATTCTCTTGTCCCCCTCCCTACCACCTGTTCCCTTCCTCCCTTCTCCAAGCCCTGACGTCATGTCCCTGTCACTGTCCCAGCCAGCCCCTCAGGGTCACTTTCTGAAGAAATCCGTGTTCTCCTTCCACCGACCTGGTTCTCTTCCCTCATGGTTCTTCCTTCAGTTTGTGTTTATTGCTTTATTTGCTTCATGCACAGCTGCCTTGTTCCCAGCCCCGTCCCTGGTGCCTGGGACAGAGGAGGTGCTCAGGAACTATTTGTTAAATGATTGAAAAACTCAGTAGGCTGCTGGCTTGGGCAGACCCCACCCTCAGGAAGCAGACCCCCAGCCAGGGAGCAGAGGAGGAGGAAGAGGAAGGCCCCCCTGTCTGACCCTTTGACGAAGGGGATGGGGCCCAGGTGTTGAAACCCAGCAGGGGTGGAGGCAGGCGCTGAGCAGGAGGGCAGGATGCTGGTGGGTGGGGGTGCTCAGGACAATGAACACTCACAGGGGAGGGGAGGGCAGGGGGATGTTTAGGGCCAGACATGGCCCCACTGAGGTGGGAGGAGGGCAGTTATATTGCTTTGTGACAGAGCTTACAGTCCTCTGCCCTTCCGTGGACCATCTGCCACTCCTCTGGAGCAAACTTTCAGTTCTTTATGTGGATTGTTTGTGTTTACTTCCCTCATTCTAAGTAACTGACATATGGCTGTTCCTTGGTTTTCCAGTTTCAGGCATTACTGACTGACTTTTACTATGGAAGCTGAGGATTTAGCTCCATTTGACCACCTCCTTCCCCCCCCACCCCCACCACATTTTTGGTTGGCTGAGCTCCCCAGCTAAGCCATGTAGAATACTCTGATTACTTTTCCTTCCTTGATTGGCTGTTTTCCTTGGCATTAATAATTGTCTTTTTCTTGGGTTGGGGAAGGGGGCTTAGTTCTTGTTTTTCATGCTTATCACTAATTCAGTTGCCCACTCTCCCCCAGTTGGGTAAATATGAAGTACTCAACATAAGTAAACACATAAAGTACTCTATCAGTTTTATCTTGGAGAATCTCTCCCTGAGCCTTCTGACCTGCTCCCATTCAGTTTATTTGGACGGTGGCTATGCCGTGGGCACAGGGGATGGCCCATCTCCATTGCTCAGGGGTCCATTACTCAGCTCTCGGGGCTGGGACCTCTTGCTTCCTGGATCCCACGTCTTCCCCTTCTTAGTTTACACTTCTCCTTTGGGAGAACCCACCCTCCAACACCTTCGAGAGAAGGTGTGTGGGAGGGGTGTTGGGAGACGGGCCTGTCTGAAGACTCGGTGCCCACCCCCTCACCAGTGACAGTCGGGCTGGGTATAGAACTCCAGAGGGAGATCTCTTCCCCAGAATGTTGATGGGGGCCCTCCCTTTGAAGTCATCGCTTTGCTGTTGCTTCCAGGGCTGGTGTGGGGGGCTCCATGGCTGGTGGGGCATCGATTCTGTGCCCGCCACCTGGGATATGTCTTTCTGGAAACCTGTAGGACCTGCTCTCTCTCCATGAGCTGATGATCCACCCTGCTGTGCCTTGCTGAGTTCCTACCGTTTCAAATCGGAAATTCATGTTCTCCAGCTCTGGGAAGGTTTTTGATTCACTCCTTTAAGATTTCCTGACCTCCATTTTGTCTGTTCTCTCTTTCTGGAACCCCAGTTAACGAGACGTGGTGCTTCCCAGAGGGACCCCTGACTTCCTGGTCCCTCCTTTGTCACATCTCTGTGCCTTCCTGCGCCTGTTTCGAAGAGGTCTCCTCTCTGTTACCATTCTACCTTTCTCATAGAGTGTTTGCTGTATACATGTTAAATTTCAAGGATTCCTTTTCATTTGCTGAATGTTCTCTTTAAAACATGCTGCACCCCGTTCTTGTTGCAGGGATACTATATTTGATTTCTGTGCATATAGTAATAGCTCTCCCGTTTTTCTGTTTAGGCTTCCTTCTGTCTGCATGGCCTGTTCCCTTGCTGGCTGGCTTGTTTGGGACTCTGTCTTTCCTATTGGAGCTTTCCTCAGTTACATCACTCAGCAGACTTATGGAGTACCTGCTTTGTGCCAGCCCCATCCCACAGCCTTGACCAAAATGGTCCGAAGTCCCTGAGCTGGTCTGGCAGATGTCTGGGAATGCTCAGTTGGTAGCTCCTAGTTAGGAGTGGGCACCAAAGGCTGATTGGCGTCCCTTGTGTGTGGGTAGGCTCGACAACTGTGCTTCCCTGTGGTTGGCCTGCCTGGGCTGGGGAACCCTGATGGCAGAGCCTCTTGGAACTGAATAGGAAAGGGAGGCTGGGGCTGAGCCCTGGAATCAGGATATGCACTGTCAGTGTTCTGCGTGGGCCCCTCCCTCCGTCTGGCCTGGTCTCTCCAGTCTTCCCTGGGTGGAGCTGAGGACGGAAGCTCTTGGGGTCTACCTGCTTCTTATGTAGGCTTCCAACCAGTCCTTCATTCCTCTGTCCAGGGCTATCTGGTGCCACCAGCGTCTGAGCCTCTGGTGGGTTCTGCCAGGTAATAGGACCCGGACTTGGGACGCTGCTGTCTCAGCTCTGCCAAACCAATTACCACTCACTCATTTGCTTTCCAACTTCCAAAATTATGTTGCTGTTTCCTCTTCCATTCTTTGTCCTTGCGGATTTATGTACAGAAAAGATCCTTTATTGTTGTAATGGGGTTTTGGAAAGGAGTGAAGGCAAATGCATGTGCTCAGGCTGCTGCTGGGAATATGTACGTGTATCCCCCCCACCCCATCCCGGTTGATCTGTTGTCCTGCTGGGGAACATTCAGAGCCTCTCCCCTTTTCACTCTTACAAACAAGGCTGCTGTGAGCATTGTCCATCCTCCTTGCGCGCTGTGTGGGAGAGTTTCTCTTGGACTGGAATTGCTCTGTGGTAGGCTGTATGCATCTTCAGCTCTACAAGATAAGGCCAAATTGTTTCTCCAAATGCTTGCAGCTGCTTCCACAGTCCCCAGCAACGCATGAGAGGTCCTGTTGCTCTACAGCCCCAGCACCAACGCGGCACTGTGCCTTCTCAGATCCCCACCAACTTAGTGGTGCAGATTGTATCTCATAGTTTTACTTGGCATTTCCAGGAACTCTTTTGTGCGGAGGCAAGTCTCGTCATGTTTGTTGGCCCTTTGGGTCTCATCCACCAAGTGTCTACTTCTGCTCATTGCCTTTTACAGAAAGTGGGCGATTTGTCTTTTTATTGATTTGCTGAGTTTTTTATATAGCCTGGAAACAAATTTTTTGTCAGCTGTATGTACTGCAGGTATATTCTTCTCGTCTGTCTATGGCTCGTCTTTTCCCTTTGTGATGTCTTTTGTCACACAGATGAGTTAAGTTGTAACAAAGTCAAATTTCTCACCTTTATGGCTTAGGCTTTTTATAGCTTGTTGGGAATGAGCATTTTTCAGGCTCTTGATATATATTGCTACATCATCACTGAGGAGAGTTGTCCTAATTTGCCCTTGGGATGGGCAGAGAGTTAACGGGCATCCCAGGTGCACAAATGGTGGGCAGGACTGCAGTGGGAGCAGGGATCAAGGAGTAAGATAATTAATGAGCAATTGCTCAAGGCTTCAAAGTGCTTTAGATGGAAATGCTTTACTTGACCCTTGACACCATCCTAAAAGGTCCCTTTCTTTTTCTCCTTTGGAGAACCGAGGCCTCCGCAGTGGCCCGGGCACAGGTGACTCTGATTCCAGCCAAGGCGGCTGGGCTGGGAGTTGAGGGGCGCCTGGGGAGGGTGGTTAATTAGTGTTCAGGGGAGGTGACAGGGAGCAACCTGCCTTTTCCCATAGCCGGGGCCATGGTGTTGTTGCCGCAGTGCAGTGTTGATGACTCCAGAATCTTGCTGTCTGGGCAAGCGGAAGGGGCTTTGGGGTCACCAAGCCTGGGGTTCTGCCACTTACCAGCTCTCTGATCTTGGACGCGGTCTGGGCCTCTCGGAGCCTCCCCTCCTGGATAGAAAGGGAATGGTGCTAACACAGCCCTCAGGGAGCTGGGAGGGCTGAGTGAGACTCTGTAGGTAGAAGTACCTGAAGCTGAAAAGGTTTTTTAGGTGGAAGGTCTGTTCCCAGCAGAGAGCTGGAGAGCATGGAGGCTGCGGGGTGTGGGTGGGATCCAGCAGCGTGGTGGAGGAGTGGTCTGCGTGAGGAAACACTCAGAGTTTGGTCAGTGGGGGCAGGAAAAGCCTGGGGTGGTGGGACCAGCAACCTTCCTTTCCTTGTAAAAGGGCCTTTTTGAGGAGCTCTGACCTTGGTCCAGTGAGTGGGCAGACGTGTGGGGGGAGGGGTGAACTGTCCACTCAGGCAGGCGGGGGCTGGGGAGGTGGGGCCGGGGAGGTGCTATCCTCAGCCCTCAGCCTCTGCTGCCTGGTGTCACCACCCTGCCCCTCCTCCTCCCCAGGCCTTACTCAGCCCGCTGCCTCCTGGCCCGCCGGGCCTGAGGGGTTAATTTTGCCGCCTGAGCGAGCTTGGTGTGGCGGTATGCAAATCCATACACTTTCATAAACTGCTTAATTAGGCGAATGTTAATGAGACGTTAATTACTGTTGTGCCCGCGGATCCCACGGAAACGGAGATTATGTTTCTCTTCAAACATCCCGTCTTAATTATAACTTGTGCCGAATTCTGCAGCTTTTGCCAACCAGGCGAGGGCGGGGTGGGGCGGGGCACGCCTGCGGGGGGCGGGGGGCAGGAGCCCATGGGCACCTCCCTTTCTGTGCCATTCTCCCTGTGCTTCCTCACCTCTGGTCCTCCGTTCCTCCCTTAGACATCTGTTAAGTACCTACTCTGTGCCAGGCACAGTCCTGGAGCTGGTACTGGGGTGACAGAGAGCAGTCAGACCCAGTGCCTCCATCAGGGAGCTCCCAGCCCTGTGGGGAAGCAGCTCTGTAAGCAGATGTTGCAGTGAAGACCGCTGGGGCTGAGGTAGAAGTGTACAGGGCTGCTTGGCCAGAGGGTGATCCAGCAGAGGAAGTGGTATGTCTCTTGGGGTGGTGGGTCAGGGAAGGCTTCGTGGAAGAGGGGGCCTAGGAATGAGTGCTAGAAGTAGAAAGGTGTTCACCAGGTAGATGAGAGACCTGGGTTTGGATGGGGGTTGCTGCTGGGGCAAAGACCTCGTGGTTGATGTCTTGACTACTGTGTACCTTCCCCAAAGTGCTTTCCCGATCTGGTTTTGCTTTCTCAGCCTCCATTCCAGATTTCCTGGCCGGAAGCGCAGGAGGTTTGGAGACTCCATATCTTGGGCAGGTGTCTGCTCCTCTCATGGCCTCACTTCCTCCATCTTACTTATCCTGAGGGCTTGTGGAGAGTGGGGTCCCCGCCCAGGGAGGAAGGTGGTCAGGGTAGGCTTCCTAGAGGAGGCTTGCCCCAGGCCTGCTTCTCTGGAGCTATGAGACTCTATCTTGCCTTTGCACTTGAGTCTTTGAGCATAAGATGTGCTTGGTATGTGCCATCCAGTCTTGACCACCACCCCACAAGGGGCCTGAAACACTGGCCTGCACTCCCTATCCTCATGTGACTGCCTCTACCCACCCCTCAGCCCACTCTGCCTTCACCTAGCAAGGCCACCCAGTGCTGCCTTGGCCCTCTCCTTGTTCCCTTTCACCCCCAGGTACCAGGAAGCCTCAGGCTGTTGTGGCCACTGCCAAGCATGCCCAGGTGACTTCAAGGCTGGATCATCAAGTTCTAGGGCTCAAAAGACAGATGAGGGCATGAAGCCAGAATGGGTCAGGGCCCAGCCTGGGGTCACATGGCATAGCCTAGAACAGGGTCTCAGGCGGCCTATGGGCCTTTTCTTGGAGGGAATGAGGTAAGTAGAAGCAGAAGCCTACTCCCTGGTCACTGCTGCCCAGGCAGACCTTACTCCATCACTTATGCTCACCTTGCAGATGGGAAAACTGAGGCTCAAAGAGGCCATGTGTTGCAAATGGAAGCTCTAGGGGCTGGGCATGTGGCAGGGCCTCAGTGAAGCTCCTTCTGGTCATTTCCTCTGACATCACTGTCCTGGGGGGAGTTCTTGGGCAAAGGGCTACAGGCAGCTAGTTGGGGGACTTGGTTCCATGCCCTGAGGCCAGGAAACTGCCTGGGCTCCCCCAGCCATTCGTGCCCTTCCTTCTGAGAACCCCTGTCGGAATCTCTCTTTCTAGCACTTAATTATGTTGGAAGATTATTTACCTCCAGTGTCTTGTACCTGACCTGGGCCAGATTAATGGTATTTCTAGAATGTAGATATCTGAACCAGAAAGAGCACAATCATAGCAGAAAAAAAGCTTTTAGCTCATTACGTATGTTTGCACAATAACAACACCAACCTTTTTTTTTTTTTTTTAAGATTTTATTTATGTATTTGACAGAGAGAGAGACAGCGACAGAGGGAACACAAGCAGGGGGAGTGGGAGAGGGAGAAGCAGGCTTCCCGATGAGCAGGGAGCCCAATGCGGGGCTCCATCCCAGGACCCGGGATCATGACCTGAGCCGAAGGCAGACGCTTAACGACTGAGCCACCCAGGCGCCCCACAACTCCACCCGTTTAAACTAGTTATTATATCCCTCAATCTGAGACCAGAGAACGTCCATCCTTGCTCCTGTACTTATCAGGACAGTCTCTGATCGCGTGCAGGCCTGTGTCTGGACTGGGCTGCTGTGGCCTCGTCCCTCAGGGTTGAGTGGCGGGTCGGAGCACTGTCCCACCCCATACATGGGAGTAAATGCTTGGTTTAATAGAATGGCATGAATTAAAAATGGAAACTTGTTAACAACAACAAAATAAAACCTTTTACAATAAATTCTGTGGTTTTTATGTTCCTGGATTGTATTCCCAATTTGGGTCCAGCTGTGAGGCCGGTTACCCCCTCACCCCCCTCCCTGAGAGGTATTCACTTCTTCTTTCTCCTGTGCCTCGTTTTCCCCAGCCCCAGGCTGAGGACAGGGGGCTTAATATAGATTTAGAGATTGGGAACCCCAGAACTCAATGCCTGGGGGTCTCCAGCTCCCAGAGGCCAGGCTGGGAATGGAAATGAGTAAAGCAGGCCGGGTAGGGACTGTGGGGAACCAGAATCCCCAGTTCCTGGCTGATTATTGCCACATGGAAATGTAGGCCCTGTGGGGCCAGATCAGACTTTTCCAAGAGGAGCCAGAAATCCAGATTTCTACGTGATTGGTAAAAATTGGCAGTTGATTCAAATCTTTTAAAAACCGCTGAGCAGGTGAAGAGTTGAGCTTGGTGGCCAGTTTGTAACCCCTGTGGATGGCCCAACCTTTGTTTTTACAGACAGACCCAGCCAGGCTGGGGTTGCTGGGTGGGGGCTGGGGGCTGGGCTTGGGACACCCTCAGTGGCCAGGCTCACACCACCTCCTTGACCCTCCCCATATCCAGCTTGGACTGTTCATTGTTCCTCTCCTCAACCCCAGTGGGTGCCCTCCACCCACCATGGGGTGAAGGAGTCCTGAATGTGTGCTTGACTGACAACACAGAAGCAGGCTGCTTTGGGGAGACAGGCGTGAGTCACTGCCAAGCTCCCTTTTAAGGAAAATAAGCTACCTCAGAATTGTCACCCAGGCTTGGGGAAGGAGGGGGCTTCTAAGACTTGGTGGTCACTTTCTGGGGTGTGGCCACTTCCTGGGTCCCATCAGTGGTGTCCTGGTGATAGGGTGGGGCTCAGATGCCAGGCTCCCCGAGGGCGTGGCCAGGGAAGGGGGGGTCCAGCACGTTTGTTCAGTTATGACTTTTATAAATAACACAGGAACTCTTCTATTAAAATGGCAGTGTTACCAACCAGTGTGTTTTAATAGGACACTCAATTAGAGCAAGATTTCTGAGAAACTGATGCCCCCGCATAAGCTGGTACCTTTTTCCCCAGACGCTGGCTCCAATCCGTCACTGTCTGAGGGGGTCTCCTGTCCCAGCGGGGCATGAGATGAAAGCTGCTTTCAGTGTCCCCTGTACTTCCAGAGTGAGGGGAGGGGCCTCAGTGGGGAGGGGCCCCTTTTGAGCATCTACTGTGTGCCAGGCGCTGGGCTTGATGCTTCCATACAGGCCCCACTTAATCTTTACAATCACCTTGTGAAGTTGGTGTCATTAACTCCATTTTTGAAAAATATTTTATTTATTTATTTGACAGAGAGAGAGCGCACAAGCAATGGGGAGGGGCAGAGGGAGAGGGAGAAGCAGACTCCCTGCTGAGCAGGGAGCCTGACCCAAGGGGTGGGGGGGCTCAATCCCAGGATCCTGGGATCATGACCTGAGTCGAAGGCAGACCTTAACTGACTGAGCCACCCAGGCGCCCCAGTTCCATTTTTTTCAGCAGAGGAAACGGGGGCTCTGAGGGTAACTTGGCCATCGTCCGTGCTCCAGGCCCACTTGGGCCAAGTTGGCCCTGGCAGTATGGAGTTTGCGGGCCTGATGGGTGGCTATCCTCCCTCCCTGCTGCCCTCTGGCCTTTGATCTCAGCAGGGCCGTTCTAGCCTGTACGTCTCCTCCGTGCCAGCTCACTCTGGGGCTGGGGGGTCCTGGGGGCAGCCAGGGGCTTGTAAACTCAGGCCAGAGGCCACAGAGGGGAGAGGAAGCCATGGGAAAGGTGGTGTGAGGGAGCGTGTGTGTGTATGTGTGTATGCACACGGGGGCAGTTCATTTCCATAGGCTGCCTGTCTGTCCCCCGCCCCCCACCCCTTGCCCGCTTCTTTCTCACCTACCCTTCTGTTAAGTGCTTTACCAGGGCTTCAGAGAAGGCCCTGATTTTGCATCTTACTCATTGCGGGGGGGGCTTTGGTCTCAGTCTGTAGCAAAAAGAAATCTTGCTGCCTCGTTCAGGGGCCTGGTGGGCTCCTATGGGCTGAGTGGAGCAGATCCCACTGTGGGACAGCTGGGACAGGTCTGGGCCTGAGCGGAAATAGGGATAAGCACTGGGGAGACTCAGGTCAGACTGACCTCACCCAGGTATTTCCCTCCGTTCCTCCTTGTCTGTCTCTGATGATGGTGATGCTGGCATTGTCTGCGTTCCTTCTCTGTGGCAAGCATGGTGCCAGGGGCTTTCATGGATGCCGGCCCTGTCTGATCCTCCCACGGACCCTGTGGGGTAGGCGCGCATGTCATCAGTGTTCAGGTGAGGAAACGGGGGCACAGAGAGGGTAAGCAATCGGCCAGGTCCACACAGTAGATGGGAAAACAGAGATGTGAGTCCAGGCATCTCGCCCCAGAGGCTGTGCTCTTGAGGAGCACGACGCCTGGCTATTCCCCTCACTGCCCCAGCCTGCGCTGAACTCCCTCCAGTTCAGCTTCTCTCCCTGAAAGGCTGGCTGTCTTGGCCACAGCTGATGACCATCTGCAGCGGAGCCCAGCCGGGCTTCTCCTCTCTCTCCCCGGAGCCCACAGATGGACCACGGGGGTGAGGAGATGCCCAGGAGAGGGCAGAAGAACCCAGCTCCAGCAGCCAGAGAGGACCTGGACAGTGTCTAGTTTGCCTGGCCCTCTGCTCCCCAGACAAGGGAATGGAGGCCAGAGAGGGAGGATGGGCATGTCAGGGGTACATGGTCAGAAAGTGGCAGAACAGGACGCTGGGATCCCCCCCATTTCAGTGCTGTTGCTTCTGCACCCACTTGTGTTGATTCCATTTCAAAGACCAGGCCATTATGGATGGTGGGGGTGAGGCCAGAGGGAAAGCCAGCCGAGATCCCTTTTCCTCTCTGTCGCCTCTACCCCTCACCCCATGCAGGCTTGTGCATTTTCAACCCTCCTCCCATCCTTCACCTTCCCACCGTTAAAAAAAATGGGGAGGGAACGGGAGGGGCAAGCCTTTGACATAAATGTTTAAATTAGCCTCACTTTGCTGAAAGCTGGGTGTCAGGATAAATCCATTTGTACAACGCCATATATCTTTCCCTGAGTGGGAAGTTGGTGAATAAATGAATGTTATTCATATATTATTATGGCCTGACAGAGCCAGGGCAGGGAGAGGCAGCCCCTGGTGACTAACGAGCCGGTCTTGGCTAACGAGCTGGGGATTGGGCTCCTTACCAGGGGCCGGGTGCCCTGGCGTCTGTGCCAGGGTGGGGGGCTGAGCCCCGGGTTCTGGGCAATGCTAGCCAGCCCTTGCTCATAAGAGGTCTGTGGCTGTCTTTCTTCTCTTCCTCCTTCTTCTCTAGGGCAACTCGACCCCTTGCTGCTCCTCTTTACCCTGGCTCCGTACCCTCTGTCCTTTCCTTTGGGGACTCGACATGACGTCTCTGCTGCTCAGGGTACACTGAGGACCCTTGTTGTGGGGGAGATAGAAGACTTCCCTGAAGGCACCCTGCAGGAAGACACCATGAGACCCTAATACCTATATGGTATTTTTAGGTCAAAAACCACCTTGACTTGGTCTATATAATCTCCCCATTGACCGATGAGGAACAAGGCATAAAGATGGAAAGGACTCCCAGTGGGGCCCAGCCTGCACCTATGTAGTACTCCCACCCCCATGTCAGTTTTATCTGGTTGAGTGGACGTCCCTTTCCTGTGATGTTTCATCCCTGGAGCCAACTCCCACGTATGGTCAATGTCTGCTGAGCCCAGTCTGGCCACTTTTGTTCTCGGGGCTCAAACCTCCTGTCCTGTTAGACCAGAGTAAGGACCTATAGACAGACTGCCCAAGAAAACCATCTTGAAGACATGGTGTCAAACATTGAACCAAGATGATTGCTGGGAGCCAGAGAGGCCTCCAGGAGAAATTGACCCTGAGAGAGGGACGCTGGTGGGAGAGGGGTAAGGGAGGATGGTTTGGCCAAGGAGAGAGGCAGCAGGGCCCTGAGCATGTAACCTTGCCCAGGCTTGGGTTCCTGCCCCACTCCCCAAGGCTGTAAGGGCCATAGGTATGGATAGGGAGACCTGCCCAGCAGAGGTGGGGACCATGCCATGTTGTGGAGACAGGATAGGAAGAGGCCTGTCTTGGCCCTGGAGGAGCGCCTGATCCCACCCAAGAGACGGGAGGAGGAACTTGGGAGGGGTTAAGTGTTAAACCACACTGGGACTATCAGGGAAGGCTCCCTGGAGGTGACAGGGCTAGAGCAGACCTTGGCAGATTGAAAAGGGATTCAGGTTTGTAGAGGGGAGAAAGGAGGGCAATCCAGGTGGAAGAAACAGCAAGAGCAAATGCTTGGCATCAGGAAGGAGGCAAGAGTGTGGAGGAGCTAGGGAGGAAGCCAGCCAGCTGGGGACGGGGTTCGTGCAAAAGAGAAGAGTTAGAAAGGTGGGCAGCACAATGCCTGGCACATAGTAGAACCTCAGTAAATATTGGTGACATGAAACTGAGGGTCTAATTGTGGAGTTTTCAATGTGATCTTAGGGAAGGTGTTAAATAGAAAGTGTGACTACAGCGTAATTAATGGTAACAGCTCTATTTGTTGACACCTCCAGAGTGGGCCATGCTGTTAGCCCAGGGATAGTATTATTACACCCCTTCCCAGATCAGGAAATGGAGGCTCAGGGAGGCAGTGATTCACTCAAGGTGACGGCACAAATAAATGATGGGCGTGGGATTCGATTTGAAGCCTGAGTTCCTCACCCCCCCCCCCGCCCCCTGTGCCTCAGTTTGCCCCTCGGCATTGTCAGGGATGGGAGGAGATGACCTTGGATTTGGCCACTCTCTGGGAGTGTGGGGAGTGCCTTGCTTTGGGGCTAGAGCCTGCTGCCCCCAGTGTTCCTTCTTGGCCTTGATTCTGAGCCTGGCCTGCCGGGAAACCTCTTCCTTCCTGGTCAAATCCCTAGGGCTGCTGGCACTAGGCCAGTGTGGGCCCTGGCCTGGGGTGGGCAATAGGGGCAGGGCTGAGAGCTCTTTGGAGTGAGGGGCATCTCCATGCTCCTGAAGGGGACCGAGGAGCGTCCTGGTTGTGAAGGGAGAGCTTGTGCATTTGTCTGTGGCCTTCTGGCCCCCTTTCCCACAGGCTGGCAGGCAGAGGGGACGGGATGCCCTCCCTGTGCACAGCCCTGCTCAGGTCTAAACCCTTGCCACCTACACTGCCTGCCTGGAGCTTCACAACCACCTTGGGACCTGGGCCCCATACCTTTTGTACAGGTGAAAAACCTTTCTTGGATGCTTGTGAGTTTCCCAAGGTTTGCATTGACTGAGGGCAGAGCTGGGGTGAGGCTACCTGAGTGCACCTGACCGCCTGCAGCCTGGTGCTCTCACAGGCCAGGACTGGGAGGCTGCACCTCGGGGCACAGAGAGGGCGGCCCTGACCTCTGAGGGGGTAGCCAGAGCGGGGGCTCCAGCGCCAGAGGGGCCACTCCGCTGGCTCTTCCTCCTCAGCTCCTCACCTCAGGATGTCCAACATGTGCCCAGGCTGGGACTGCCACCTATTGAGTACCCTGGAGCCAGCCATGCTCTGGGTGGAGTGTCATGTCACCCTGTCCCAGGGGGGCGGGTGTGCCTAATGAATTAATCAGTGTTGGCAAAGCACTTGGAGATCTCAGGCTGAAAGGTGCTCAGTGCAAATCAGAGTGATTGTTATTACCCATAATTATGGAGTTTCTGCTGGAGAAATTATTCAGAAGCGGACGGTGCTGGGCCAGCACAGGGCGCTGCCAAGATCTGCTCCTCAATAGCAGTGGAACCTATCTTCCTCTCCCCCAGTCCCTTTCTCTCTCCCTCCTCCCATTACCCCCATCATTCCCTCCCTCTCCCCTCTCTCATCTCTCTTCCCTCCCTCCCTCTCCCCTCCCCCTCCTCCTTCTCCTCCCTCCCTCTCCTCCCCACCTCCTCCAGCTCTCTTTCGCTCTCCCCTCCCTCTTTCCCCTCCCTCCCCCTCCCTCCTTACCCCTTCCCTTCCTCCCATCCTCTTTTCCTCTCTTTCTTCCCCCTTCCCCCATCCCTCCTGGCTTCCACTTTTTCTCCCAGCTCTGGGCGTATTGCCTGTTCTTCCACAGCACATGCCTTCTTTGTCTCATCTCTCATGAAGACAAGAACCTGGCACAGTTTGGGGAAGAAAGGGATTGGGCAATAGCCTCTCACACTCTGGAAGTGAGAAAGATCCAGGAATGAAGTCTCACTTTCCTCCTCTTTTAAATGGGGCTGTAAGGGGTTCCCTGTTCCTCCCCGGATATGGGGGAATCAAGTGTGGCAATGCCTGCGAAGGCACTCTGGATTGGGAAGCTTGATAACCTGTGAGGTTTGGCCACTCACTGTTGACATAAATATTGCTCCGTGTGTACTTGTGTGTGCACAGGTGGTGTGTGTGTGCTTCCAGCCCCCTCCTCCGTCAGACTGGGTTCTCAATGTGTCTCAATGGCTAGACTGTAGGTTCCCTAGCGGCTGAGGCTGAACCTCTGCCACCTGCATGAGCACGAGGCCCCATGCCGACAGCCCCTGGCAGTGCCCAGAACCAGCAATCCAAGTACATTGTCTCTCTCAGCTGTACATTCCATCCCTCCCCCCAGCCTCCAATCCTCTGTCTCTGAGGCTTTGTTCATCTTTTGTGCCCACCAGCCCCAGAGAGGGCCACTCCCAGATTCAGGACCACGGACAGCGCCTGGCTCAGCCGGGTGGTGGGGGGGGGTGGCTGGTCCAGAACTCTTCTCCCAGTTGAACAGAGCTTCAGAGGTCATTTTGCCGCAAACCCTGCTTTGACAGACTGGAACACCAAGGCCAAGAGAATGCCACTGACTTACCCAAGAGCACACAGAATCTTAGCTTTAGGGCTGACGACAGCCCTGGTCTCTGAACTCCCCAGAATGTTCTCCACGGAAGGATTTCCTAATGCTCTGTCAGGAAACACTTATCAGGCACCTACTGTGTGCCTGTCTCTATACCAAGCTCAATGATGGGGACGGATAGAGGAGGCCAGATCTCTTTTCCCTCCACGACAGGACCTGCAAATCAACAATGAGAACCACAACGGTGAGAGCTGGGCATGGCAGACACGACAGAACCATAGGCTTGATTTTGTCGGGCCTGTGAGAAGAGTCCAGAGACCTGAGGCAGAGCAGGATGGAACAGTCAGGAAGGTCCCTTGAAAGAGGTGGCACCAAGCTTGGAGAGGCAGAAAGGAGGGGGGAACAACATGGTCACCGAAGAGGAGGCTGGCAGGAGGCCACCTGTGTGTGTGGGGATGGCGAGAAGCCCATCCAATGGGTTTAGGGCAGGTGGCAGTGCTGAGTGTGGGCAGTGCCCTTGCTGAGGGGTTGGTCTCTGTCCCGTGGGCACAAGGGAAGGCTGTCCATCACCATGGACATCCTGGTATTTCTACTTGGCTCTCCAGAGCTGCAGCCTGGCCTGCTACAAGAATCCCACCCCCGGCCTCTCCTGCCCTCCCTCCTTTACCTGGAGATGGCCGATTTCTTTTTATTTATTTATTTAAAAAAAAGATTTTATTTATTTATTTTTGAGAGAGAGAGAGAGAGAGAACAAATGGGGGGGAGGGGCAGAGGGAGAAGCAGGCTCCCTGCTGAGCAGGGAGCCCGATGTGGGACTCCATCCCAGGACCCTGGGATCATGACCTGAGCCGAAGGCAGACGCTTAACCGACTGAGCCACCCAGGTGCCCGAGATGGCTGATTTCATCTGAAGTGACAATAGGTGTGAGTTGTCTATAGGGCCTTTCCTTATTGTTAGGCCTGTAATCTTTCCCATCCAACACAGGCTTCTTTCTCTTCCCTGGCATTTGTCAGAAAGATGGGACAGAGCCCCAGGCCCGGTGGGGAGGCTGAGCCAGAGGAGGCCTCTTGCTGCCCATCGATTTGCAACTGCCTGAGTGTTTGCCGGACACCGTGGGGCTGTGTTTGGCTTCGGCTAATGAAATAATGTCCTCGCTGAGGAAAGGATGGAATCTCACTAATTAGCTCAGCTGCCTACTTTGAGGACAAAAAGTCTTTACTGCTGTGGTCCTGGGGCTGGCTGAGTGTGGGGCTCTGCAGGGAGCCAGTGGGGTGACCATCTGCCTTGAGGGCAACAGTGGGAAAACGAGAAGGACGTGGAAAGCAGGGCACATAGGCAAAGCTTTCCAGGAATGCTGTCTCCTTGGCCCTGTGTCCCACAGCAGGTCCTTCCTGGTTTAGGGGCAGCCTGGGATAAGGAAAGGCCTTGAATCAGATAGATCTGACCCACTGCTTGAGAGGGTGGCTCTTTGGCTTGAATAAGACAATGGAGCAGAGTGCTTGATGCTCAGCAGAGACTTAGTACATGTTGGTGGCCTTATGGTTCCCCTCTTGGGGTCATGCCCTTACCTTGGTGTCAGACCTTATTCATCTTGGCACATGTGTCCCACCTCTCAGCCATCTGACCCCTTAGCAGGGTGAAGTCTTCTTTTCATGGCTCTCCTAGGGCTCAGGAGGCAGTGGAGGTCAGTTTGAATGCCTGGATGCAAAGGCTAAAGGTTTTGAAGTGTCCCATCTCTTACAGTCTAGGCTCTGGGGGTGGGCCCCTGGGGAGAGGGGCTGGGGTCTGCCCGTGGCCTTATGGGAAGGGGCTGAAGAGCAGGCCAGTGAGCAGACAAGAGGGGTCTGGGGTGGAGAGGCCTGAAGCACTGCCCCCCTCTGCAGGAAGCTCTCTGAGGACCAGCTGGAGGTGTTCCTTCCCTGTGTCATAGACTTTCACTGTGCTCCTCCTAGGGCCTCCCATCCCCCAACTCTGATGGGTCTTATGATCCTTCCCATTTCTACGAGGCCTTTTCTAAGTTCTCTCCTCCCCAGGTTCATTGACTCCGTAGGGGAGGTGGAAAATAGTACGAGCAATAATGTAGTAATAATGGTAATCACAAAAGCAGCTAACTCTTATCGAACTTACTGTGTGCCAGGCACAGCTCAAACCTCTCGACATGCAATCACTACTTTACTGTAGGGAGATGGGGTTAGGTTTACTCTCATTTTACAGAGAAGGAATGTGAGGCCAGAGGGGTTGATGGGGCCTCTTGAGGGCACAGCAGGAGAGGTGGCAGAGATGGGGCTCACATCGGCTCAGGTCCCATTAGGCTGACAGTCCCTGGTGATGTCTCTACTCTGCGTCTCTGTTGGGAGATGGGACACTCTTGGGCCCTCGAGGAGCTCACAGTGGGATGAATCCCCCCCATCCCCCAGGCTTTCCCTGTCCCTCCTGACCTCCTCTTGTTCCGACTCAGGTGGCATCTGTGTCTTTCCCATCACCTGGCCCTGCCTCTGGCTCTGGGCTTTCTTTAGGGTGGGTTCCACAAGGGCAGAGGCTCAGCTCTTGTCGGCTAAAGTATTGCTAGCTCTTCCCAGGCGCTGGCATGGAGTCGTTTAATGAAGGAATGAGTGTCGGTGTGTGGAATAAATCAGAATGTGCATGTTAAGTACTTGGCACTCAACAAATATTTATTGAATGAAAAAATATCTTTGGGTGGAAGAAGGGAGGTGACGGTGTGAAGCATCTGGCCTGTTGTAGGCTCAGCACATGGGAACAGCAGTAACGGTGGTTTCCATCTTCTGGAAGGGGCTGGGTGGCTGGACCGGAAGCAGGGCCGGGGAGGAGGGAAAGAGAAGCCCGGGAGAGGCAGGGACCGGAACTCTGAAGAAGACGACAGCAGGGAGGAGGCTGGTTAGCAGCTGGGGCCCTGACACCCACTCTGTGTGGAGCTGAGGATGGGAGCGCGTGCGTGTGTGCACACGTGTAGGCGGGTGTGTGTGTGTAAAACAAATAACTGGAAAATGAATTTAATTATAAGGCACTTTTAATAGCTATTTATATTTAATCCTGCTAATTCTGTGTCTTGTGTAGACAAACTGTAATTCTATTCTTCTTACTCATTTGCTAGTGAGAATGGAGAGAGAGGGAGAGGGAGAGGGAGACAGCCCCACAGGAAGGCAGCAGGCGGCTTCCCACCCTGGGGTCGGCCAGGCCAGCTCTTGACCCTGAGGACAGGGAGGAAGGAATCATTGGCAAGGCTGTCCCAAGGGGAATCTGGGAAATGGCCCCCGCTCGGTCTCTAGGGCAGTTCTATGCTTGTGTCTACTCAGCACCTGGGGTGGGGGCGGGGGAAGCAATGGAGAGAGCCTCAGCCAGGCAGATTCAGATCCAAACTCTGCTATGGGCCTTAACTTCAGAGAGGCTCACCTTTCCCTCTCTGTAAAGTGGGCATAGTATAACCCTCCCCAGGGCTGTTGGGAGGATTAAATCAGAGGGAGCCTGCCCCATAGCTGGTGCTTCCTAAGTGCTTGTTCCTGTACCCTGCTTACTCCCATCACCAACTCCCAAGCTGGCCACTCCTCTTTGTTTCAACCTCTCTTGGCACGCCCAGACTGCCCTCAGCTCATTGGCAGAGAGGAAGTGACTGACTCTCTTGATGGCCAATAAATGGCAGGAGTCTTGCCCCTTTTCTTCAGGAGACCCCTTGGTGATGGTGGGGGTGGCGTGGGGGGAGTGGAGGGCCTGGAGGCATGAGGTGGGTTGAGGGTGTCTTCTGTCAGGACCCCAGGCATGCCAGAGCAGCCTCATGAGCCGCAGTGAGGAGGCCCGTGCAGGGGCTGTGGACGGGGCGGAGAGACACTCCTCAGGAAGGGCCCAGACGTGGCTGGCCTAGGTGAAACGTACTGGTAAAGGGTAGCTTTGGAGGAACAAGGTCAGGAGTTAGAGGTCCCAGCTCCAGCCCTTCCTCTGCTGCAGAGACACAGGCCGGCAGTCCCGCTGAGCCTCTATCTTCTCCTCTGGGCCGCAGGGCCTGGGTGTGGGAGGACTGAGGGAGAGGACTGAGGAGGAGCTTCAGGGAGGACCTCAGCCCAGAGAGGTCAGTGGAGCCGTGCTCACTGGGGATGGCATAGTGCTTCTGTCCTGCCAGTGCTTCCTGCGGTCAAGCTCAAGGCAGGGGCCTCAGAGGAGCCCTGGAGTGGGCCCGGCCCGTGATTCTCCAGGAGCTCCCTCCAGGAGCCCCCCCTTCCCCCAGGGAAAATTGGGCTGGGGGCCATGACCTTGTCCTGGGAGGCCAGGGTAGGGACCTGGCCTTTCTTCACCCATTGCTTCTTCCTCTGTTCTCCTTGTTCTGCTCACTATGCCTGAGCCCTCCCCTGGTGGCAGCCACCTTAGGGCTCCAGCGCCTCCTGGAGGGCTGGGCTCTTGCAGGAAGTCAAGGTGGGTGGCTGCACTCAGAGGTAGAGTAGGCTATCCTGAGGGCTGACCTTGAGCCAGGCTCTGTGCTGGGCTTCTTCCAGATCTCTAATGGAATCCCTGCACTGAATTTGCTAGGTGGGTGTTACTCCCTCCATTTTACAGAAGGGGAAACTGAGGCCCACAGAAGTTAAGGGACATGATTAGAATATGGGTGACCTGATTCCAAAGACAGTTCCTTTTCCTCAGTGGTAAACCCTGGTGGCCCCGGAGTGGAGGTGAGGGTGGCATGTCCAGAAGGTGGGGCAATGGGAAAAATGTTGCCTCATTAGGAGAGCTCAGAGTGCAAATCTGAGGAGGGTTTCGAGTCCTGGTTTGCACACATCTGGCGGCCCAGTGAAGCTCTGCCCCGAGGCCCTGCAGGGCTGAGGGTGGTGGCCAGGAGCTCATCCTGCCAGAGGGAGGCTCAAGGAAGCTCAGGGAGGCAGCCACAGCCCCGTCTGGATTGTGTGGAAGGAGAGAGCTTGGCTCTGGGCCTGTCCCCACCTGGGCTCAAATCCTAACTCTGCCACTCTCAGGCTGAGTGACCTCTGTGCAGGCCCTTGACCCCACCACCAATGCCTGGCACATAGTAGGTGCTTGGTGCTCCCCCCTCCGCTCACGCACTTCCTCTGCTGACTCGTGGAGATGGGCAATGGCTGAGGGTACAATTTCTCTCTGGGATATTTTCACTTTAATAGGAGGCTTTAATGCCTGTGAACCCCAGTGGAACGATGTTTCCCTTTAATGGTGACACTTCAGGCTTGCTGGCAGATGCCGGGGTGGGGGCTCGCTGGCTCCTGTGTCGTGTGCGGCCTTGTTCTCTGGCCCTCTCCTACCCCTCCCCCACGGCTCCCACTGCTCTGTTCACAGGCAGGTCAGCGTCTTGTTAATTTGATTGAGGGATTTGTTCCGAGCTGCTTGCTCATCAGCTCCGTGGAAGCCTGGCCGGGGAATTGGTGGGCATTCTGATGCAGTCAGACCAGGCTGACCTCTGCTCTTCTAGGAAGTGAGTGGTCACTGGGCAGAGGATAATTAACAGGTGCACAGAGGGTGTGATGAACCCGGGGGTGTGGTCCTAGGGAAGAGTCTCCGGGGATGGGTCTTATCTGGTCGTTAACACAGACCCCCCCCCCCCCCGCCCCCAGGGCCTGCTTGCACACCTGCCCTGACTCGTCGAGTCTCCTCATCCACTCGGTCCTACCCAAAGTGCCCCCGCGCTCGGGGTACCCACCATGACCTGGCCGTGTTGTCAGCCATAGTGGAGGGACAGAGAGGGACCGAGGGATCTAGGATCAGTGCTCTGGAGGAGCCAGCCTGGGCCTGGGGATGGGAGTGGTCAGGAACTCTTCTTTGAGGACTCAGCAGAGCTTGAAGGCAGAGGGGATTTGGAGAGGCCCCTGGAGAGTGTGCAGCCTTGAGGAAAGGGCCACGTGATCTGAGGTTGGAGGCCCGGGTTCTAGTCCAAGTTTTGAAGTTGGCTCCCTATGTGACCTTGGGTAAGTTTCTGTTCTCTCTGGGCCTCAGTTTTCCCATCTGTGCAATGGGAGTTTTGGTCTGGATGTCTTTTGTACCCCTATCCCTGATTCTAAGAAAGCTTGGGGAAGGGGCTGCACCTGGGGGTGGAGGTGGGCTTGGTTGGGTAGAGCCATGTTCCCAGGGGCCCAGCCAGGCTAGAATCCCTGAGGGGCAAGGAAGCTAATCTGCAGGAGGCATTTCTGGGCCTTTGCCCAGGATGAGCCCATGGAATGCCAGTCCAGCAAACATTTCCTTCTTGCAGAGCCATTTCAGGTGTCTCTTGCTTCCCTAGTCCAGGTTCGAGCTCCTTCTCCAGGCTCTCGTCCCCCTTCCATTAGCCACATGGGGTAATAGCTGCCCAACTTCTGGTCTGTGAGCTCTTCTGAGGAATGGAGGTGCTAGTGGGCAATGACTGCTTATGGGGACAAGGGAGACTGCTGCCACCTGTAGACAGAACCCACCTGTCACGCTTACCAGGCTGCATAGCTTAGTGGAGGCAGCTGCTCCCTCTGAACCTCAGTTTCCCCCTCTCCATCATGACTTCTTAGGGGCTGCAGGCCTCAGTCTTTGGAGGCCACCCCCTCAGGCCTTTCCTGAGCCTCTGTCTCTGCTGCCCTGGGCTCCCCGTCCATTTCCCAAATCCTTATTTATTTGAGCCCCAATCTGCCTCTTTAGGAAGTTCCCCTTGATGCCTCTAGTCCTGTGTCTGAAAGTTCTGATGGTGTTCCCATTGCTTCCTTCTCCTTGGCACACACTCCTGGCTCTGTGTGGGGCTCTGGTTGCACAGAGACTGCTCAGCATGGCCTGTGTGTGTGTGTGGGGGGGGGGGCGTGTAATATCCAGCAGCAGGCCAGTGTGGTTGTGTTAGCGTGAGAGCCCAGAGGGAGTAACAACTCCTGGGCTGGGGCCCATGAGGCAAGATTTGAGCTGTACCTTGAAGAGGGAGCCTGGGGATGAGGGGTTCTTGGGGACAGAGGTCAGGCTAGGAAGGGTCTTGAATGCCAGGTAAGGAATCTGGGCTCTGACCTCCCTCTGCAGCCAGAGAGCACCAGGGGAGAGGCCCCAAACTGGGTCATGTATTCCTGAGAGCAGACCCTCCCTATAATGCCTGGAGCCCTCCCCGCCCTGCCCCCTGCCTGGTGGTCTCCTACTTGTCCCACAGATCTCTGCTCCAAGGATACTTCCTCAGGGAAGTTCTCCCTGACCACTGTCTGTGTTCAGAGTCCCCGGGACCTTTCCTTTAAAGCCCTTATCCCAGTGTATACCCCCCTTTCCCGTGTGACCGTTGATTGCCCACCAGGCTTTATGTAAGGCCACTGAAGGCAGGAATCAGAAGGATTTGGTTGTCCCCTGGGTTCCTAGCTCCCAGCCCAATGCCTGACAGAGTAGGTGCTCAATAAATGTTGACTAAATATGTGAATGCCTGCAGGGACACAGAGCCCACAAGCTCCAGGCTAGAGGGGCTGCCAGGCTGGGGGAGAATGGGGCTGATGGGGGGTAGGCACAGGCCTCCAGTGAGGTGGGGGCAGTGCCTGGGTCCCAGGTGGAACTGTGCTCCCTCTGCGTGTCATTAGGTGGCTCTTTAAAAATCCTTTTGCTGGAACAAAAGCCGTCTCTGGCAGCACCTCAGTGGGCGGGTCCGGCCTTGCTTGCTCCCTTTGGAAATGCTTTGAGAACAGGTGGACTGAGCCAACTTGTCACCCCCAGGCTGGCTGGTGACTCTGAGGAGTGGGGGCCGCCACGTGGGCGGAGACAAGGGAAGGCAGGGCGATTGGTGGATCCAGCCCTGACCTCAACAAAATTATTTTTAAAACCTGCAAGAGAAAGGGGATATTTTTAACCTTTGTTCCATCCAGACATCCCAAGGGAAAAAGAAGGGGGAAGGAGGCAGGTGGAGAGTTGGAAGAGGGGCAGGCGCCAGGGCAGGGGCTTCCATGGGAGGGAGAGCCCTGAGGACAAGCTTTTTTGTCCCTGGCCCTTTTAAATTTTTTAAAAGCTCCAAACAGCAAGAGGGATGGCGGAGTTCATTATATCGAGTTATCTCCTCCATTTCAGGCAAAGATCAATCTTCCCAGTCTTGCAGCTTCAAGGGAGGGGGGAAAGGAAGAGAAAGAAGATGGGAGGCAAAGGGAAAAAACTCCCTGGACCAATTTCCGCTGGCTAACACGATTGCTTGGCTGCTTGGCAGCAGGCCAGCTGTTGGCAGGCCTCTTGGCCCCCTGCCAGTCGTGCTCAGTTGCCGGCGGCCTGCTCGGCTCGCTCCTGGATGGGACAGGTTGGCAGGTGTGAGGGCCCCAGACCCCCATGAGGCAGGGGCTGCTGGGCCTGGCATCCCAGGGAGAGCTGAGGCCCCACTGCCGTCCCGTGCGTCCCTGAGGTCCCAGCTGGCCTTGGCTCAACCTTGCGCCCACCACCCTGCCTTTCCTCGGAGGGTCCTGTCCCGCTGGGTATGCCCTCCGGCGCCTCTCCATTTCTTCAGGTGAGAGGCAGTTTGTGTAGGGAAATAAGAGCACAGGCTTTGGAGCCCATAGAGCTGGCTCTGCCTGTCCATTCGTTCATTCAACGAATATTTCCTGAGCATCTACTATATGCGAAATCCCGCACACAGTATAGAGGTGGCTGTAGGGCCAGATGAGATGGACACGGTCCCTCCCCTGTCTTACAGGGTTTACGTTATGGTGAGGAGACACCGAAGCAACAAGGATGCAAATAAATAAGCAAGACAACGTCAGGTGGGCATACATACAATGAAAAATGGGAAAGACTGGGGTGCATGGGGTCATTTGTCCTAAGGTGACCGAGGAAGATAATGGAGGTCCCATTCAAACCCGAATGATAGGAAAGTCTGGGGGAAGTGCCTTTTGGACAGAAAAGAGCAGCAAGGACAGACCCTGAGACTGGCCAGTGTGGGAGGTGAGGGGGAAATGTGGTAGAAGGCGGGTTCTGAGTGGTGGACAGGCTGTGGAGAGTCTCTTTCTGCCGTGGAGACCGCTGGCTTATGGCAGGGTAGCGACAGGATCCAGTCTGCAGCATTGTCTGGCTGCCATGACAGTTTAGTGCCAGGGAGGGAGCAGGGGGCCCATCGAGGCAGGAGGAGCAGTGCTCCACACGAGGGCTGGAGAGGGCAGGGGAAGACGAGCTGGGGCAGCGGGCAGGTGCTGGATGTGTTCGGGGCTTGCGCTGACAGGGTTTGTGCTGCCTTGGGCATGGGGTGAGAGAGAATGAGCAGTCAAGGCTGAGGGAGGCGTAATTTGGGGGATGAGAATGAGAGTTCTGTTTTGGACAGGTCTATCGGATGAGCACGTGGAGATGACACGGAGGCCTCTGGATGTGGCAGCTGGGGCTGGAAAGGGTTCGGGGACATGGCTGGGACTGAAAGCCATATGGCCCGCGGAGACTGGCCAAGGGGTGTATAGACAGGAGAGAGGAGGGAGCCCCGGGTAGCCCTGGGGCCTCAGATGTTTGGAGGGGAGGAAGGCGTGGAAGGACAACCAGCAGAGGCTGAGGCCTGTGGGCCCAGAGATAAAGTGTTTCCCAAAGGAGGAAGCAGTCAGCCGTGTCAGAGAATGACCACCGGGCCTGGCAAAACTGAGGTTTCTGGGAAGCTCGATAAGAGCAGTTTTGTGGAGTGGTCGGGATGGAAGCCCAGCTGGAGAGGGAGTGAGGGAAAAACGGGAGCGGGGGTGTGGAGGCTGGGGCGCTTCGTAGAGACAGCTCTTGAGTTTTGCTATAAAACGGAACAGAAGAATGAAGGGTGTGTGGGATCCAGGACCCTCCCTTTCTCCTTCCCTCCCCTCCTCCCTCCCTTCCTTCACAATATTGAGGCATATCCATATGCTCCTGGCTAGCTTTGTGACCTTGGGCAGGTAGCCTCAGTTCTCAGTTCTACATCTGAGATGTTACTGGATCTGATGCGTAGTAAGTGCTCAGTAAATGTGAATTGTTCTTAGTAAGAACAAAGTAAGCGTTCCCCTGGGGAAAAAGGGCAGCCAGGCATCGGAATAGACATTTTTGGAGGACAGTTTGACAGGAAGTACCAAAATTTAAAATATGTAGACCCTTTGAACTACCCTTTAGAAATACTTGCATGTGTGTGCCAAGAGGTGGGGTGTCTTTTTCTAGAAATGTTGGAAATAAGAACCGGGAGCCCCTAAGCGCCCGTCCTCAGGGTTCTGGTTAAACAAGTGAAGGTGTGCCCCCCCATGGAGCCCCCCAGTGTGGCACTGTGGGGACCTCAGCGTGGGCTCCATCAGGAGTGCGGACTCTGGTGCTTCGCTGGCTCAGCCGCCGGCTGGCTGAGGGTTCTTGGTCACGTTACCAACCGTCACTCTGTGCTCTGGTCTGCTTGTCTACAGAGCTAAGCTAACAGGAGCGGTTGTCATGAAAATTAGGTGGATTAGTACCGAAAATGTTGCACACGGCATCTGGCATCTAGTAGACCCTCAGGGAGCGCAAGCAGTGACTCTTCTTACCATTCCGTATGGACAGAGGAAGTCTCCCAAATCCACTGCTAGGTGAGGAACATCGTTACATACCAGCACAGAGGCTCTGCTCCCTGGTGTATCCCCCCCACCCATGGTACACCTCTCTGCGTGTGGGTGCACACGGGTGGTGAAAGTTTCACACCAAAGGGCTGGCAGTCAGGACCTCTGGAGAGGCAACTGGGAGTGTTTACTCGACAGGTGCCTGTAGCTGAAGCTCTTACCAAGAGAAAGCTTTGAGTATCATTTGTATAATGGTAAGACTACAGTAGGTAAAAGTGGACAGTTAGATCTTAACCTCCTGCAGGCAGTCTTCCCTGACTGCACCAGCCTGTAGCTCGCTCCTTATCAGATCTCCTGAGTGGGTAGAAGCCACGTTTCCTGCTGGGGCTGCTTTGCATCAGCGTGTATGCCTGCATGTGCGGTCTCCTCGGTTAGCCTACAAACTCCTTGAGGGTGTGTGCTATGTACTTTGCAGTCTGGACACGTCTAGACCAGTGGTTCTCAAAGTGTGATCCCCAAATGGCAGCCTCAGCATTACCTGGGAGCTTGATGGAAGTGCAGGTTCTCAGGTCCCACCCTGGAACTGCTGAGGTAGAAATTCTGGGGCTTGGGGGCCCAGTACCCAGCACCTGTGTTTTCATAAGCCCTCCAGGTGACTCTGAGGTACCTGCTGGCGCTGTTAGAAGGAATCAGAGCACAGTGAGACTGGCCCAGGGTCCAGGGTCAGACCACTGAACTCAAGGTCCCAGTCAGAGGTGAAGGCGAGGGCCCGGAGGTACCCTTCTGACCACGGCATCTGGCCCCAGGAGGGAGGATTTGAGGTTTAGTGCTGTGTGTCCAGGGGCCAGAGAACAGTCTCCCCGGCCGTGGGCACGTGCGGGTAGGTGCGGGTTGGTGCAGGCAGGTGCTCTGTCTGGTGTGCCGGCCTCCTCGGCTCCTTCTGCTCCAGGGCTTTAGGCAGAGCCTGGGCTGGGGTTGATTGCAGGATGGGTCCTACAGGCAGGGAGTCTGCAGGCCCCCTGTCCTACTGTTGTCTCGTCCCTTCCCTACTGTCTTTCTGCAGGCGTCCTGCTCGAGCCCTGAGTCTGCTTGTGCCCGCGAGGTAAGCAGCTGCTGCCCGGGTTTGTGGACGAGGCAGGGGCCGAGGGTGTGTGCAGGGCGGGTTCCAGGCCCACTGTCTTTCTCGGCCCCCTCTCTGCCAACCCCTTTCCTCTCCCATCTTTTGGAGCCGCCTTTGCCCCCCTCCAACCACATTCCTGGGGCTGTTGAGTCACAGGGTGAAGGATGGAGATGAGGAGGTTTGGGGATGGGTTCTCAGGAGGAAAGGAGGTGGTGGCTCCTCGGTGGATTAGGGTGACCAGTGCTGGGGAACCCCTGGAGAGCTGCTGTTGGGATCCTGGGGGTGTTTGGCTCAGGCACCAGCAAGAATGAGGCTCGGGTACCCTGGAGGGCCCTCATGAAGCAGGGTGCAGAGCGATGGGCCCCTCAGTGAGGTGGGCCTGCCTGGGGGTGGGTGGGCAGGCTAGGGCATCAGTTGAGGCTGTGGGTGCTCTGGGTGGCCAGGCACTGGCCTTGGAGGCCTGGTTGTGCTCTGTGATGAGTCAGCATTTGGGGGGATATACCTCCTATGTCTGGAGAATGTGGTTAGATGAGGGGCTGTAAGGGCAGGCCCCAGAAGTCTCAGGGGGCACACAGGGCATCCCCTGCCCAGCTTCTCCTCCCCGCTCACATCTGTGTCTCCGCGGACTTCAGTTCCAAGGAGGCTTTGCTGAGCGGATGATTTCTGGGGGGCTTCTAGCTTTAATTTGGTGTCAGGGGGCCTGAGTGTGTCTGCTGAGTCAGCCCCGCCTCCACAGAGGGAGCAGAGGGGTGTGCAGTGTCCCCCCAAGCCTGCCACAGAGGCAGCAGCCAGTGGGAAGTGGCAGAGCCCTAGCGATGGGGCTACCTGGTCCTCCACCCTCGTCTGGCTGAGCCCCGCGGCACAGCGCAGGGCAGGGGCTCGCTGAGATAGTGGGTTGGAGTTCTGGCTTGGCTCCTGTGTGTGTGAGCCACTCTCCTACATTTGCTCAACTGTTAAAAGGGGCAGCTCACAGTGTGGTGTATGGGGAAGGCCAAGTAGGGCGTCTGGCGCTGTTGGTGCTTAATAAATGTGAAGACACACTCGAGTTACTTCGCAGCACGGACCGAGTTGTGCATGCGCAGAGCCTTGTGCGGGCCACAGGGTGGGACTGCAGGCCTTGGGGGGACGGAGAGGTGCAGCCCTTGGGAACTGAAAAGCCACTGCCATTCTGGGGAGGAGGAGCTGGTGTGGGGGGTGGGAGCTGGGGCTGCATCAGGTCAGTGGGGACACCTGTCTGGACCGGAAGCCACAGTGGGCAGGGCTGTGGGATGGAGCCTCTGGCCGGGTTACCCTCAGGTTCCCTCTCAGGGGCACATCCATCCTTCCTGGCCAGGACGCACTTCTGTCTCCCCCGTGCCTGCACGCTGACAGCCCCTCTGCTCAGACTTTGTCCGCTTGTAGAAGCCACCCACGGTAGCTGCCCCCAGCCCTCCCGGGTCCTGGCTGTCCGAGGCCGCGATCACACGTGGTCCTGGCCTGTTCCGTGATGGGCTGCTCCCACCCCTTCAGCAGAAAGCCTTCTGGGAAACGAGGGCAGTGGGGTCAGCCCCTGCCTCCAGTATTGGCACCTGCGGGCAGCTTTTGCATTGGAGCCTGGTACCTAGGCTGGGCCTGCTCTCCCTCACATGCTTCCTATGACTCTGTCCAGCCCTCCAAACAGCCATCGGGTCAGGAAGAGGGGTGCTCAGGAATAATAAAAATAATGAGTAGTTAAGACATTGTATGCCAAGCATGGGTAAGTGGTAATTCTTCTGTTATCCTCGTTTTGCTGCTAAAGAAATTGAGGCCAGAGGGGTATAGTGATTTGCCCAAGGTCACACAGCTAGGCAGTCATGGGCACGATTCTGACCCACGTGTGGGGGAGGGGCTGGTGGGGCCCAGTTCTGGTTTTGCTCGGTAGGCAGTGCGGGAAGAGCCCCTCAATGCTTCAAGGAGCCAGGATGTGGGCCAGGCAGGTTCTTACGGTTACCATGTTACAGATGTGGAAGCTGAGGCTCAGAAGGGGCTCACGCCACTGTGATATCAAAGTCAGCTTTTGTTCCTCTATCCTGCTACCCCAGAGTGTCTGGTGATCCCCTTTGCCTGTTCGTCCCCCCATTGCTACCTATGGAGTAAATGTATCCTGCCCCATCCGCTAAGCCTGATGCCTAATTATGAAGCTGAAGGGAGGGGGAGAGCCTGAGCCAGTCTAGACATAGAAGGACACAGAGACAGGTGGGTGTGGAGCAGGGACTGGACTCTTGTCTCAGGCTGGGATGTCATGTCGAGCACAGTCCGCCCCCAGTCAAAAGTCCTTTCAGTGGCCTGAGGCAGATGAGTCGTTGTTAAGAACCTGATCCGTGGCCTCTGACAGCCTGTGTGGACCCCTGGTCCGGTATTTACCAGCTGTGTGACCTGTGTCGAAGGGTTCCTTAAGCTCTCTGTGCCTCAGTTTTCTCATCTGGAAAAGGGAGAATGATGGTAGAACCCACTTCCCAGGGTTGTTAGAGGATTAGCTGGAGTGCTCACATCCTGAGTGATGCCTCCTGTCATATGCACTCAACAAATTCCAGTCATAGTTGTCAAGTGTTGTTATTAGTAGGGCTATGGAATGTTCTAGAACGAGAGCAGGGCCCTCCCAGTTCCTTTGTGCAACTAGAGGCCAGAGCCAAGAGGGACAGGCCTGAAGTCTGCCTCAACCTCCCCCTTGCTCCATTTCCCCTCTCCAGGCCTCTGGCACTAAGTTCCCTATTCCCGGGGAGCAGCTCTGTGTGGGAGGTGGGGAGGGGTGCCATTTTACGTATTAACTATGTACATATTTATACCCACCTTAGTCCATCAAGTATTTGTGAGAGCTTTCAAACATACACGGGATACTAATAAGACAGATGTAATCCAGGACAGGGAACAGAGTAATAGGAAGAAAAGGCTTGGGGCACATTAGGACATGGACACACAGGGCCTGACGCTGGGCTGCATATTTAGCCCTGTGCTTCCCGGTGGTCGGAGCAGCGGAAAGGGATACATCAGCTATGAGATTCCCGCCCTCTGCAGGAGCTAAGCTGCATAGGGTCCTAGAGGCAGTGGGTTTCCAGGAGGAGGGGTCTGGGGGAATGGGACCTGGCAGGCTTCCCCACACTTGTCAGGTTGGATCAAAGCAGCCACTGCCCTCCTCACACAGGAGTCCTGAGATTAGAAGTTCACATCGAAGCTTGGGGGAGGGGGGGGGATGGGGAGAGTCTTGGTTGGAGCCTGGCGGGAACCCTCCAGGTGGGCACAGTGTCATTGTGTCATTTGCACTTGGCACCTGGGCTAAGGGAGGCTGAATTTGGTGAGCAGCGAAGCGGGCCTGATCCTGTTGGGATCCCCACACCCCTTCTCCCCGGCAGTGCTGGGCCTGACTCAGAGATCTCGTCTGGTGTGAAAGGGCTCTCATAGACCATCTCTTTTAACGTTCATTTTACAGATGTGGAAACTGAGGTCCAGAGGGGAGTTTTGAGTACTTCCTGTGTAACAGGTGTTCTAAAGCCACTATCCACTTCCTCCTTAACTGAGCCCTGTGGGTGGGCATGAAGAAGCCAGGGCTCAGCGAGATTGAACAACTTGCCCAGGGCCACACAGATGGGAGGAGCCAGCCTTAAGCCCAGGCCTGTCTGGCCTCAAGAGACAGGATGAGGTGTATGGTGCTCTTTCCTCTCAAGATCTTGGCCCGCCAAGGTGGGGACTGCATTTGCGCAGCCATCCATGCACCTGACAGAAGCTCAGGATTTAGGGAGAGATGCTTGATCTGGGTCAGGGGGCTGGCCAGCTCCAGGCAGGAAGACCCCCTCCCTGCACAAGGGTGATGCTGGGGCACAGGGCAAGGACTGTGTGGGGTCAGCACTGAGCCGCAGTTCCTGCTTCTTGTGCCCCTGCCAACTCCTCTGTCCCCACCCCCCTGGACCCCGGGGTCTGCTGTCCAGCTGCACCTGTACACCTGCAGGGCAGGTCCTGAAGCCGGCTCTGCTGTTCCACTCCTCACCTCAAGAACTCTCAGCGTCTCCCCATTGCCTGGGCTGCAGCTCCCTGTGCCTGGCCTCCCCAAGTCTCAGCGCTGAGCCTAGCTCAGCCCTTGGGGCTTTTCTGCACACCCACCTGTGGTCTAGTTCTGCAGGTGCTCACTGATCTGGATGGTCCCTGGAAGTGCCAACCTTCCCTCTCTTCCCCACAACCCCCCCACACACCGCAAAGATAGGGTGCAGTCTTCCCTGCTCCCTCCCAGTGCAGCTGGGTTCCCAGGGGAGCGGGGACTCCATAAAGCCTTGCAGGGAAGGAGGGTTAGAAAGAAGATACTTCTAGGAGCCGTAGGGGATGGGTTCTTCAATGTGCCGAATCTGTGCATGTATTCAGCCAAGTCCAGACCTCAGAAGAGCCCCACGAAATAGGACACCGACAACATACCAACACCAAACCCAGCTGATGCTTCCGCAGTACCTCCCGGACGCCAGGCACTGTTCCAGGCATCTTACAAATCTTTATTTATTTAATCCTGACCACAACCCCTGAGGCTATTTCTACAGAAGAAACTGAAACAGAGTAGCTAAGTAACTTGCCCAGAGTAACACAGCCCTGAAGTGGCCAAGTGGAGATTTGTACCCAGACAGCCGGATTCAGTAGAAAGGGAAGGGGCCCACCTTTTATTATGCTTCCATTACATTCCAAGCATTTGGTCCGTGCTATCTCCTTGGCTCCTCCTGAGGACTGGCGAGGGAGTAATGTGACGCCCGTATTACAGATGAAGGAATAGGGGCTCAGAGAGGATGAGGCCTGCCTGAGGTTACACGGCTGGGAGGGAGAGGATGAGGTGGGGTTCTGTCTGATCTTGAAGCTGGAGCTCAAGGCCCCTCCCTGGAGGCTGAAGGAGCGGGCAGGAGTGAGGCAGTGAGGGCTGCAAGAAGTCTTCTTCCAGGTGGGGCCATCATTGGGCCTCAGTTCTCAGTGAGGCTTTGGTCTCCAGTCTGGCTGGGCACTGGGCAGGCTCTGGGGGTTGACACTCAGACAGGCCCTGGTGCCATCCCCCTGCCCTGGGCTGGTGGGTACGTGGTGTGGCCGTGATGAATGGGCTCCTGGCAGGCTGATTCTTAATCACATTGCTGGACAGCAGGAGAGGAGCGACCCAAAATGTCTGCCCGGGGCAGAATCCACCACCAGTAGGCTTGGCTGGATGGAGAGGGTGAGGGGGCAGCCAGAGGCCCTCTCTGCTGGCCGCTGGTCAGGGAGGGGGCCCACTCTAAGGGGGGAGACACAGCCCTGACCTGGGGGTCCCTCTCTGAAGAGGCTCATTTTGAGGGACCCCCTCTTTCCCCTCCACCTCATTTGTATGTATTCTTTGGAGAAACGTGTGTTCAAGTCCTTTGCCCATTTTTGATCAGATTATTTGATTTTTGGTGTTGAGTTGTAGGAATTCTTTGTATATTCTGGATATTAACCCCTTTTCAACATGTGGCTTGCAAATATTCTCTCCCATTCCACAGGTTGTCTTTTCATTCTGTTGATTATTTACTTTGATGTGCAGAAATGTGTTAAGTATGATGTAGTTCCTTTTGTCTAATTTCAATTTTGTTGCATGTGCTTTTGGTGTTATATCCAAGAAATCATTGCCAAATCCAACATCATGAAGTTCCCCCAGTGTTTCTTCTAGGAGTTTTATAGTTTCAGATCTTATGTTTAGATCTTTAATCCATTTCGAGTTAATGTTTGTATATCATGTAAGATAAGGGTCCAATTTCATTCTTTAGCATTGGATATCCAGAAACTGAATGTAGGTCACAGCAACTTCAAGTTCACTTCTTCTTGTGCAGTGTCGGTATATCCGCGTCCACTGAGAACAGGGCCCACATATTTTCCTCCTGGGGGCTGGCTGTTGCCCTGGACCTGAGTTCTTCGTCCCACCTTCTTTGGGCACTGCTGCACCCAGGCCAGATGGGGCAAGGCTGGCTCCCCCAGGGCAGGGGCCTGCAGCCCCGTGGGAGTGGCATGAACCACCCCAGTGATGCCAGCCTCTGCCCCATCCATTTTCAGGGCTGCTGGGGCCTCTGGGTGGGATCGGGAGTCCTGTCATGGGGTGGACATGGATACCCAGTGGCAGTCCACTCTGGAGGACTTAGGCAGGACCAGTGGCCAAGGAGTCAACACCAGACACTGGTCTGTGGGAGGAAGGTCACCCGCAGGGCGCCTCAGGGCCCTGGCCCATCACATCCTGTCTTCTCATGACTTAGATGAAGGCACAGAGTCCCACGTGTGCCGGCAAGAGGCGGTTCTCACCTTGGGTGCTCAGCTGATGGAAGCTCTAGGCTAAAACCACTAAACCAAATGGGTTCTAGAGCTAGAAAACAGAAGTTCTGCACTTGGGCACAAACACTCATTGGCCAGGGAATGGGCACAGGAGTGGGGTTGGGGTGGCCGCCCCCATGCACCCTCCCCGACACAGCTGTGCTTCAGCCGGCTTGCACACCTTTCTTGGGAGCCCGCCACACTCGCTCAGGAATGTTATGAGCCACTTGTTCAACTCAGGCATCCCAGATGTTCTGGCTTTCCCAGGCCTGGGGAGCCAGGGGGCTAACAGCTCTGCCACTCGCTCTCTGTGCAACCCGGATGGGCCTTTTCCCCTCCCTGGGCCTCAGTTTCTCCAGCTGTAGCATGACATGGTTTCCTTCTCATAGGGGAATTTTGAGGGTTAAACAAGATGATGGATGTAAGTCCTTTCTTTTGTGGGGAGTCAGCCATACTCAGAGTCCTGGATTGGGTGCCTAAAAGGCCCCCCAAGAACACTGCACTGTGTAGATGGTGAAACCCATAGGCCCAAGCTCACATGGCTGATCTGGAACTTGGACTACAGTCACTGAGATTTCCTAGCCAGCACTCTTTTTCCCCCTCAGGTCCTGGGGTAGAAAACCAGCAAAGCTCATTTACATCTGCTTCCAGATTGGGCATATCCACACCAGCTTCAGACACCCAGGAGGAAGCCCCACCATGCGTGGAGAGGGTAGAGTATGGGGTTTAATGCTCCTGCCACGGCTTATGGCACCAGTGGAGGGTGGGAGGAGGCCAAGCCTTATTCTCAGGCTCTCCTGGGTGGGTGGCCACCTGGGAAGCAGCTGGTTCCACTTGCCATGGGCTGGATGCGCGTGGACGAGCCCCTGGCCATGAGGCTGGAGCTCTGGCCCAGTCAGGGCTCTGGCCAAGGGAGGTGGTAGGAGACTCTGGGGTACCTCCTGTCCCGGGCAACTTGTGGATCTCTTCCTCATTATGGAATGGAGGCCTTCACCTGCCTCATCTTGTCTGGTCTTCACAATCGCCTGAAGTGGGTGCAGACCTTCTCTCCACTTTACTGAGGAGGAAACTGAGCTCAGAGAGGTAGGAATTTGTCTGGGTCGGACTTGCGGGTGGCTCTGGGCCCTCTCCAGCACCCCCTGAGACTTGGGTAAGTGCAGGCCGTCGTGAGTGACGTGTGTGTGCACATGTGCAGGTGGTGGGTGAGAGGGTGCCTGGAAGAAGCCAGTGGAGCTGAGCAGACCCTGTGGCCGTTGGGCAAGAGGACACAGCCCCACCACACCCCGCCGCCGCTGTTCCCTCCCGGCTCCTGCTCCAGGGGCCAGGGAGTGGGAGAAGCCCTGGGTAGCAGGGTTTGTGCCCACTATATATAGCTGCTCAGACACGCACACCCAGCTATTTCTGTGTTCTTCCTCCTACTGAGGCAGGGGGAGGGGAGAGAAAGTAGTCCATCTAAAAATATAACCCGGGGAAAATATCACAGCTCCTGAGCCCCAGCCTGAGAGATCTGTCTCGTTCTCTCGCCTTCCACCCCCGCGCCCCAACTTTACCTCATAGCCGCCTCGGCTCCGTTTGGAACCTTTGGGATGTTGCCTCCTCTGCTGTCCGTGCCACCTTCCTCTGGTGCCCACCGGCTGGGGCTGGGGTCTTGCTGCCCCGTTTCACAGGGGGAGGAACTGAGGCCCGGAGGGGGCTTGCATCCGGGGGCCCTGGCCAGCATCCCCGCGCCCTGCTGGGCCTTGGGGTGGGGGGCGGGGGGCTGAGGTCAGGACTTGGCCCAGCACTCACGGGCTGCACCGTCTGCCCTATGAGCTTCAGGTTCCTCAGCCGTGCAGGGGACAGCCGCGCTGCTCACCGGCAGGCAGTGGTGGAGAGGCCCAGGGAAAGCCTGGGGCACGGTTCCAGGTGTGGCAAAAGCACTCAGTCAGCCCACCCCGGTTGCCTCATCATTGTCATTATCATCAGCCTCACCTTTGTCCAGGCCAAGAGGCCCTCTTTTCCCAAGGCCCCGAGTCTTCTCAGCCCCGTTTCCTGTGGCGGTGCTGGGTGCCGTGGAGTTTGAAGCAGGACTCTCCCTGGGTGCTTCCCGAGGGCAGGGGTGGGGCTTTTTTTTTTTTTTTTTTTAAGATTTTATTTATTTATTTGACAGAGAGAGAGAGAGAGAGATCACAAATAGACAGAGCAGCAGGCAGAGGGAGAGAATAAGCAGGCTCCTCGCTGAGCAGAGAGCCTGACGCGGGGCTCCATCCCAGGACCCCGGGATCATGACCTGAGCCGAAGGCAGACGCTTAACCGACTGAGCCACCCAGGCACCCCAGGGCAGGGGTGGATCTTATCGGGTCTGCATCCTGAGGCCCAGCACAGGGGTCTGCCTGCCCACCACAGCGTAGTGGATGACGGAGGTTGTCTTTAAATTTGCCGAAGAAGGTGGGGCGAGGCTAAGGTGATGAAGCAGCGGCTGCAGGCCAGGCTCCCACTCTGTGGGTCATATGGGGTGGAATCGGGTGGGGTGTTGCCGTTCCCATTTTGACAGGAACCTGGAGCTCAGAGAGGGAAAGCGTTGGTCCAAGGGTCACACAGCTGGGACCACGGTTCTGAAACAGAGGCTGCCTGACTCCTCTGGGCTCCCACATGCCCAGGTTATTAGGGGCCCCCACTTGCCTGGCTCCCCTTCTGTGGACTGCTGGAGCCTCCAGCGGGCTTCTGTGAAGGCTCAGCCCCCTAACTTTCCTTATTGATGGTTTTCATTGTCTTGCTGAGGCCTGTCTCTGAATCTTGCCATCAGAGGCTTCTGTGGCTAGGGGAGTGCACCCTGAGTTTAATGAGTACCCACTGGGTCCGTGTGGTGGTTCAGTGTGAAAATGTCAACCCTCACGAAAGTGGAGACAGTCTATTGAACCCCATAGTCCCATCAATAAGCATTAACTCGTGACCAGACTTGTTTCCTCTATGCCCACCCACTCCCCCCCACCACTGGGTTATTTTGACATTGTAAAATTCTATCCATTACTGTTTCAGTGGTGTATAGCTCTAAAAGGAAAGGACCCTTTAAAACACATAACCATCATGCCATTACCACACCTTAAAAATCAAATGTTACCTGGGACTTGGTATTTGTTCCCTGATTCACTGTTCAAACTAGCCCTGAGGTAGGTAGCATTGCCGTTTTATAGACGAGGACAGATGAGGCACAGAGAGGTTTGGTCACTGGCTGGGGTCACACAGCTGACAAATGGCTAAGAAGGGATTTGAACTCGGGACACTTGGCTACAAAGCCAGTGCTCATTCCTCTTTCCCTTGTCGTTCCCCAGGGGTTGCCGTGTCTTGTGGCCCCACAGGGGCTCTGGGCATATTTTTGTTGGGGAGTGTCTAGTTCTTGGGCCTCCTGGCAAGAGAGTCCAGCCCCAGGCTCAGCCTGACTATGTGCTCAGAGTGCAGGCTGCAAGGGTGTCCAGGCGGCCCTGGGGCCAGGAGAGAGCTGTCTCCTCCAGCCAGCGTGGAGCTTTACGGGGGCATTAACAAGCCCTTTAAAAAGCGCTGACAGCACACTTTGTGGCTCCTATTTAAGATGTACTAAAAAATAAGCACCTTTTTCAGGGAGGAAACTGCAGCACGTCAGGTTAAAATATGTCCATGGTGTCATCTACGCACATGTCACCCTGCAGGGGCTGGTGGGGGGAGAAGCCGGCACTCAGCTGTGCCTCCCTGGGTGGGCTTGGAGGCTGGCAGTTACTTGATGAGCAGGTTCATTTGTCAGCAACTCCGGCTCTGCGGAGGGAGGAAGAGGGCGGTCTGAAGCTTTGGGGGTGCTAGATGTCAGGGAGGGGTGGAGTGGGGGTATGGGGGGAGGGCAGAGGAAGGTACCTGCTCCAGCAGCCCACTTGGCAGATGGAAAAGCTGAGGCCCAGAGCGGGGGATGAAAGGTCCAAGGTCACATATATTGGGAGCTTGGCACCCCCAAGCCCAAGGGGGGACACTCTACCCACAAAGGATCCTCCTGTATTTCTCTCCTCCCTCCTCATCCCACCTCAAACAGACATTTTCAGGACCTGGCGCAGGCCTAGACTCCGCATAGGTTCCCTGTAACCTTAGGTACATCCTGTCTCTCTGAGGAGCCATATTTATGAAATGGTGCCCAGATGGGATGAGGGGAGCATCCTCACTTCCTCCAGCCCTTAGCAGACACGGGGCTAGGACAGTCTCCTGGGTGGGGATTCCTCCTCCTCCCTCCTTCCCGCTCTTCCTTCTTCCCTTCCATGAGTATTTCTTAAGTGCCTACCACGAGCCACGCACTGTGATGGGCACTGTGGATATAGCAGTGAACAAACAAAAAGTGTCATCAAACCATCAAACATACAAACAAAAATAAAATCTCTGGCTGCTTCAGGGAGTAATAGTCGAGTGGAGGAGGCTAAAGCTGAAGATAGAACCACAGCAATGTCGCAAGGGTGCTGTGTACCTACTACCACCGGGCAGGTTTGTGGTTCCGTGAGAGGATTTAAGAGGGGATCGACCAGGTCGGGGAGGTTGAGGAGGGCTTCCCGGAGGAGGTAACACTGAGCTGAGTGCTGTGGGATGAATGGATGAGCCAAGAGGGTGGTGGCAGTAGGCAGAGGGAATAGCATATACAAAGGTCCTGTGGTGGAAGCTCAAGGGGACGAGGAAAGGCCAGTGTGGCTGGTATGGAGCAAGCTCTGGGTGGTGTGGCTGGAGGGGGCTGGGTCAGGCCTCCCTGCGGCTTGGGATGGGGATGGTGATACTCTTAGATTTGTGGTGTGGACAGATTTCTGGCTATTATGTGGGGAAATGCCTTGAAGGTGAGTCAAGCGTGGACTGGGGAGGTGGATAGGGGGTGAATGTGTGCATCCAGGCAGGAGGGACTGGTGGCTTGGACCAGGGTGGTGATCCAGGGTACCTCCTGGCTGCCTGTTCTCGCCCATTATTCCCCTAGGCATGCGGACACAGGAAAGCCCCTGCAGGTGTCCCCCAGGGAGGACCAGTGCTCTGGACTGATCCTTCAGTAGGGGGAGGGGGGTGAGGAGGGTGCTGTTCTGAGATGCGGTCCCTTCCTTCTCTAGGAGGTGGGGAGACCATGCTGAGGCCAGGCATGGGAGGGGGTGGTGGCACAGGGACCCTCTGGCCTGGGCGGAACTCCCTCTCAGAAATGCAGCTCTGGAGGCAGCTGGGGTGTGAGAGCCTGAGTTCGCTGAGGGTCTGACATCTGCCTTGCCTCCGTTCTGAGATCTAACCCAGGGAGGAGCGGGTGCCCGAGAGGGGAAGAGAGCGAGAGAAAAAAATGGCTTGCTTTACTTAATTATGACTGATTGTGACAGCTTGCATCTTTAGTCTGAAAAGTATCTATGGAGTAAGGGCTGCTTTTCTCAATCGGGATAATTATGTTAATTAAAATGCTTTCTTTATAGCAGTTCTGATTAATAAAAACAGTTCCACTGCTCTCTTTAAACGCTCTAACCTTCTGTTGCACGGGGAAGGAGGTCCTTTCTCAGCAATTTACGGCTCTTCACGCAGATTCCAAGAGGCGACCTGCTGCCGGGGTGGCCTGGTGGCGGGCACTTGGCTCACACACACGTGGGGATGGATGCAGGGAGAGAGGGCAGGCGGCCGGATTGGCCATTGCGGGCGGGGATGGAATGGGGCACAGTGCTGCTGAGTCTGCTGGAGAATAAAAATACCACTTATTTCTCTAATTGTTGTTTATTTGCTTTGGGAAGCATGGGGATAATTAACGAGCTCCCAATTAAGAAAAAATTACGTGTGGGGTAAAGAGGGTGCCCGGGCTGGAAGTGGGTCTAGAGTTGAAGGGTGAGCTGGGGGACGCCCCACCCTGGGCCTGTTGGGTGGAGCGTCAGGGCAGTGTGGGGGTGGGGTGGGGAGGAGCGGCCCTTGGCGGGGGGCAGCAGGGGGCAGTCCTTGATAAAGCGGAGGTGGTTGTGGTTGTGCAGGGCTGGGAGGTGCAGCGAAGGGGGGACCGAGGGAGGGAAGGCAGGGAGGAAGGGGGAGAACGTGGTTACACCCGTCTCCTACTTGCAGGGAAGCTGAACTGGGGGATGAGAGCCGGGGCCTTCAAGACAGAAATTGGGAGTCCTGGGACTAGCTCCTCTACTGACTCTGAGTCCCCCTGCCCCTCGGCCTTGATTCCTCGTCTCTGCCTGGGTCAGAGGTCCCGAGTGGGGGCTCGAGGCAGAATCTGCCCCGTGGATATGTGCACGTGTGAGCGTGTGTGAGAGTGTGAGTGTGGGTGAGAGCATGTGTGTATGTGTGCAGGTGTGAGAACATGTCTGTGTACAAGTACAAATATGTGACCGAGTGTGTTCATGTGTGTGAACATGTGTGTGTGTGCATGAGAATACGGGTGTGTGTATGTACAAGTGTGAGTGTCTGGATACACGTCTGTGCGTGAGAAAGTGTAGATTCCAGCTCCAGAGTGTGGTAAGATTCACAGTCCATAGATTTTGGAGAGACTGGGAGGTTTGCCATGAAAACCAGGCTTTTGGCGTCTCTCAAAAAGTCAGAAGTCAGACCCTGTGGCCCACCAGGAGCACTGGGTGGGGCAGGGCAGCGGCTGCTCCCGTTGATCTTGCCTCCACCCCCTCCCCATTTATATTACAACCTGACCTGGGGGTGTCTGAGTTTTCAACCCCTGGTCTCAGAGAGGCGCCCGGTGACTCAGGGGTCGGCCAGGGCCCATGAGGGTTGGCGGGATGGTCTTGTACGGAGAAAGTGTTTAGGCCCCAAAGAAGGTGGATGACATCTCAGCTGACCACTGTCCCCTTCTCCTGAAAGGACTAAGTGCAGATGGGGTCACAGAGGCCCCGAGTGGGAGTGTCCTGGGGGCTGGAAGGAGACTGTGTGGGGCTCCTCACTGCATTCACACCCAGCCATACCAGTCCTAGTTGCTGCTCAGCCTGGAGTCACAGCCCTGAGGGGCTCAGACAAAGTGGGGGGCTGACTCTCCTGAGAAGGCAGTGAGGAGGGGTTATAGGACATGCTGCAGTAACCTGTCCCCGCACCCTGAGGCCCCAGCTCTCTGCTGGATGCTTCTCCCCAGGTCTTTGTTCCTGCCACCCTCTTGGCCATGTTCCTCATTCACTGAGGACTTTGGCTCCTGTTCTGCTCATCCCAACCCAGGCCCCACCCCAAACAGGCTGGGGCCTCGTCCATCTCCCTTCTCTCCTCCACCCCCAGCTTAGTCCTGGCCTCTCTTGGTGCCAGAAATGAGGAAATATGCCGAGGGGCTTCTTCTTGAATGTGTGGCCTGGTTGAGGAAGAGGTGGTTGCAGTCAGGGAGGCCCGTGTAGCCCGCAGAGTATGTGGGGCTGAGGGGCGGGGCTTGTCCAAAGTCACACAGCCTGGGGTCAGGGTTGGGCAAGGCACAGAACCCAGGCCCCGTGACCCCAGAGGGTTTTGAGCCAAGGCCAAGGGGCTGAGGCTGAGGGGTCCCCACTTCCAGAGGAAGTGATGCTGGTGACCCCCGAGCCCCCTGGCCCTTTCTCATGAGACCAGCTCCTAGCTTGCATCCTTGAGGCCTGATATCAGGGTCCAGAGGCTTACTTGCATATGTGGGTGTGGGTGCTCACACGTGTGTGTACACGTGTATACATACGTGCAAGTGTTGACATCCGCCTGTGCATACCCACGGGCTCTTTGCTCCTTTTGTGCGCACATATACATGCGTGTGTGGAGGGCTCCTGGGTACGCATATCCATGCTCACGAGCACATGTACACGTGTGTGCCTGGGGTGCAGCGCCCTGGCAGTTCCTTCCCTCCATCTTCACACATGTGTGTCTTCCCACGTAGATCTGTGTGTGCAGCTGAGGGATGTGGCAAGGCCCTTCCATAGGCCCTGGAAGAGAGTGGCTCTCTAGGCAGGTGGTGACAAGTTGGGAGCACGAGCTCTGGCCCACGCTGGGAGCTGGCCCCCTCAGGGGAGATGGTACCCTCTCTCCAGGTGCTGGGGGGGCCCTGGATCCCACTCCCAGCTCACCAGGCCCCAGGCCCTTGTAGGGAGAGTGTGGGCTACACAACGTGCTCTATGACTCCCCTGCCCAGACGTGCTGAGGACGGGACGGACACCCTCCTGGGCACTCTCCTCTGGCTGGGCCCGGGCGCAGGCCCTTGCCCACGTGGCTGAAGCAAACCCAAGTGTGCAGTGGGGACTGAGCAGGGTTGAGGAGGACCTGGCACGGAAGGAGAGCCACCCCCACCCCGGGCTCCCAGGGCTGCCCCTTACTCTTGCCACCAACACATTGGCTAAGGAAGAAGTCACCCAAGCTCTCTGGCCCATCTGCCTCCCTTCCGCATCCCTCTACCCCCCATTATCCGACAGGCTCAGGGGCTGAGCTGGTGACCCTCTACCAGGAGGGAAGTGTTTTCAAAGACAGAGCAGTTCGGAGCCCTAAGACGGGGTGTGCTAATGGCGGGGTTTCAGGCGCTGTGCATGACACTGGGGTGCCACTTCTGGGTGGGAACACCCCCTCGCCTCAGGAGACACAATTGACTCTTGCATGTCAGCGGAGGCCCCACGGGCTGCCTGGGACCTGGGCCTGCCACTCCCATCTCAGCCTGCCTAGGAGGCTGCCCCCCCTTCACCTCCACTGTATTTACGTGTCTGTTTTATGATTTCAATTTTTAATGCCTCTGCTCTTTGAAGACGCTTAATGCTTTCGAGTGGAACATTTCCTTCCAGGACCTGAGCGCAGATTGAGGACAGAGCAATAAATCAACTAATAACTGGAACCTCATTTTCTGCTCCATGGCAGAGAGTTAACCCCTGCCTTGCTGCATTCTTCTGCGGGCGGCTTTGGGGGATAGGGGGCTGGCAGGGGAAGGGGGCCGGCATGTGGGAAGCGGGGGTGCTGAGTGCCACTGCGGTGTCCCAGCTGCTGCCCTCTCTGTCGCTTCTCCTGGCTCTCTTTCCTCCTTGCCTTTCTTTCCCCTCTTTCTCTTCCTCTTCGTTTATTTCTGTCCTGCTCAAAGCAAATCGGAATAGAGAAGATGTCTGGAATTGGGGATTATGGGGGGACCCTGGGATGGTGTGAGAAGGCATTTGTCAGGCACTTCCTGGGCCTGGACGTGGGCCTGGTTTTGCCCGGACTAGCTATGTGACCTAGGGGGTGTCCAGCCCTTCCCCAGCCACCGGGTTACCACCTATGCAAAGGGAGCTGACCCCATGGACAGACCAGCAGTGGTGGGCAGCTCTTCCGGTGCCTTGTACTTCCCTGCCCACAGTGGGGGAGAGGAGAGGTGACAGACTCTCAGGCAGCAGGACCGGTAGAGGTGGCTCTTTGCTCCTTTTGTGCACATGAATCTGCATGTGTCCGCTAATGCCTGCCTGGGCCTCGTGTGTGTGCGTGTGTGTGTGTGTGTGTGTGTGTGCGTGCGTGCGCGCACGCATCTCTTCTTGTGTTTTGGCCTCCAGGGTCATGAAGCACCACTGCCATTCACCCAGCGTGACTCCTGACCCTCTGTAGGACTTGTGAAAGGGCCCACAGTGGAAAACCATGTCGTAACTGACAGGCTGAGCGGTGCAGGTCCGGATTAGGAGCCCCGACTCTGGGACTACACTGCCTGGGTGCAAATCTGGCTCTGCCATTTACTGATATGTGTCCTTGGATCCGAGCCTCAGTTTCCCCATCTGTGAAACAGAGATAAGAATAGAGCCTCCTTGGGGTGCCTGGAGGGCACAGTCAGTTAAGCATCCGACTCTTGGTCTCGGCTCAGGTCGTGATCTCAGGGTTGTGAGATCGAGCCCCATGTCAGGCTCTGTGCTCAGAGCGGAGTCTGCTGAAGACTTTCTCTTCCTCTCCCTCTGCCCCCACCTAAAACAAATAAATAAAGCTTAAAAAAAAGAATAGTGCCCCTCTCATTACCTTTTGTACAGATTAAATGAGGTAGTTGCCTTACTATGGGGTACATAGTAAGTACAATGTAAGATTTGCTGTCATTACTATAAGACACACACACTCACACAGCACGCCCCCCTCCCCAAACCTACTGACCATGAGAGGCCAGAGGGGCAGTAGTCACGTGTGCCCAAACCCACCAGCCTCCAGCCCCTGGTGCGTACCCCAGCCTGCAAGTGAGGAGGAGGCCAGTGTTTATCAGAGCAGCCAGGCGTGGCTTCCTGGAGGAGGTGGCACCAGCACTAGGCCTCAGTTAAATAGAGAGGAGGGTAGACCTGGGCACCTGTCGGGGAAGGGCAGGAAGGATGTTTGGAGAGTGTCAAGGCCCAGATGGAGGTATTTACATTGATTTAGAGGGAAGCGGGGAGGGGACAGACTAACACTCAGTAGGCACCTACTGCGTGCAGACATGTTGTATATGTTAACTCTCTGAGGAGGTGAAGACACTGTATCTGAGCACTAATGTGTGACTTGCCCAGGGTCACCCAAGCCTCCGGTGGCAGAGATGAGATTTAAACGTGTGTCTGTTTGACCCCGAAGCTGTATTCTGTCCGTTGTCCAAGTCCCAGCTTTGTAAGCCTGGAGAAGGGCAGCCAGGCCAAACGCCCCCACAGTGTCCCATTCTGTTGGACTCCTAGTGATGGGAGCTTACTACCTTTCAGGACGGTTCATGCCATTTTCATATGATTCCACTCCTTCTGACAGTGATATACAAGCTCAGCCAAAATCTGGTTGCCAAAACACAGCCCTGTGACGCCCCTACGCCCCTCAGCCACGGCCCTGCCTGGTCCTGGTGCTGCCCAGTGGGCTGCCGCTGAGTAAGCTGCACCATTTCCTCCCAGTGCCCCCTGGATGTGTGGCGGGAATGGAAGGTGCCCTGCACTGAGCTGCTGCAGCGTGTCGGACCCGGTGCGTGGCCTTGCCGCAACCCACACGTGACACGGCCACCCTGTAGAGTAGGCTGAGCCGAGCTCCAGTGCCCAGTCCCGGGAGCTCCATGTCCCCGACAGCCAGGCCCTCGTGTGGCATCCGGGGCAATCCAGAATAGCGCTCAGCCCCGAGTATTTGGTTTCCAGAGTATTTAAGCAGATGACTCCACTAGGTTATAATTTTAGCACATTACGGCTGATGTCTTCTTGGGTCCATAGAACAGCAAACTTTTATCACTGGAAGCAGCTCCCAGGAAGACGTGGGAAACTATCATGTCGTGGAGTCATCTGGGTATCAGTTACTGTTTGGGGGAGAGTGGAGTGTGTGGGTATTTATGGACGTGTGCACCCTCCCCCATGCACGGGCGAGCCACCCTCCGGGGGTGGGGGGCGGTGGAGAGGATGCTGCTGGGGAGGAGAGCAGGGAGCTCTTGTCCATTCACACAACAAGCTTTATTGAACACCTACTGTGTGCCAGGCGCTGACTGTGCAGGCTCCCTCAGGCTGGTGGGTAAGGCAGACACCAGTAAAATAAAGGCAAATAGGGAATTCGAGATTGCTAATGGTACAGTGATGGGATGAATGGGGTCACCTATGAGATGAGGCCCAGCCCTCTCTCAAGTGAGGGAGCACCTGAGGGAAGGCACTGAATGAGGAAAAGGAGGTTGTATGGCAGGGGGAGGGACCCCAAATGACGGCATTGGCATGGGATTCTGGGGCTGTGGGGAGGAGCAGAGATGTTTTCTAAGGGGCAGTGACCAACTACTGATGGGTTAAGCAGGTGGTCAATCAGGGTGACTGATCTGATTTATGCTTTTAAAAGATCTCTCTGGCTGCTGCAGGAGGGGCCAAAAGGGGAAACAGGGTGAGGTGGAAGTCACGAAGGCTGGGGCCAAAGTGGTAGTCATGGTGATAGAGAGAGGCAGACAATTCTAGACCTACGATGGAGTCAGAACTGGGGTTAGGGAAAAAGGCAAGGAGGACCCCTTGGTTCTTGGCTTGAGCCACCATGGCCATTTTCTGAGAAGGGGAGGACCAGTGGAGGTTCGAGACTGGGAGGCGGGCAGGAGTTTGTGACTACCTCCTGGAGCAGAGATGTCCATTGGCCGTTGGGTTCATAAGCCTGGAGCTCAGGGAGAGGGTTGAGCAGGGGACAGAGATGCAGGAGTCAGCAGCTACAGGCGGCGTTTATAGACAGAGTGCAGAGTGCCCAGGAAGAGGTGCGGATGGGGGAGGGAGAGGGCCGAGGCCTGGGCCCAGGGCTCACTGGTGTGGAGAGTCGAGAGGGAGAAGGAGCCGCCATAGGAGGCTGGCAGGGCATGTCCGGGGAGAGGGAGGAGAGCTAGGGTGGTGTGGCCTCTCAGAAGCCAAAAGCGGTTCCAACAGGAAGGGGGAAGTCAGCTGTGCTGGATGATGCAGTGAGGGTGGGCACGATGGAGACACAGATGCCGGCCCGCAGCTGAAAACGTGGAGGCCGTGGGGGGCTGGGGTGAGCAAATGTCGGGGCCGGTGAATGGAATCCACGGAGTGGCTGAGGAGAGTGGGAGGAGCGGGAAGGGAGAAAGGATGTAATTGACTCTTCTGGGAAGTCTTGGGAAGAGGAGAAGAGACATGGCTGGAGGTGGGCGAGTCACAGGAAACCGCCAAGGAAGGTGCCAGCGTATCGTGGACGCCCTCCGCCAGCCGCCCTCGGTGGGGAAGGCTCGTGTAACTGGAGCGCAGGACCGAACCGGCTCATCGATGCTGGTGCGATGCTCAGACCTTATTGGGATTTCCCAGTTGTATAAGCACTTGTGTGTGGGTGTGTACACGGGTGTGTGTGTGCGGGGCAGCGTAGCTTTGTGTAACCGGCACCGCACTCGGGACACGGGACTGTCACATCAGCGGGGTCCCTGTGCTGCCACGCACCCCTCTGCCCAGCCACCGTCCCTCCCGGAGCTCCTGCCACTTGATCCTCCATCTCTGTAGCTTTGTTACTTCGTGAGTGTTATGTAAATGGAATCATATGGTATAGAACCTTCTGAGATGGAAGTGTTTTTAAACTCAGCACAAGGAAAGGAGGGGATTTTGAAAGGGTGGGAGATAACCAAAACCTGATTGTTTGCCAGTGGGGAGGATGACGGGATCCAGGAGAGAAGGCAAGATGGACGGTGCCCAAAGACAAGGTAGTGATGGGAGCCAACTTCCTGGGACCAGAGCGATGGGTTCAGAGTCCGAGTGGAACAACTTAGCTTTGGCGGGCAACATGACCCCTCCCCAGGCAGGAAGAGAGGATGGGGGCAGGAGCAGGTGGGCTTCTAGAATCTGCAGTGGGCCCATGAGAGAATCCACAATCTGCCGGCGACTGCTTTCTCAGTGAGGATGGGTGGAGGTGTCCGTTGACAGGGACCAGTCAGGTAGAGGTGGGAGGCATGGGGACAGGGGAAAAGGGATGACAGTGCCCTCTTGGAGGGCAGGAAAGTGAGTGGGCCGGGGCTGGAGGTCTGAGATTCCAGCTCACGAAGGGCACAACCTTCATGCTGTGCTCATTTTCCAGCCACAGGTGTGAAGAGGGTGTCATTTGGGTTCATCCAGATGGGGGTTTATGAAAGGATTGCCGAGGGAGATGGGGAGCAGTGCGTTTGAGGGATGCGTTACAGCGATGGACTGTGGACCCCAAGCGAGGAGAACGGAATGGGGACAGAAGAGAAGAGGTGAGATGGGGGAGGTGTGACGGTCTCAATGCGGTGAAGGAAGTGTGGCAAGAGGCCTCAGGGGAGGCAGTGGTGGGCTGGGGGGTGGTGCCCGACCAAGCGCTGTGGCAGAGGTGAGGGCCAGGTTGTGGCTTGGGACGGAGGCTGCAGGGGATGGAGGCCAGAGGTCACTGGAGGCCGGAGGGCAGGGACGAGTGAGCCCCGGTGCTGGTCATCCCTAGCATGGTGAAGCCACCTCGAGGATGACAAGGCCTGGAGTGCAGAGGGAGACAGGACCTTGCTGTGGATGAGGACAGGTGGCCAGAAAGTTGGAAGGAAGCGATGAGGGGTGCATAGCCTGATGGGGTAGGCATTAAAGGGGCAGGAAAGAAAATTCTAGGTGGAAAGATTTGGAGCTGAGGTCTGGAAGGGGCTCAGAAGAGCCAGAACATGTCAGCCTGCCCTGGCCTAGCAGAAATCATCTACAAAGTGTCACTATGTGCCCAGCCCTCAGATGGGAAAACAGAGGCCCAGAGAGGTGAAATAAGTTTCAGAAATGGCTAGAGCTTAGCCTAGGGCCTGAAAGTCAGTGGAGTAGGGAAGAAGGCAGGTTCTGGACTAGCATGTTGCCTGGGCTTGAGTCCTGCTTCTTCTACCCATAGGCTGTTTTTTAAATCTTTCTGGACCTTTCTGAAATGGAGCTATTAACAGTACATACTACAGAGGTGGCCCTAAGGATTGAATGAGTTAATGCATCCATCTTGTGAATCACTGGGCCAACCGTTTTTACATATAGGGAAATTGAGACCCAGGGAGAGGAATTGACTTGTCCAAGCCCCAGTGGTCCTCAACCTCCCTGCCAGGGCCAATCCCCTTGTCCCAGGGGCACCCCACCCACGGCATGACCCCCCTTCCCCAGAACACATGCTCTGTCCAGCATCATCCTGGGTGCTCTAGCAGCCCCATGGAGGAAGCAGGGTGAGGGCCTCATTCCCGTTTGACAGATGGGGAAACCGAGGGCAAGATGGTGTCTTCACTCCGTGTCTCCCAGAGTGCCGAGGGAGGGTAGAATCTTTATTATCAGCCAGTCTTCACTGTGGGGAAGACGGAAATGACACAGATGCTGTTCCTGTCCCTGTGCCACAGTCTCATAGGGGAGACAGGACAAAATAATGAGCAAAGGTAGTAATATTAAAGAGTGGAATACAGGTCAAGAGACCATTGTTCAAGGAGACAGATTTAAGGGCCAGAGAGAAGGAAAGAAGGACTCTGGTGGTGAAGGAGCCAGGTTTTGAAGGGTGGTGTGAGCTTAGCAAACTGGAGGCAGGAGAGAAGAGCACCAGGGGGACGAGGGAGGGGAGCTGTGTGAGCAAAGGCCCAGAGAGGGGCTGGGGAGGAGGTGTCCTGCCAGAGCAGAAGAGGTGGGAAGACAAGGCTGTGCGGGCTGGCTCCTGAGACATCTCAATCTACTCTGAAGACAGGTGAACCAGATGCCCCGGAGGCTTGCGATCTGATGCCAATGGTGGGAAAGTGGCTAGTGGGTCCCCCGTGGTCCAGCATGCCTGCAGCTGCCAAGAGCTGTGGCAGGGTCCTGCCGGCAGAGGGGGGCTAGCCCCAGGGAGTGACTGGCCAGCTGCCGTGTGACCTTGAGCCAGCAAACTCTGCAAATGGGGCTCTCCCAGTGCCCCTTGCTCCCTCCTCGGCCAAATAGAAGCCGGCGCTGGGAGTGGTGGGATGGAGGTGAAGGCTTTTAGCTCTCTGGCAGAGACGCCCAGCAGAAACCCAAGGCGCGTCAGAAAGCAGTTTCAGGAGAACCTTTGATTTAGGGAACAAGGTTTTGGCATCAAACTGCGATGAGAGAGCAGAGATGGCCTGCCACTCTGTAAAACCGAATGCTGTCAGCCTCATTAATCTGATGCCTCCGTGTTCAAAGCCGCACCTAATTAGAAGGAGCCGCGACTCGCCCCTGGCTGGGTGGCTCATTGTTCCCACTGGACAAGTCACACCAGGTGACTTCAAAGCACACTCCTCTGCGTCCCTCTGCCAAGCAGTGCCAATTAACCAGCGTTTAGAGCCGGGCTGCCCTGGCTGGTGAGCTTGGCTGCGCTCGTGCTCGGTCGGTGCCAGAGCTGGGGGCCTCCACTCAGTTTGCTAGCTCCTAGGGGGACAGGAGTGCCAGGCACAGGTGGGGGTGAGGGGTAGCCCTGCCTCACGGGGCCCAGAGGCCTGGAAGGAGCCAGAGAAGGCAGAGAAGCCACTGGTCTCTCTCGGCCATGCTCTCTCCTTCCTTCCTTCCCCTTCCAGGTAGGACTCCTCCTGAGAGGGCCGAGGAGCCAGCCTTGGATGCCCAGCCAGAGGTCACACTTGGTCTGGGGACACCCTGTAGGGTCTTGCTGGGTGGTCTGATCTGCAGGGACTCTGGAGATAAAGGGTCCCGCCTTCTCCTGTTTTGACCCCCATCCCCCACTGTGCCCAGGGCTCTGTACATAGCAGGTGCTCAGTAAGGGTCCATCAGCCAGTGTAGCTTCTGTGTCAGCTGGTGACTGCACCCCGACATGCACATCAGAGGCCACAGGCCAACAGTGTCCCTTGGACGCATCTGGTTGGAGTTGGGCAAGGCTCTCAGCATTGATGGCACTTCAGTGTGGAACAGCTGGGGACAGGGAGACTGGATTTTTGTCTGCCTTCCGGGATGGTCAACTAACTGCAGTTGAGGCTAGAGACCAGGAAGGCGCAGGAGGCAGACTCCGGGCAGGGAGCCTGAAGGAGTCCCAGACTGGCAGTCAGGATTCCAGGATCCCAGGCCTGCTATTGCCGCTGACTTGTACAGGTTGTCTGCCTTCTGCGGGCCTCAGTTTCCAAATCTGTGGGTTGAGAATGATTGCTCTGTCTTGTCCAGTTTCTTGGACTTCATACAGTGAACTCAGATGGGGGACTAAGCTTGGACCTGCCCTGGCAGCTGTCCAAAGTACGGAGAGGTGAGGGGGACTAACACACTCCCGGTTTTGCTTGCACACCTCTGGAGGTGGGGCAGTCTCCACCTTTTGAGGCTGCCATTTTCACTGCTGGATAGTTGCCCTCGTTAGAGTGGTCATGGTGTTAACTTCCCGGGGCTGCTGGAACAAACAGCCGCAAACCAGCTGCCTCAGAACAACAGGAATATCGTCTCTCATGGTTCTGGAGGCTGAACGTCTGAAATGAAGGTGTTGGCGGGGTCATGCTCCCTCTGAAGGCGCTGGAGGAGGAACCTTCTTGCCTCTTCCAGTTTCCCAAGGTTGCTGGCAACCTTTGGTGTTCCTTGGCTCACAGATGCATCATGCCAATCTCTGCCTTTGTCTTCACATGACATTCTTCCGTGTGTGCGTCTGTGTCCAAATTTACCTCTTTTTATAAAGACACCAGTTGCTGGATTGGAATCCACCTGAATCCAGTATGACCCCATCTTAACTAGTTACCTCTGTAACTACTAATTAGCTATTTCCAAATAAAGTCACAGTCTGAAGTTCCAGGTGGACATGAACTGGGGGGGGGGGGGGACACAGTTCAACCCGGTACATTCATCTTCCTTCTCTAGAGCCCAGATGTCCATCCTGTGACTTCACCCCTGCAGGTTCTCCCCCTGCCCAGTCCCTGCTCTGTCAGCCTCCTGTGCTCCAACCGGGTTCCAGCCCTGCTGTGCCCTTGTCTGTTCTTTGGGGCACACCGGCTTGCTGGTGTCATAGACACTTATCTGGCCGAGGGCCTGTCTTACCTCCTGGGCTTTGGAGTTTCTCCTATTCTCTGAACCTTTTAGGTTCAGAACTCCAAGGGCTGCGCTCCGGGACTCAGCCCTGGTCCCACCAATTACCAGCTGCCTTGATGTGTAACACTATAAACCCCTTCACCTCATTATAGGAAATTTCTTTTGAATGGCCTTTAAAAACCATCTCATTACACAGGAAGAACTGTAATTACCTTGCTCAAGATGGGGGTTCTGGACGAGCTGGTGCCTGGTGCTGTCAAAACCGCGGGACAGGGTTCACTACTGGCTAGTTTGGCCAGGAGGCTGAGCTCCTCCTCTCCCCCATTTAATCCTCTCGGACCCCTTGTTTCCTGGAATCTGGGCACCCTCATCTCTGTTGGTGGCCCCAGGAAGTCAGAGCCTCCCACAGAAAGAGCAGAGCTGCAGAGGGCCCTGGGCTTGGATTGGTGCTCATGTGATGGTCAGAGCCCCCCCAGCTGTTGTCGGGACTGTCCAGCCTCTTCCCAGGCTCACCCTCCTGGAGCCTGGTGGAGCTTGCCTGGTGCTCCCAGAAAATCACAGCCGGGGGAGACCCCCAAGGTCAGTAGGTCCAGCCCCTGCCCTCAGCCCCTTGCCCAGCACTGCCCCCCCACCCTGGCAGCCTCCTGAGAAGGGACCCCAGCCCATCTTCCTGGGATCGTCTTCCCGGAATCAAAGCTTCTGTCCAACCTGTTTGGGGGATTTCCTTTGTGTCTGGCTAAAACTCCTGCTGCCCCAGTGCTCACCTGATGTTGAGCTCCTCTCTTCCCCCCCCCCCCCCCGGCTGTGTGACCTTGGGCAAGTCACATGACCTTTCCGAGCTTGTTTCCTCATGTGCAGAGTGATCAGGATTGTTTTTTCTTCAAGGGTCGTGGTGAGCATAGGTTGTGGCCATGGGTGGGGGATGCCTGGTGTTGGGCACATAGTGGTAAGAAAACCCATGATGCTGCCCTTGCCCCAGGGGAGGTTAAGAGCAGCTCAGTGTCCCTCAGTGGCCCTGGGTAGGTGGGGCTCTCCTCCCCTGTGCCCCTGCCCCCCTCCCCTGCCAGGGGGTTATGTGTGTGTGTTTTGGGGGGTGGTTACAGGGATGATTGCTTCCCTTTTTTTGATCCCCTTCCCGGCTCTGCCCAGGCCAGAGCTGTGGGTACAGCGGGGGCCACTTTCCAAGCCTTACCCTCTCCCGAGGTTGCCAGCATGTGTCAGGGGAGCTGTAGAGGGAGAAGTGAGGGCCTCAGGGTGCCCCTCACGGGAGATACCCGCCATGGGGCTTTTTTTTTTTTTCTTGCTGTCCTGAACTTTTTAGTTTTTGGCATGCTGATAGGCTGCTGGGACCACTTTGGTCCCCACTGACTAGTTAGGTGGGCCATGGTGAGGGGCTGGAGGCGTGTGGAAATGTCAGTGACGTCTGCGGAGCCTGGCAGAGTGGCTCCCTTGGGAGAGGGGCCGCTGTGCCTGTGTAGACAGCTCTGGAGAGAGACCTGGTTCCCCGGACCATGGGCCTGCTGGTTGGGGGTTGGGGGGACGGTGTGTGTGAGGAGGCCCCTGGGAGGGAGGACAGGGCAGTCGAGGTTTAGACCCTCCCCAGCCTCGTCAGCACAGACACCTTCCTAGGGAGTGTCTGTCTCCAGGATCCCTTCGCCCCCTCCCAATCTGGCCTAGGTGGCCCCGCTTGTGCCCCCTCAGCCCTGGACTGCCACCACAGCCCATTCAGGACCCTGGAGGCCCTCCATAGGCCGCTGGAAGGAGTCATGTTTGTGTGGGTGCCTCTCCCCAGAGTCACTCAGAGGACCACACTGGGCTTATTCACTCTGGCACCCCCAGTGCCCAAGCAGTGCCCGCTGCCTGGGGCAGATTTATGCAGAGATCGAGTGATAGGAGGGTTGGGCCTCATGGCTAAGTCTCCTTGACCAGACCAGTGAACCCTAGGGGCAGGGGCCCTGCCTGCCTCTGAGACAGGCTCATCTGAGGGCAGAAGGTCCCCTGCACCCCCCCTCCGGACATCTGTCCCTTGGGCCTGTCCAGCGATGGAGCAGGAGGTCCCAGTGCTCACAACATGCATGGCCATGGTTTGCTGCAGGCCCTGCTCTGCTCAGTCCCCAGTCCCCAGACAGCTGCCCTGTCTCCTGCAGGGGGTCTGCATGGTGTCCCGGCACAGCCCCTGCCATGGGCTCTGGCTGGGGAGGCAGAGCCGTGCCTGTTTGAGTGTCTGCGCCTGCCAACATCCTCTTCTGGGACTCCAGATATGGCTTCTGGGACTGCCTGGCGGAGCAGGGAGGGCAGACTCGCCCCCGTCTGCTCCTGAGTGATGAACCTCAGGGGGATTCCTGTTTATTGAGCACCTCCTGTGTTCCAAGCATGGCAACAAGGTAGCTGTGGCCCCTTCCCTCGTGAAGCTCACAGGTTTGGGGGGGTGGAGGTGGGACAGATAATAAACAAGTCAACAAACAAATAGATGTATAATTGCAAATTGTGACAAGTGGTACAGGGGAATGATAGAGAATGCAGAGGTGGGGGTAGCCCGCTGAGACAGCGCAGTCTGGGAGGGCTTCTCTGAGGCAGTGTCTCATCCCATAATCAGATGGATGATGATGAGGAAGCTGTGTGCAAGGAGGGGTGAAGAACGTTCCATGCCTGGAGGAACCTTGGTGTGTTGAGGAGCTGGAAGAAAATTAATGGGATGGGAGGAAGAGAGGTGGAGGAGGGCCCGGCTGGGGATGGAGGTGCAGAGAGAAGGTTGGGTTGGAGACACATTCAGGACTTGTGCTGGGTCAGAGGGAAGGAGTTGGGAAGGAGTCCCCAGGGCTCCTAGTTTTCTGGCGTGCACAGCTGGGCCAATGGTGGAGACATTCACAAAAACAGGGACGCTGGTAGAGGAGCGGGCTTGGGGGAAGAGGAGGGATGAGGTGTTTGTGGGATATCCGGGGAGTGGGGGAGATGACAGGGATGTCAGGATCTTCGTGGTAGCAATCAGGTGACTGACATATTCTTATCACCATTTTACGGATGATGGCTCTGAAGCTCAGGAAGGCCACACGGCTGGTGTTGCTCAGCTGGGATATGAACCCAGAGCTGTCCCCTCTTGAGCTGACCCCCCAACCTTGTGTAGTCTTGTGTCTGAGAAGAGCAGTGCTTTATCCAAAAGGATGAGTTGTGGGACTTTTAGGATTTTAGGTGTGGGTGGGCAGGGCATCTCCCAGTGTTGCCACCTTGGTCTTCACCCAGGGCCACACCTGGGTTCACTTTCGGACTCTCTCCCCAGTATTACACTTGTAGTGCCCTTGGTCAGGAGGCCTTAGCTGCCCTGGGGAGGGTGGGGGGCAGCTCAGCTCTGTGGCCCCATTATGCCAGGAGGGAATCTCAAAAAGTCTTTCAATTTTTCAGCCTGAGAAGAGGTCTAAAATCAGCCCTGAGTTGAGGCAGAGGAGCCCAGGACAGGGTGGCTCCCTGGGGCTCTGCCACCTCCTGTTCCCTTTCTGAGCCTGGGAGGGGGCCTAGGGCTTGCCAGACCCCCATCTACTGGGGCCCCTCCTCTGCTGGCTGGGTTGGGCAGTCAGAGGGCTGGTAGAAAAAGCACTGGACCAGGATGGGAGTCCTGGTGCTGCCATTCACCCCTAGTGACCTCAGTGTCCCCACCTGGACGGAGAACCCAATGAATGAATGAGGCCTAAGGCTTTCTCCCTCAGGCATTCCAGGATCTCCATTATCTGAGGTTAGAGAGGAAAAGGCTTGGACTGTGGAGTTGTGGTCAGGGGACAGAACTGGTTAGTGGGCCTAGAAAACATAGCCAGGGTGATGGATGCCGAGCTAGTGATGGGGTGGTGGGGGGGGCAACTCCAAGGCAGAAGCCAGCGGCATGGGGAAGGTCTGGGGAGGGCAAGGGACTAGGGGCACACACAGACATGAGCCAGTTCATATGACGAAAGATTAGCCCTGCAGGTTCTTTATAAGAAGATGGGAGTGCAGCAGCCCTCCTTAGAGCCAACTGTGACATTGGCCTCTGGTCTGGACTGGCCACAGTAGCTGGTGCCTGGGTCAGGGCTCAGTGTGTGACCAAGGTCAGGGCTCCTGGGAGAGCAGGATCAGGGATCAGTATGTGAGCAGGGTTGAGGCTCAGTGTGTGACCGGGGTCAGGGCTCTGCCTGGTTCTCTAGGTGGAGTCCCACCGGGGCAGACCCAGTGCCCTCCTCAGCCACACTCCCTCTGAGCTCTCAGTGCTCATCTCCCCCCATGGGACTTATTATTTAAGTGCCCAAGGCTGACGTCACTTATCTGGGCCTTGGTGTGGAAAAGCCAAAGCCCTGGCCAGGAATCTGGTTATAATGTCTGGAGCTTCTCCAGAACCTACCATGTACCAGACACTGTGTGTGTGTGTGTGTGTTTTATTCTCCCCATTTTATAGACCAGGACCTGGAACTCAGAGGTGAAGGGACTTTCTGAGGTGAGCCAGCTAGTTATGTGGTTGAGCTGGGATAAATCTCTCTGTCCCTTTCCCCCTTTCCAGGCTCCCTCAGCATCCCTCCCTGGGGCAGAGAGGGGCTCTCAGCAGAATTCTTCCCGCCCAGGCCCCCCATGGAATCTTATTCCCTTTTCCATATACACTAGGGGCTGTCAGTTCAGCCTTCCTCAGGCTGAAGCTCCCTGGGCAGGCCAGGTGGGGCTGAGGATGGACTAGGAGACCCTCCTCCAAGGTCCAAGGCTTGTAGGCAGGTCCTGTCCTCACAGTGGCTGGGAATGGGTGGGGCTTGTCGGTAGGGCCCCAGAAAGCCCAGGAATTTGGCTTTGCCCCTTTGTTGGAAGGGAAGGGGACAGACCGAGTGGAGGCATTTGGAAATCATGGCCCTGAATTTGAGAGCTTTGGAGGGTCCTTCCCAGCACCCCTGACATCACCCCTACAGGCATTTTCCGTAGTGTGAAGAGGACTCCCCTGTAGGCCTGGACACCTCACACTACAGAGGGGGTGACTGAGGGCCAGAGAGGAGAGACACTTGTGCCAAGACACATGGTATGTTAGTAGAGAAGAGGGACCAGCGCCCCGGGGCCCTATCCCTCACTGCCGATGTTCCTCGATGTTCCCTCTCCCAGGCTCAAAGCCCTTGGGGAAACTGAACGCCCATGAGCCCACAGAGCAATCATATTCTAACAGTGGGATTCTGAGCACTGGACCAGCTATTCTTTTGGGGCTTCCTGACCCTTCTCAGACATTTTCAGTGATAAGAGTCTGCCCATTTGTAAGTCATTTGGACAGTTTCATGGGGGAGGAGTGGCCCAGAGTTTGAGTGAAGTCCCAGGAGGGAGGGTCAGCAGCAGCCCCTTGAATGGCTTACCTGCCCTGTGAGATGGAAACCCCAGCAGGCCTGTGAGGTGGACAGGACCATCTTGTGTCCCAGCGAGGGCGTCTGCAGCTCAGGGGGGTAGAGTGATGGGCCTAGAGTTTTCCAGCCGGGTTCTCACCCACATCTGCCTGCTCTGAAGCCAGTCCCCATTATGTACCCAGACTGGGGCATAGAAAGGAGAGAGGGTGAGAGTTCCCTGCCCTCAAGAAGCTGCTGAGAGAATGAGATCGAAGTCAGAAAAGTGGAAGGGAGCAAGGGCTCCATTAGTCCTGTGTGCATGGATCGCAACTGTGCCAGGAGCCCAGGAGAGGCGAGTGCAGCCAGAGCAGTGGGGAAGGCTGGGTGAAGTTTAGAAGGAGGGCGGGTTGCTAAGGCTGTGGGTATAGGGCTGGGGGCCAGGAAGGCTGCCGCCAAGAGCTGTCCAGTGCTGAACAAAACCGGGTCCGTAGGGCTTGTCTGCAGTTCTTCCTGGACACCTTGGAGTGTCCCTCCTTATGCCTGAGCCTCAGTTTGTTCTCCTGGCAAATCGAGTGCTGCTATCTGCATCATGGCCTTGTTGAGAGGTTAAGGGACGGCCAGCGAGGATCATGCTAAGCTCGCAACCTGTAGTCGATACAGGCATTGGGAGGGGTGGCTTATTTGGGGCCTTGCCACCTCCCTTAGGTGTCCGCCAGCCTTTAGGCCTGGATACCTCATATGGCAGACGGGGCATCTGGGGACCAGAGAGGGAAAGACACTTGTGCCAAGAAACAGCGTGTTAGGAGAGGAAGGGGTCGTCCTCAGCATCCTCTCTCCCACTGCCAGTATTCCTAGATGGTGCCTCTCCCAGGCTCAGAAGCCTTGTGGAAACTGAACAGCTCTGAGGACTCAAAGGAATGATGCTCTACCAGTGGGAGTCCAGGCACCATGACTTCTGTTCTCTTGGGCCTTCCCTACCCTCTCCCTGCACTAGCCACAGCCCACAGGTGGCATTGTCATAGTTCTGGGCTGACTTTCATCTCCCCTTAACCATACTTCCTCGCCCACCCCCCACCCCCGGCCCCATGCAAAGGTCCTTCTCAAGCCCTGTTGGCAACATAAGGCCTCCTAGGTGCCCCATCTCACCAGGAAGATGGGATGCGTTCGGGGAGGGGTGAGTGGGGCAGAGGGCTGCTGGAAGTCAAAGGAGAGACCTCTGTCACCCTCTCCTGCCTCATCTTCTCAAACTGCCTGCCCCGCCAGCCCTGGGTATGGGACAGCTTGCAGCACTGGGAGGGCTGTCAGGAAGAGTCCGCCCCTAAAGACCCCTCCTGGGCCTGCTGATTATGCTTTGACGTGCCTTCCACCGTCAGCCCCATGAGCCCTTCTGGCCTTTGGCACCTCCTGGTCCATGAGGAACAGACAGTCCTAGGTGTGAGTCCCAGCTCAGCCACTCCCAGCTGTGACCTTGGGCAAGGGGCATTACCCCCAGGAGCCTGTTTCCTCATTAAGTGGGAATAATCGTACCGGCCCGGGGTGGTGTGTAGTTCCAGCATAGACACACAGCGACGGCCACGGCTGCTTTTCTCCTCTTCCCTCTCCCTCCACCCCTGTCTGCTTAGAGCCCAAGAAATTCTAGAACCTGGAGTGTGGGTGAGGTTGGTCCTGGGAGGACAGCATGGGGGAAGCTGCAGGTATAGGCCACACTCAGCACCAGTGTTTTGTACACTGTGAGGGCCAAGCTGAGCTGCCCCTGCAGACACTGTGTAGCCTCTGACCTGGCTCTGGAAGCGTCCCTCCTGCAGCCCCCAGCCCCATTCCACTTACCCAGCTCAGGAGGGCCTCTTAGAGTGATGTTGCCAACACTGGGAACTCGCAGACCTTGGCCACCAGCGATACCCACCTTGCCTGCCACCCAAGCCCTAGATCCCAGTCGACTCTCCACAAGCCAGTCCAGTGAAAGGGAGTCTAGGAGCAGGGCAGGCTCAGCCTCATCTCTACCTCAGTCTCTCTGGGCACCAAGTGCTCACACAGAGCCTAGCACAGATTTTAGTGCTGCACATGCTTTAGCTATTATTATTGGTAGTAGTAGTAAGAGGAGGAGGGGGAGGATAGTAGTCCCGTTTCATGGAAGAGCAAGGTGAGGCCCAGAGCAGTTAAAAGCCACCACCTCTGTGAAGCCTTCCAGGCTCTGCCCCTTCTCCCAGAAGCGGCTCCTCCTTCCTTTTGACTTATTTCAGTTTCTTTCTAGTGCTCTAGCTTGGGCAGGGCACACAGGGGGGTGGATTCCAAAGTGGGGAAAGGGTAGGTTGGAGGAGCAGCTCTCAAGGCTCTGGGTGCTATCAGGGGCCCTGTAGCCAGGAGGCCCATCTGCCCAGGGGCCCTCCAGTTGGGTGCACCCCAGCCCCAGCTCTCAGTCCCCTTCACCGGCTCCCCTGCCAGCTTCGCCTGACTAATGGGTGTGGTGAGAACGAGGCCTCTGCTGTCCCCCCCCACAACCTTGGCCTCTGCTGCATCTGCATGTCTGCTCCTGGGGCATCTGCCATGTCCTCCTATGGATGTCCACCTTCCTCTTAGCCCCCTCCCCAGCGGGCAAGATTCTGATCGCCTCAGTTCGCTACCAGCTGGTTAGCAGTTAAACTCAGGTCAGTAAAAGTTAATTGAGCAAAAGTGTGTGCCAGACACTGGGGCTTCTGTGAGGACTGGACTCCAAGAGGCCCCACCACCCGAGAGGGGAAGGAGACAGTCGTCTGGGTGCACCTACTGGGCACTGGGCGCTGCTCTCCCTACCTGAGCACCTGAGAGGCAGGTGTTGCCCAGGCTTACCGATGAGGACACTAGGGCCCAGGGAAGCAGGGAGCCTGCTTGCAAGTGCTTGGCGTGGACAGGCTGGCCTTGGGGCCTCCACTGGGAACCAGAGTGGAGGAGTCACTCTGGTGCTGACCCAGGTGGCTCCCATCAGTGACAGCAGGAGTTGGAGGCAGTTAGGCTGCTCTTGGCTTTTCCAGACACCTATAGGGCCCTTGGGAGCCTACAATCTGGGAGACTCTTAGCACCCCTTGAGTACAGGGCAGCCTGAGACCACCGCACAGGGCACCTGCTAGGGCGGTCATGGGGCCTGCTCTTCCCTGCTGGGGCTCCCTGACTCTTCCCTCCCTGTAGCCACCTCAGGGGGCCCAGCCCAGCTCTTACCCTCTGGCCCTGCCTCCGTGCCCCCTCCTCTCTCAAGTGGGCCTGAAGGCCCAGCCATTCCCTCTCCATGCCCCGTCTGCCCTTTCCAGCCTCCTGCCCACAGAGGAGATCAGTGCTTTGCACTGTGAACCTGCCTCCTTTCATTTCATACTTTCTCTCTGGCTTCCCACCCCGTCGGGGAAGGAGAGGTGCTTCCACTCCAGACTGAGTCTCATTCCTGTCCCGGCCCACGAGCCAGCCCCTGTTGTCAGGCCTTCCCCTTCCACAGCTCCTGTGTGGCTTTTGCTCCTAGCCGTTCTCCAGTTCTGGAGGATATGAGTGCCCCGAGCCAGTGGCCATCCCCGGTCAGCCCCGCAGGCTCCCGGGCTGTGGCCCGAGCCCTGCCCCAGCTCTCACCACTGGAGACTGGCAGCAGCTGTGGATGCCCACCCACGCCGTGTGGCCGTGGAACTTCCTCGGCAACACTCCTGGGTCTCGGTTCCCCGTTCTGCTGAGTAGGTCAGAACAAGGCCTGGAACATAGCGGGCGCTCAACAAATTCTTGTTGAATTAGTGAACTAAGTAACCCATCCCTGGCTCATCCGGCTCACCTGAATGTTGCGTGATCAAGGCAACTCCTGGATTTAAAAAGGCTTGCAAAGTTTGACAGTGTTGTTTGGACAGGAGCACCCGTCATGCTCGGTGGGACACTGCTATTGTCTTACCTCGGTGTTAGAACCAAGGCCTTCCTTCCGCATATGCGGCCTCCTGAGTCCCTCGTGCATCCTCCCCTCCTTTCCAGCCCTCTGCCTGCCTTGGGCCCCAGCTTCTCTCCCCTGCTCACTGCCTCAGTCCTAACTTTTCACTGCTTCCTGTCTTCTTCTGTGTCCTCCGTCCTCGACCCAGGGGCAGCTGGGGTGATATTTCGGAAGCACAGATTGGGGCCTGTCACGCCCCACTTGAAACCCTTCCAGCTGCTCGTGGCTCTCGGGCCGAGAGCTAAAGCCCCGTCTCTGCACACAAGGCCCTCCCCGGGGGAGAGGGGCTGTCTCCCTCTGTACCCGTCATTCATACCCCTGGGCATTGGCACAGGCTGACCCTCTGCCTGCAGGACCCTTCCCCATTGGTTTCAAACCCAGTTCCTTTTCCCTCAAGGCTCTTCTCAAAGACCCTTCCCCTGGATTGGGGGCCCCCCCGACCCTGTTTCCCCAGCAACTTGGGCTCTCACTCTCACATAGTCCCTGAGTCATTATCCCTTATCTCCCTGTGGGACCCCCCTAAGCACTTGTCCCATTAGACAGTGAACTCCCTGATGCAGGATCTTGGGAATTTTTGTACCTTTAGTTCACAGAAAGCATCAGAGAGCATTTGCTGAATGAATCAAGGAATGAATCAAGGAATAAGTTGCCCTCGCCTGCTGTGGGGACTCTGGGCTGGGCCTTTGGGTCTACAGTGGGATGTGGGAGCGCACAGCAGCCTCTTCCTACCCTCAGGGTGGCCTTCCTTTCTGATGTCCCACTGGGTTGTAGTCACTGGTTCTGGACTCGCCCTCAGAATGGGTCTTCCTGGCCCAGCCACGTGCCTCAAGACAGCAGTAGCTGGATCTGCAGTGAGGGGTCCTGAGCTGTCCCAGGGGTTTCCTGCAGACTGAGAGTGGCGCGGGAATCCTGAGGAGCCAGAGGGTCTGCAGCATCTCCCCACCTGGCTCTCAGCCCTCCTGCCCTGTTCCCCACCCAGCTAGAGCCATTTGGCCCTGTCCTTTCCCAGGTCAGCCCTGCCCCTCTTGACCCCTAAGAGTCCTCCCGGTCTGAACCTGTAGCACCTCAGCCCTGTACAGGGAACCCAGCACCGAATCCCACCTCTGTGCTGCTCTGACCCAGCCTCAGTCCTGCCTTGGGCCCTGACAGTCCTGCAGACGGTCTGCCCACCACTTTACTCTCACAGACTCATGTCCTGGGGTTTCTGGCTTGCTGGCTCTGCTTCCCTGGTGCTGACCGCCTTCCCCCGAGTGTCACCTTCCAGGGGACCCAGCCCCTGCTTCTGAGCCTGCCAAATCTGGGCAGTTCTAGGTGCCCTGTCCGAGAAGGGGGCCTGGGGAAGATGGGAAGGAGGCAATGATGCCCTGGTCCGAGGGAACCCCTAAGGCTGGAGTGTCCACAGGCACACAACCACTAGACACTGCGGGGGAGCCTAGAAGGTGGGTTTCTGGGTTTCTGGCTGTAGGAGATACCCATGAGTGGGGTTCCTGGAGGACGTGTTTCCTGGAGGAGATGATGGTGCCCAGTGGGGAGTGAGGAGGAGGAGGAGGGGACTTGGAGGGGGAGGTCCTCACCAGTGGGTGGCTCAGCACGAGTGAAACCGTCCTGGGTACCCACCCTGCTGGGCGCTGGGCCAGCTTCATACCCTGCCCCGGTACGGCCTTCGGGTGGCTGTTACGAGCTCCGTCTAAAAGGTGGGGACGCAGAGGTTCCAAGAGGCTCAGGGACTCCCCCCAGGTCACCTGCTGTGACCAAGGCATTGTCAGGCCTCTACCCCCGGTCTGGCATCTTTTCAGGCTCCTATGTGGAGGGAGTGAGGGAGAGTCTGAGGAAGAGGGGGAGGGAGGCTGGCGCCCGCCAGAAGCGTCAAACAGCTGCTGACTGTGACTTTCCGGGGAGGGGGTGTGGATGGGGGGTGGCTTTCTGAGTTGGTCCTGCTCTTCCCCCCCTCCCGTGGGAGAACCCTCATGAGGAGAGGTTCCCGCCGCACGCCCCCTCCCTGCAGAGGCCGGCAGTTTGCCTTTTCAGAGGATAATTCCCCATTATACAGAGATATTTAGCCTAATAGAAGCCGACAGATCATTCAGGGCAGTAATGTACTCCGGCTTCAAGCGTTTAGTTTCCTCAGCCTGAACTCTCAGATTAAAGGCTCCTTGCCCGTGCCGCCCCAAAACGATGCCTGTGACCTTGACTGCAGTGATGGGGTAGGTTTCTCCCTCCCTCTTTCCCTCCTCCTTTTTTGCGGGCTTCCTCCTCCCTCCCTTTCTCTCTCTCTCTTTCTTGGGAAAAAAAAAAAAAAGTATTTTCCTTCTTAAATATTCAATGGCGAGGCTGTTGCTCAAAGCCTGCATGCTCTGAGGACAGGCGGGTTGTACTTGGCCGCCAGCAGGGCCCGGGGACACCCGGCTCGGCCACATGGGGCCGGAGGGTGTGCCGTGCGGGTGGGCAGTCTGCGTGCTACACCCGCGGGCTGGGCGTGGGCTGCAGAAGCTGGGCAGCCGGTCTTGCCCGGGGCTAGGACGGGCCCCCTACTCCCTCTGCCCATCCCCGGCCCCTGCCCCAGGGCGGACCCCCCCAGGCCCTGGCCTGGGACCCTCCGAGAATGGGAGACTCAAGGGGGGAGTTTTGTCTGCCGCTCAGGCCTGGATGTCTGGGGAAGGACTCAGGCAACACTTGGGGAAGATTTGAGGGGCAGATGGCAGCAGAGGTGGCACTTGGTGGCCTTTCATCGATCAGGAGGGTGGCTTCGGGAGCTGTCTCGTTCTGGCCCCTGCAGGAGCCACTTGTCGATTCATCTGTCCCCACTGCCCCGTGTCTCTGTCTTGCCATCTCACCCCTGTCTTCTGCCCACCAGACCGCCTGTCTGAGCCGCCTGCTACTTCTGCACCGACAGCAGGGGGCACGCGAAAGCGCCAGGTGGTTGGATTCAGCTGGTCCCGGGTTCAAACCCTGACTCCAGGACTTACAAGCTGTTTCTTCTGTTCCATTTAATATTTTGAACTTGGACAAGTTCCTTCATCTCTCTGAGCCTTCATTCCCTCACCTGGAAAGTAAAAGGATCCTGAGGGCTCAGGGCGTGCTGTGGGCGAGGAGAGGTACCGGATGCGGCTGCCCTGCGGGTCCTCTCCCCCAGGGACTACCACCGCCCCTGCCCAGATGCCCTCTCTCCCTCTCTCTCGGCCCCTCTTGGCTAGGAATGGGGAAGGTGGCCAGGAGGCGTGCCTGGCAGGGTGGGCTCCGGTTCCCCCACTCACAAGCCGCCTGTGTAAGTTTGAGGAGAATGAGGCCTGGGAGGGACCCTTCTTGAGTTCACTTCCTGGGCAAAGCCTAGTGTCTGGATGCAGGTCTGGTTTGAAGGAACCCACATAAGGGGCTGTGGCTGGACCACCAGGGGACGGAGCAGGGAGAATGGAAGAGCAGGGCTTGGGTAGCCAGGGAGGAGAAGCCTTCTGGGCTGGGATTCCCCTCCCAGGTTCCACGGGGTTGGGCAAAAAAAATCTCTAACCATCGGGAATGAGGAGTCTCGGCACCTGGATGAAATCCCCACGTGGTGGAGAGATTTCTGCTCCTTCTGGGGCAGGGGTGGTGGGATGACCATTGAGGGTGCAGGAGGGGAAGGCCCCCTAGGTGTTGGGCCATAGAAGGAATCTGGGGCTGATGTGCTGTGGGAACTTGGACTGGTCCCATTTCCTGTCTGGGCCTCCACTGCCTCATCCTATAATTGGGGTTAATCGTCCTGCCCTGGGATGGGCAGAAGATCCAGTTAGAGAATATATGGGAATGTGCAATGATCTATAATGTAGTACTAATAATAACTATCATTATGGTCATGACCTTCCTTTCCCTTCACTCTCTCTGACACCCACTTTGCCCTGATTCATATGGTGATAGAATTAAAGAAACCCATGGTTGAAAGCAACTTCCCCATTTAGTGCAAAATCCCCACCCAACATACATGGTTCCCAGACTTCTGCTTGCATGCCCCCAGGGACAGGGAGCTCACTACTCCTTGTGATGGACAGAAATCTGTCTCCCTAGAATCTTTTTTTCCCACTGGACTTAGGTCAGCTCTCTGGGCACATAAATGCTAAGTGTCTTTGTCAGGGACCTAACGTCCTGACCAGGCCTTTTGAGACTTCCCCAGGGAACATGGTTCCAGGCCCACCTCTTCCTGTCAAGATCCCCATGGGCAGATTTCATGTTATCAAATACCTTCTAGACAGGCACATAGATGCCTGGGCATGGCTTTCTGGAAGTAGCTGCACTGTCTCCAGAGCCGAAGCAACTGGCTTACCTAGCCTCTCTGTCTCCTGGCCACCAGGCTCCACAGAGTCCATGACCAGAGTCCCTGGCCTCTCTGTGTAGTGGTTCTTGGAGCTACTCAGCTTACCCAGGTTCTGGAGCTACTCAGCTTACCCAGGTTCTGGTAACTCTCTTTTATATACTGTGGCCCATTCCTAGGGTGCATGGAAGGCCTTGAACAGGAGACCCTGCCTCCCTAGTTGACCCCTCTCAGGCTGGACCTACCTTCAAGGTTCCATCCTAGTCTCTGCCAAAAAAGTTGTTCCGGGCAGGGCCAAGGACCAGCCCTGCCACTGCCAGGGGCGAATCCTCCCCCAAGAGCCGGTGTGACCCACTCTCCCACATTCCTGGACATGGTTATTTAGCTAACTACTGAGTGAGCCAGCGCATAGCTTTCTGTCTCCTACATAAGGATGTCATGAGGGCCTCGCTCCTGGCTGGCTGGAATGCATGTCATCCTTTCGAACAGCCAAGAGGGGACATGTAGTTATCCTGCAAGATTCTTTGGTAAGTGAACTCAAACTTGCCATTGTCTTTCCTGTGTTCTGTGCAGCATTTCTAGAATTTCTTATTAGAATGGTTGGGAAGCTTACTGGTCTAAGCCCGAATTGGCTTTTTTGGCCCCCTTTTGAAAACAAAAGGGGAAGGACGCTAATATTTACAAATGCCAGTTCTTGACATGTCTCATTTCACCGACCCTTCATCACAGCCTTATGTGGGAGGATGGTGGTAGCCACTCGGAAGATGAGGGGGCTGAGCGAGTCTGGGGATGTGGAAGAACTTCCCCAGGGTCCCATGGCTAGCAGGGGGGCTAGCAGGGGCTGGCGCAAGGGCTCTGAAGCCGGCTTTTCCCCAGCCTTGCTGCTCACAGGTGCAGCCAGCTGGGAGCCTGCTCTGGGGCAGCCCCCGAACCCTCTCCTATCCTGCCTTTTCGGACAATCTTGTCAGCCTGAGGGCGGGACCCAGTCTTGCTCCTCCCCACGCACCACACACAGGACAGGGAACAGAGCAGGGGCTCTGGAAGTAAGATGCCTCAGGGGCACGCGAGACTCGGTGTGGGGGGTGGTACTTGCTCATCTGCGATGTTATTTTCTAATCGTGCAAATTGTATGGGGGGTGGTGGTAAAAGCAGGGCATGTGTGTGGTGGAAGATAAGAGTCATCCGTGGTTCCTTTTCTTACTCCCACTCCCTCACATCCAGCTCACCCGCCAACTTCGGAGGAGCTGGCCCTGCTCCCGCACGCACCCTGAATCTGTCTAGTCCTCCCTCACCTGGGCCCAGCCTTGTCGCCGTGTGTTGGCAGCTGCGGCAGCCAGCCCACTGGGTCATAACTATAATAGCGGCCCACTGCCCGCTCCTTTAAATCCAGCCTCCACTCAGCAGCCGCAGGGAACTTTTCACAGCGAAGAAGACCTCACAGCCCTTCCCTGGTGACTTTTCATCACCCCGGAGGCGAAGCCCGAGGCCCCGACCTCCCTCTGTGGCCTCATTTCTCACAGTTGTTCCCACCTCTGCCCACCTCCTGCCAGGCCCCAGAAACACCGGCCTCCCACCCGCCTCTGCTCTCCTCCTCCTCCGGCTCAAGGTGAGGCTGGTTCCTTATCCTCTAGGTGTGAATTCGGGTATGGCGTCTGCACAGAGACCTTCCCTGACCCACCAGTTAGTCCCACCCCAGGACCTCTCTCTCCTGTTACCTGGTTTAATTATCTTGATTGTACTTGTTGCTCTTTGCAGTTATCTTCCTTGTTTATTTGCTAATCATCTTTACCCCCCTCCCCACGAGAGCATCAAACTTGTCTGTTTTGTAGCCCACTGAATTCTCAGCATCTATAATACACCTAGCATGTAGTAAAGGCTCAACAAGTATGTGGTGAAAAGATGAAAAATAACACAGAAACATGTAAAGGAGAAATAGCAAATTATACAGTTGTGGATATGGTAGCAGTTAATGATGTAACGATTGTGTGTGTGAGAGTGCATGTGGGTAAGCTGGGAATCATCTGCTCCTTCAGTGAGAGGGCTGGCCATGAACCTGAAGCACGGCATGCAGGAACATATGGGTCACACGTGTGTGTGCGCACGTACGTGTGTCACTGTTCGGTAGCAGTGTAACCTCCGCTGAGGTCTTTCACCCCTTAGGCCTCAGTCTCTCCACCTGTGGAATGGGGCTGGCTGGGGCTGGAGGCAGAGGCCCGGATGCCGTGGCCTCTCGAGGTCAGCCCTTGCCAGTGGCTGGACCCCACAGGCAGCGGGCCCACTGGCCCGCGGCGCTGTGCGGAGGGGCGGGAGGCGTTTATTGAAGTCTGCCTCCACCCAGGGCCACTCCCCACTGACCTCTGAGGTGAGGATCTCGCCCAGGCAGGAGGGAGTGGCCAGGGCGACAGGAAGTGAGCAGAAAAGCCTGGAGACAGGAGCTTTGCTGCTGGGAGGTGGATTATGTTCACAGCGGAGGTCTCTTGGAGGCATCAGGAGCTTGACCTTGATATGTTTTCATTTGGTGTGTGTGTGCTTGTTTTTTAAAGACAGATTTTGAGACATTTATTTTATTTCTTGAACTTTTTTCTTTCAATTGCCATAAAAAGAATTTTTATGAAATTTAAAAGGGAAAACACACACACACACACACACACACACACACACTTGTTTTCACCCACCCAAGGCAACAACTGATCCCTCCCTGTCTCCTTGCCCTTTTCCTGCGAAGACAATGCTGGAACCTTGCCAAACGTGCGGGGAGTTCAAGGGGCTCTTGACCTTAGACAAGTGGCTTCATCTCTCTATACCTTGCTTTCCTTGTCCAAAAAAAAAAAAATCAGGGCATCATAATTGCTCCATCTTACTGTTCTTGTGCAGATTACACGAGTCAACATCTAGAAAGCACTGCAAAAGGTGCCGGGCACTTTGTATGTGTTTGTTAAATAAGAGGAGTAAATAAATGGAAAGGAAGGGGCATCCATGATGTCGCCATCATGGCAAGAAGAAGCGGCCGTGGAAGTCTGGCCTGAGGGTCAGAAAGCGAGAGCGCAGGCCCCGACTCTGCCCTTACTCCCCCTATAACCAGGAGCACGCGTGGCTTCTCTGGACTCCGCTCGTCCATCTGTAAAGTGGTTATGTCATCGGCCCCCCATGACGCTGCGGCACGGGGCGGGGGATCACGGCTGTGCGGGCCTCAGTGCGCGCGGGGCCCTGGCCACCGCTGCTGCCCACCCCCCCACACCCATCTTCTCTGTTTTCTTATTCAATGTCGTTAGAGTTCCATGGTTATCACTGTTAATGGCCGTGTAATAGTCCTTCGAGTGGAGGTGTCACGATGCACTTCGTCATCTCTGTTGTGGGATGTTTAGGCAGCTTCCAGTATCTTGCTGTTACAAATAACCCTTCCGTGAACATCTGTGTGCCCGGAGCACTTCCTTCTGAGGGCGGATTTCCCCAGGCAACTTCAGGGACATTGGTTGAGGCTGCTTTGTCGGAAGGACGGAGGGACGGGCCAGCGGCAGTGGCTGGGAGAGCTGGGTCCCTTCCCAGGTGGCCTGATAGCCTGCTCGGGGGGCGGCAGTGAGACACCCAGTGTGAGCCCTGAGCATGGTGGGAAAGGCAGGGCACCTAGTGTGACGGGGCCGAACGTGGTGGGAGGACACGAGGCGACCGTGGGGCGGGCAGTGCCACCAGGAGCTGGAGGAACAAGGTTCTGCTTCGGCCTTCGTGTCTCTGTCACATACTGTCTGACCTTGGGCAAATCCCTTCCTGTCTGTGGACCTCCGTTTTCCTCGTGTGCTGTGGCCAGGGGCTGGGCAAGGCTTGGCCCAGAGCTACCCTGTCTCCTCGGGTCGCCACTAGCCACCTGTGGCTATTTTGATTTAAATATAAAGTAATTAAATAAAAAATTTGAAATCAGTTTCTTAGTCACACTGTCCACGTTTCCGAATCCCGTCGTGGCTAGTGGCTACCACACTGGGCCGCACAGGTATAGAACGTTCCCTTCACTGCAGAAAGCTCTGTGGGACTGGGCTGGTCTAGAGACATTTCCAGAAATCTAATCAGCCCTAATGTGCTGTGGTTCGGGATCTCTGTCATCATGCCTTCTTATGGAACCAAGAAGAAGGCCGGCAGCCCTGAGCTCAGAGGACTCATTAAGGGCCTAACAAGGCTTCGTGACTTTGCACAGGCCGGGACCTCTGGTAGTGTCCAGAGTCTGAAATATCCGTGACTGCTTCTCTCCCGAGAGGTCCTAGTGTGGCCTCCGAGAGAAGCTGGGCAAGTGTATGGGCCCCAAGAGGGGTGGCCCCAGCCGGGGACAGTGCCCAAGGGAGGCTGGCATGAAGACAGAGTAGGTGGTCTCCTGATTCCTCAGGCAGGAGGGCAGCTGGGGGGCAGTCGGAGCTGCTCTCTGCCCCCTGCCTGAAACGTCACTGGTTCCCTTGGGGAAAGCATTGTCCTCTCTGGGATTCTTTTAGAAGTCTAGACTAGGGAGCAGAGAAGATGGCCACCTCACTCATCTTGTCCTGCTCTGGCTGCCTCAGGCCCTAAGTCGGCTCTGGGCACCTGCTGGGAGAGGAGCCGTGAGAAGTGAGCCCAAGCGTGAGGGTGAAGCTGCTTCTCTCCCCAGCAGTAGGCACACACGCGCTGGCTACCCAGGGATTCCGGCCACACCTGTCCCCCACCTCTCCCTTCCTGTCAGAGGGAGCCCCTCCCTCCCGCAGTTGCTTTTCTGCAGCCTGGAGGTGTCACAGGGGGAGGGAGAGGTATGGGGTGGGGGCAGGGTATAGTGAATAGGGGAAATACGAGGCAAGGTATGAGGAAATGAAGAGAAATCGGCTCTTACCTTTGCTGAAGTGTAGCCGCCTTCTGCCCTACCCCCGCGCCCATGGGCCCCTCTGTCCCCCTATAAACCCCACTGCTCACTCTTGTTTCTCCTGTTTTCCAGGGATCCCATGGCCATGTCCTGGCTGCCCTGAGTCTGTGAGGCCACACAATCCCCCACCTGCATCTACAGGGCTCTGTCCCTGTGCAGCCCTTGGACCAACTTCCAAGCCCACTCCTCACCCCAGCCTGGGGACTCCTCAAGCTTCAGGACTCAGAGGGGCACAGTAGCAGTCACGGTAGGTGGCATCCCCACTCTGCTCACTCCCTGGCCCCTGGGGATACTCAGCTGGGCCTTCTGGGTCTCGGGAATAGGAAAGATACCTTTCTGAATACTGTGTCTGTCAGAATCCCCTTGGTTGCAAGTAGCAAAAAACCTGTTTAAATAAAATAAAATTATCAGCTCATGTAACTGAAGGGTCAGAGGTAGGTTGGGCTTCAGGCAGGATTTGATCCAGTGGTTCGAGCAATGTGACCAGGACTTGTTTTCTGTCTGTATTTCTATGCTTCACCTCCACTCCTAGGAGCATTTCACATGACATGGTCACAAGATGTCGGCCGACAGTTTCTGGGGCAACATGCTTCCAGGTTTAAATCTGGGGTCAGGGTTGGAGACAAATTCTGCATTCTTGATAGAACAAATAAAAGTGCTGGGGTTAATCTCTTGGGCCCTACTGGATCCTTGTTTGGATTGTCCTGACCCTTTAACTGGGTCCACAGGTCCTGGAAACATAAAGGTGCTGGGGGTCAGGGTCTGTCCTTCCCCAACCATGTGACCAGGAATGAGGGGAGGGTGTTTCCCAAAGGAAGCTTGGGATCTAGCTGGTGGAAGAAGTCACCCCCAACTGAGGGAGACAAGTGACAAATGATCGGTGGAGTCTGTCCAGCTTGGACAGCTTGAAGCCAGTCCCAGATAGATGCAGATGTGTGGTGTGTCCTTGGGCAAATCCCTATGCCTCTCTGAGCCTCAGTTCCCTTATCTGATGCAGAACCCCTGGTAAGGGTGCTCTCAGAGCTACTTGAAATGATGTATGGGAAGCACGGGCATCTAGCAGCTACTCCGTACATCCTCGTTCTCTTCCCCTTCTATTTCCCTCCTGGGGAGTTTGCAACATCCTGTTTTCTTCAAACGTGGAAGGAGCTGCAGAGCGAGAATTGTCAGTCAGGATCCCTAGAAGCAAAGTCTGAGACAAGGATTTGTGAACATGAGACTTATGGAGCATGGGCTCTTGGGAGAAGGGAGGAAGAGAAGAAATTGGGGCAGGAATGAGGGAGATGATGGTCTCAGGGAAAGTCTAGGCTTGGGCTGGTCCCGGGGGCCCTGGAGTAGAGTTGACACCATAGACTTGCCGCCCACACGGGGCAGCCGGGCTTTTGTACCCTGTACCGGTCAGTCGCCGACTATGGGCCGTGCCTGTAGTACCTGTAGTGGGCCCCGTTGGCAGAGGGCGGTTCTCTGGAGAAGGGGGTGCCGTGAGCTGAAGCAGCCCATACTCCCAGCGGCTGGGGAGGGGCTCTGGGCAGGCACCATCTAGTATAGGACCCGTGTCCCCGACCTGGCCTGTCCTGGAGCCCCCTGGCCTGCTGCCTCCTCTGGCTTTGGCTCCTTCTGCCCCAGCCAGCAGGGCCAGTCCCTTCCACCCTGGGGTCTGGTGATGGGGTGGACCTTCATCCCCTCCTTTCGAGAAGTTTTTCCACCCCAGGCCTCCTTGTCCTTCCTCTGCCCCCTGCCTCTTCCCCTCTAATTGTTTGTTTTTCCCTTCAACCTCAGCCATGCAATTCCCCCACCTGCTGTGCCTTTTCTTGCTCTCTACCCCATCCTCTCTTTAGGGCCTGTGTGGGTTCCTCTCTCTCCAGGAAGCTTCTGCTCACTGCTCCAGCCAACGTTGCTCTCCAGTAGTCCTTCCTCCAGCTCCACCCTTTTTACAGATGGAAAGGCCAAGGTCCAGTGTGCACTCCCTCATGGATACTCTGGGGGTTCCAGCAGCAGTGCCAAAGTGTGTTGCTCTCTTTGCCTTGGCTGCTAGGAAGCTCATAGCTAGTTTGGGGCCCATGTCTAGTAAGTGCTCAGGATGCTGGCATACAGTTGCTCAGTGGCCTTACCTCTGGCTTCTTCTCTCTCATTTTTTTCTTCTTCTGATTTCTTATTTTTCAGCCTGTGCTCTTCTCAGCAGCCTCAAACTCTTTTAGAAGGTGGTGGGGTGTAAATTATAAATAACCAAGACTGGCCTTGGTTAAAGCATTCAGCCAAGTGCGAGGCTTTCCCCTTCCTAAGGGCAGCTGGGGAGGGAGGGTCTCTCCCAAGGCCCTGGGCTGAACCTGTCCCTGGGGAGACACCCAAGCTTGACCATGGCAGCCCTGGTATGGTGCCCACCCTGCCCTCCATGGGTCAGGAAGGACATTGTCCTGCTTCCCATCCTTCTCCCTCCCCACTTTTCATCTTATCAGAAGCTAATGAAAGAGACTGGGAAACCCAATCCTTTGGTAATTAAATTTACTTAACGGGTATTCAAGTGGAGTAATGAGAAGTTTAATGCAGTGATTAGATTTTTCTTTAATTAATTAAAATGAGAACCATGTGTCTTGCCAGCAAACCAACTTGACCCTCTGCTTGAGAGCAGCAGAGATGGTGGGGGGCTTGGCTGCGTGGGTGGGGGTGGAAGGGTGGGTGCATCCCCCAATCTTGGAAGTAAGCCTGGCTCTGCTGCCCACCCAGGGCAGCCCCTGGTGCAGCTCCCATTTCCGAGCTGCGAGAGCCGGGACTGGGCTAGGCCTGAGTCTCCCAGGGCTGAGGGATCCAACATTCCCCACACTTAGAGCTGATCACTGACCCAGAACAGAGGTTTCAGAGGGGGGCTTGGCAAGGGTGGCTTAAAGCAAGGAGCACAAAGGAGGGGTTTCAGGCACTGCGAGTGGCGGGGTCATTTTGGGTATCACATCTCATTGCACGGGCCAGTGGACGCCTTTACCTGCATGTTCAGCCAGACCTGGCTTTACCTCCGTTGGCTCTATCTGGGCTAATGGAGTGAGGGCAGTGGGGTGGATAATCGAGAAATCTGAGATAACCTGCCAACCACTCCTCCTTGACTTGGGAATGTATCCGTGCCAGAAGGATGGATCCTTGCTGCGTTTCCGAAGGCCAGTTAGGACTGCAAGGAAGTACTTCCTGCCTTGGGCCACTTTTGCTGGGGTCAGGTGGGGGCTGGGGTAAAGGGAATATGGGAATCCCAGCATAGCTGTGTGAGGTGGAGCGTAGGACGGGCCGTGCCAGGGTAGAAGGTGGGCATAATGAGGACCCAGAAGACAGGCCCCTGCACGTAAAGGGCAGAACATGTTGTTTTCAAGCAGTGGGTAAGGCTGGGGAGAGTCCTGAGTCTTTCATGGGGGGGAGGCAGAAAACTTCCTTTAGTGAGACCTGACCCTACCCCCACACTGAGCCTTGATCCTGGACAGACTGAACCTTGATCCCAGTCCTAGAGGAGCCTTGACCCCAGCCCCATACTTAGCCCAGCATTGTCATGGATTTGCAAACAGAGTAACTAACGGGTGCTGGGGTGGGAAGGGTGAACAGACCTGTTTGTCCATCCTCACTGCCAGCTCTCTTGCCTGTGGGCAGGATTCCTGTGCCAGGCCCCACACTTGTCTCTGGAATGGCCAAGATGAGTCAGATCCCTGCCCACAAGGCTGGTGGGGGAGGTGACAAGCAAACAGGCACCGAGTGATCAGAGCTGAGGTGGGGGAGACCCAGAGGGCTGGGGGCTCTGGATCCGCACTAAGAGCTTCCTCCAACGGCAGGTGGGGGGCGGGGAGGGGCTGGAAGCAGGGCCCCGTGGGGAGGCTGAGACTGGTCTGCCAGAGGTGAGGAGGACGGTGCCCACGGCGGTGGCTGCGGGGGACTCAGGTGAGCAGTTCTCCCTACGAGAACTGGCTGGGATGCCCCCAGGCCACCCTAAGCTCCTGGTGAACCAAGGGCCTCGTGTGTGGAAAGGGTTGGCCGGGGTACAGGGCACTGGGCCGATAATGTTACCTTACAAGGCAAGCATTTTTATCCATCTCATCCAAGAGGAAAGAGGTGCTGAGCCTGCACTAGCCCGGTGGGGCGAGTTCCCAGAGCTTTCGGGCCTCCAGGCCGGCTCACTGCTGTTCCTGTGCATCTGCCAGGGAATGGACTTGTCCTGGGGGGCAGGAGGCCTCCGCTTCTGACTCCTCCACCCCTACCTGGCTGGGCCTATCAGACTGGCATCTGGGGCGTGAGGAGTGAGGGAAGCGGAGGGTCCCGGCTAGGGAGGGGCTGAGCCCCAGGAACAAGGCTCTCCTGCTGTCTTCATCCCTGCCCCTCCCCTCTCCTGACTCCACTAGATTCCTTCCTATTCTTCTTCTTCCCCATTTCCCTTCTTCTTTCCTTTCTGAAAACCCAGGCCTAGAGAACCCACCCAGCGTGCCCACCCACCACTCACATGGGGAAATCGTCAAGATCATGGGGCTCTGCCTCTCATCTGTCTTTAAGGTTAAAGGGTCTGAAGTCACATTATCTCGAATGTAAACACAGGATGGCACTTGGACGCTTTCTGCGCACACACGAGTTCACACTCCACAGGAGATGGCCCCAGGGAGCCAGCCCTCTGTCCTCAGGCACCATGCTCCCCCTCCCTAAATCACTGTCTCACTGAATCCTCAGCAGTCTGGGAAGGTACTTATACAAGTGAAGGAAGCAAGCAAGGTCAGGAACTAGGTCCAACTCACACCGCTAAGTGCAAAGGTGAAGCTTGCCTGACAAGCTCAAATCCTAGGCCAAGCCACCCCTCCAGATTACCCCCTCTTGCTTCCGGGCACTCCCCCTCCCTCCGTCTCTCCAAGCCTCCCCCCCACCTCCCTCCCCATCCACTGCCACATCCCTCCTCCCTCCTCGGTGTGTCCTCCAGCCAGAACCAGTGACTCTTCCCCAGCCCGCCCCACGCTTTCCCACCCCCAGGCCCTTATTCAAGCTGTTCCAACCCCCTGGAGTTCCCCTCCCCAACTCCATCTGCCCAAACCCCCTTCATCTTTCCAGGCTGGGCCCAAATGCCACTTCCTTCATGGAGACACCCTGTCTGCTGTCACTGCAGTCAGAAGTCACCCACCACCCTCCCTGAGCACCGTCCTACAGCTCTTTCCTGCCGGCCCCCCCACCCCCCGCCCCGAGCCTCCTGGCTTTCCTGTGTCTGACTTGGCAGCTGTTTGGAAGGTGGGGCCCCGGCTTCCCAGGCCAGGTACCCCCAGGGCCTGGCACGCACTAGGTGCACGGGAGGTAGCAGGGGCCTTGCCTTGGGAAGGGCCGCACCTCTGCAAACTCGACCCTTTCCTCAGCAGTCCTGGGCCCACTAGCCCCTCACAGCACTGGTCCCAGCCCCACGGCTGGCCGGATGCTCACTGGAGCCCTGGCTGGTGAGGTTGGGGGGCTGACTGGTGGCCCCAGAGGACTTCCCTGGGCCCAGGTTGTGGGGGGCAAGGACAAGGCCAGTCCAGTGCTGGTGGAGGGCTTCATGGGCACTCTCCCTGGCTCTACTCACTGGCTCTGCCAATGACTGGAATCTCTCCATGCCTCAGTTTCCTCATCTGTTCAATGAGGTGATGACAAACCTACCTGGGGTTGCTCTGAGGATCAGAGCAGTCAACACAGGGGAAAGCACACCGTAAAGACACAGATACACAGTGTGGCTCCCTGACCGTCAGTCGTCACCGTGGCCATGCAAGGGGGCCTGAAGGCAGAGTGTTGAGGGAGAGTTTCCAGAAGGTGCTGACATATGAGCAGCAACTTGAAAGATGAGGTCCAGAGGCAGGGAAGGATATGCTGAGGAGGGGGAACCACATAGACGAAGATCCAGAGGCAGTTTGGGGGATATGCAAGGGTTCCGGCTGTGTCTAGACTTAAGAACAAGTCAAGGGGAGATCCCAGGCTGGTGGCACACAAGCGCTGTGTCCTGAGGGACCTGGGGGCCACACTGAGGAATTTGCCTTGCAGCCTGTGAGGGGCCATGGAATGGGGTATTTTTTCTTTTTTAGTATTTGCTCATGTAAAAACATCTAAATAGTAGATGTGTGCCCTGTTAAGTATGGAAGTTCCCTCTTTGCCCTTAAATCGTTCTGCCAAGATCTCACAGTTGTTGGTCTGGTGTGCCTCCTTCCAGAACTTTTTTCTGTGCCTTACAAACATACTTGTTGTATATTAACTTTTTCAAGATTTTATTTTTAACTAATCTCTACACCCAATGTGGGGCTCGAATCCACAACCCCAAGATCAAGAGTCACATGCTCCAGTGACTGAGTCAGCCAGGGATCCCTGTATATTACTTTATAAAAAAAAGAAATAGAGTCATATTATGCACATTACTCTACAACTTCCCTTTTTCACTTTCCGGTGTGTTGTGGGCATCTGTCAGTGTCACGGCACACAGATCAGTGGTGTCCCTTTTAATGGTTGCCTAATATTCCCTTATTTGGCCAGAGTGTAATTTATGTAACTAGTCCTGGGTTGATGGAATATTTAGGTTGTCTTCAATCTTTCACTCTTGCAAATGACGCTTCAGTGACCATCCTTGTATATATATCTTGCTGACATGTGTAAGCATTTGGGTAGGATAGATTTCTAGACATGGAATTGCCTGGCTGAAGGGTACGTTTATTACATTTTGATAGGTACCGCCACAGTGCTCTTCCAAAAGGTTTGGCCAGTTTACGCTCCCACCCTTGGTATCTGTGGCTGGCCATTTCCCCACACCATCCTCCGCACTGAACATTATCAAGCTTTTTAATTTGTGCTCATCCAGGAAAATGTCTTGCTGTGGTTTCAACACTCACTTGCCTTCTCCGCAGCGAGGCTGAGCATCTTCTCATGCGGTTGTGGACCTTTTGCATTTCCTCCTCTGTGAATTGACTGTTCATATCTTTGCCCATTTTTCTTTCTTTTTTTCTTTTTCTTTTTCTTTTTCCTTTTTCTTATTGATATAAAGGAGCTTTTAGTATATTAGGAATTTTCAAACTTTCTGTCTGATGTATGTGTTGGAAATATTTTCCCTAGTCTGCTGTTTGTTTTTTTAACTTGGATTATGGTCTCTTTGGCCATATAGAAGCTTTAGATCTTTATTTAGTCAAATCTGTCAGACTTCTCCTCAGAGCTTCTGAGTTTCACATCCTGCTTGGCCAGGCTTCCTGGAAGGGTTTTAAGTGAAGGTCAGATTGGGGATTGGGAAAGGTTGCTCTGATTGCCACTGTGCGGAGAGCGGGTGGAGGGGGATAGCAAGGCAAGCCGGAGGATAGGAAGCAGCTGAGAACTTTGCACTGGGGGCGGGGGTGGGGGGCAGGGGAAAATTAGGGAGAAGGTGAGTTTGGGAAATATTCAAGGATTGGCTGCCCATGGTGATAGGATGTGACGATGAGAGAGAGAGAAAGGACTTCGGAGCAATGCCTGGGTGTGTGGCTAGGGGACTACTTGGCTGGTGCCCCCACCACCCTGAGTTGGAGACGGGATTAAGGAGGGAAATGCATGCAGGTGCATGTGAGTGCTCACCTGAGCAGGGACACAGCACAGAGGAGTACGTGTGTGCGTGCACGTACATGCTTCAGGTTGTGGAGATGGGCCATCTGTACTGTGGCTGCACGGAGCGGGAGGGGTGTGGGGCGTCTGTTCCCTGCCAGCTACTGTACGCGGCACCACGCACGCGCACTCTGTCATCCCGACTACTGTATGAAGTATGTCTGATGGACGAGGAACCAGATTCAGAGAGGTTAAGTAACTTGCTCAAGGTGACACAGCAGTAAGTGACAAAAAGGGGATTTTTTTCGACATCTTAGATCTGACCCTCCCAGACAGAATTGCCACCAACAGCATGGAGGAAACTTTCATTCACTTCTAACCTGACCAACCCGGTTTCATCAGGGACTCTTAGGACAAGTGCAGGAACCACACTGCCTGGCTTGGACATGCAGCCCCATTCCTTACAAGGCAAGTTACTTCCCCTCTCTGTGCCTCAGTTTCCCCATTCTGAAAATGTAGTCAATCACGGTACCCGCCTCGCAAGATGTTCGTGGAGATTAAATGTGTTAGTACCTAGGAAGTGCTTAGCCCATGAGGTCTCCTTGGATGCTCTCTGTGATGAGTCTGATGACGATGATGGCAAGGCGTTCACCGTCACTGTGTCTATGCCTCTTTCCCTTCTCCTTCCCCTCCATCTTCCCTCCACCTGTCACCTCATCCCTGGGCCAGCTCTTCCTCAATTCCCTGCAGGAACTTCGTCCAATACTTGCCTTTGAACCTCTGTCCTCTGTTTTCAGCCCCCAAGCCCTCGGCAGACAGTGAATTAAAGCCCAATCAGTCAGCAAAAACCATTCAGGGAAGAACGATTCATGTTGCACTCAGGGGATCCTCCCCCAAGCAGTTCTAGTCAGGCATTTTCTGTAAGCCCATGCATTCATCCCAACATTATCCGGTCTCTGAGAACCAGACCATAACAGCCAGATCTAAAACTCCTTCCTCCCTGAGTGGAGATGCTCAGGTGTACTTTCGGTGGGGGGTCTGAGCTGACCCCAGCCCAGCCAACTCTCCCCTCTAGCCACAGCCATCACTGGATCCCTGACCGTGGGATGAGTCATTCTCAGCATCGTTGGCCAGGAAACTTGCCCATAGGAAACAAAAGCAGAAAGCACAGCAGATTCTGGGCACAGTTTCTTCCCATTAGCATATCCAAGCAAATCCCATGGCTGTGAGGGTCCGTGCAAGGTGCTCAAACTGGGTTAAAACCTCAGGTCTGCACCCAGTTAAAAATTTCTCACCGAAATCACCAAACTCACCATTATGGATTTCTCATCATCAAAATAAACTCCCAGGTAAATAAATCCTGGTGTTAAAGAATGGAGCAGTTATTGCCTGTTGCTTGCAGGATTTTGTTTTCAGTTGCACGGTTATCAGTCACACCTGTTTATTTTTAACCCAAAGGATGGCTGAACTTGCTTCAGTGCTACCCAGGGGACAGTTATACCCAATTACACAGGACACCCCCTACCCCAAAGCCTCTGAGAGAGGCAGCAGACCCCCTACCCCAAAGCCTCTGAGAGAGGATTCTTTTTTTTTTTAAAGATTTTGTTTATTTGACAGGAGAGACACAGTGAGAGCAGAATCACAAGCAGGGGGAGAGGGAGAGGGAGAAACAGGCTTCCCGCGGAGCAGGGAGCCTGATGCGGGGCTCGATCCCAGGACTCTGGGATCATGACCTGAGCCGAAGGCAGACGCTTAACGACTGAGCCACCCAGGTGCCCCTGAGAGAGGATTCTTTATGACTGCTTTTGGGAAGCCTGGTCCCCGGGGTCTCCAGGGTCCCCAGGTTCCACCAAGCCTGGCTTTGTCCCAGGGGTTTCTTCAACATCTCCCCCCACCTCCAATCCAAGCCCCCTTTCCCCAGTATACCAGTATACCTTTCCCCAGTATACCCCAGGACTTCTGCAGGGTGCTGCACCACACTCTGACTTCCAGCTAACCTGGCCCAAGTTCAAAGCCATTCGAGCCTTTGGATGCACGTAGACAAGTACTGACACTAGCTATCAGCACTCATACCTAAGAAACTTTTCAAGTTTGCCCTTACAATAGAAGTCTTTCTAACAGCCACAAGGAAGCTGTATGCTACCCCCTTTTTTTAGGGGAGGCAGTATAATCCACTACCGCCAAATCTTACTTCTTGGAAAGAACGAGGAATCACAGGGGCATTTATGGACATTAGGGGCTTTCCTCTTGGGTCACCTGCCAGAGCCCACTGTTATCTTGAGGGGCTGCCTCTTCTCCCTGTTCCCTGTATTGTCCCACAGGAGCACACAACATTTAAGGCGATAATTGCCAAAGTAAAGTGCCAATAAGTTCAAAATATAAATGTATAATTCAGCTTGCAGCTTGCTCTCATTTGTGGCTCCAAGCCCTGTTGGAGTCCCCTAGCCCTCAGCTGTTAATCCAGGGCAGGCAAGTAGGGGGCCCCAGGGCCTTTCCAAAGCTGATTCCAGACCTGAGCCAGGGGTAAAGCTCTGAGGATGCCCCAGCCTTTTTTCTAAAGTCAAATTCAAGCCCTTGAATGTAGGCCAAGGCCTCAACTGTCATGGAGATGCTGTCACTTGCGTCTGCTCACACCTCCCTTCTCCAGGGGGGAATTGTCCCGCTGATGAATCCTGCTACAGGGCCTGAAATTCCCCCCTTTCCCTGGTGGATAGGGAACCCTTGAAATTGGGGATTGACATATTTCTGTCCCCCACTGAAATCCTAGTTATTTAGGGGCTCCCAAATGGAGCTTGGTTCTCTCACTCAGAAAGTCATCCAAATACGCTCTCAAACCAAATACGGTAAGGTCATGTGCCCCAAGTGGCCAGTGGGAATGCAGTAGGGTAGGCAGAGGTGTGCTGCACAACAGGTTCTCTGGGAACTCTCAGTGATTTAGTACAACAAAGGTTCCCATACCCTTTCTTCCTTTATTTACAGTATGACCTCACATTATGTGTCCAATGTGGGAAGTGGGGAGGGTGGCAGACTCTGGTCCATACAGACATCCAGGGACCTGGGCTGACAGAAGCTCCACCATCTTGTAGCTGCCCCATCTGGAACACGTGGTCTCCTTTAGTCACTGTGGCAAAGGAGAGAAAATGGTAGAGTCACACTCTGCTCTTAAATACCTTGGCCCAGCAGTGACACACATCACTCTTGTTTACAACCCATTGGCCAGAAATTCTCATATAGCCTCCATTAACTGTAAGGGGGCTGAGGAAAGGTCACATCATGCTGGGATGAAGAGGGTGTGGAGGAAATGTGCCCAGACATTCAGCGACCAGTAGAATCTTCTGTACAAGGGGTGTTGTGGGACCCCTCTCAGAGCCAGGGTTTCAGAAGAGCCAACTTGCTGTTCATTCTTTCCACCTGAGGTGGCTAAGGCTGGGGAAGCCCAGATGTCTGGGAGAGCCTGATGGGAAAAGCTTTGAGGAAGAGTACCTACGGATAAATAAGCCCCATGGCAGGCCCGGGTCCAGGGCCTCCACCCACCAGGCTCTAGGTTTGACTCCACCTCTACCCCCCTTACCCCGTTGACTGCTTTCAATACCAACACCATCCCAAAAAATGAATTTCTCAAGAGGAGAAGCAGGAATGGGAGTGAGGATGAGTTCAGTTTTGGAGGGAGAAAATCCAAGAGGAGACTTCCAGAAGCCATTGTGTCTAGTCCATTTGGGCTGCTCTAACAAAATACCACAGACTGGGTGGCTTATAAACAAGAGAAGTTTATTTCTCACAGTTCTGGAGGCCGGGAAGTCTGAGATCAAGATGCTGGCAGATTTGGTGTCTAGTGGGGGCTCACTTCCTGGTTCATAGATGGCCATCTTTTTATGGTGTCCTCATATGGCACAAGGCACAAGGGAGCTCTCTGGGGTCCCTTTTGTAAGGGTGTTAATCCCATTCATGAGACTCATGAGACCTTCATGACCTAATCCCTTCCCTCAAAGCCTCACCTCCATATACCATTACACTGGGCTTCAGTTCCAACATATGAAATTGGGGTGAAGGGGACACAAACACTCCGTCTATGGCACATTGGATATGTGCCCAAGCTCAAGAGCATACCCTTGCCATGAGAGAGAGCTGGAAGATACTGCCTTTCTTCCAGGCTTTCATTCCTTCAGCAAATATGGCCGCTGTGGGCCGTAGAGTATACTGATTACAACCGTGGCGTCTGATTCCAGAACTCCTGGGATTGAAGCTTGGCTTGGCCCATCATCAGCTATGTGACATTGGGCTAGGTACTTCCCTCTGCCTCAGCTTTCTCCTCTTAAAATGGGGATATTGATAGTATGATAGTATCTATCTCTCTTAGGGTAAGTGTGAGCATGAAATGAGTTAGTATTTGTGAAGTACTCAGAACAGTGCTGGGCACATGATAAGTACTCTATAAATGTTAACTATCACCACTGCAGCCGCCACCACCATCACCGTCATCCTCACCATCATCACCATCATCCTCACCATCCTCATCATCATCACCATCATTATCACCATCATCACCATAATCACCATCACTGTCATTATCACCATCACCATCATCATCATCACCATCATTATCACCATCATCACCATCACCATCATTATCACCATCACCATCATCATCATCACCATCATTGTCACCGTCATCAGCATAATCACTATCACCATCATCATCTTCATCACCATCATCATCATCACAATCATCACCATCATCACCATCATCACCATCATCATCATCACAATCATCACCATCATCACCATCATCATCACCATCATCACCATCACCATCATCATCACCATCATCCAGTACCAGATACTGTGCTAGGCGTTGCAGGGGGTGGGGTAGATGTCAAGGTCCCTGCTCTCACATATGATTGGGAAAATGGAAGATAAAGGGATAAATAATTAAATTAAAATGATAATTCCAAATAGAGATGGTATGAAAACAGTAAATCGGGTACGTGAAAAATTAAAACCAGGGAGCCACCACTGCATGTCTATTACACTGATATCTACAAAATTGGCAATACCAAGTCCAGGTGAGGATACAGAGCAGCTAGAACTCTCGGGTGTTGCTGGAGGGAATGCAAAATGGTATAGCCACTTTAGAAAACAGTTCGGCAAAAAAAAAAAAACAAAAAAACCACAGTTTGGCAGTTTCTTATAAAGTTAAAAATATGTTTACTGTATAACCCGGCAATCCTACTGCTAGGTATTTACCCAAGAGAAGTAACAACTTATGTTCACGTAAAAACCTGTATGTGACTATTGATAGCGGCTTTATTCATAGTTGCCCCAAACTGGAAACCTCTCAGCTAGTAAATGGATGAACAATTGAATACTACTCAGCAATAAAAAAAGAATGAAACTGGGAACAACAAAGAAACAACGAAGGTAAATCGCAAATGCGTTATATGCTAAACGAATAAAGCCAGACTAAAAAAGATACCTGTAGATGACTCCATTTGTTTGACATTCTGGAAAAGGCAAAACTATAGAGACAGAAAATAGGTCAGTGGTTGTTAGGGGCTGGGGTTGGCGGGGAGTTGGCTACAAAGGACAGCACGTGGAGAGTTTTGATAGCATTGTTCTCTGTCTGAGTGTGGTAGTGGTTACACGGCTGTCTGCAGCTGTGAGAACGCATAGAACTGCGCACTAGAAAGAGTAAATTTTACTGTAGGTAAATTATAGCTCAATTAACCTGCCTGGAAAAAAAAAAGCTCTCTGTGAGATTGTTGAGACAGGGCAACCCGAATGACAGATCAGTTAATCAGGGTTGTGTGACACGGGGAAGGAGGGCCTCCCGCACCTGGAGCTCAGGGAGGGCTTTCTGAGGAGGTGCCTTGAGCTGAACCTGGATCAGGAGAAGGAGCGGGGCCTGTGAGGATCAGGAGGAAGTGGGGGCCGGGGGCAGAGGGAGCAGCAGGGTGGCGGTGTGGCTGGCGCTGAGTGAGGGAGGAGTGGTCAGCCAGCCAGAGACCCGCAGGCTGGACCAGGGGACCGGCACGGATGGTGGGGCGTCCTCCTGGAAACTTGCAGGGGCTGTTGGTGGTGGGGAGGCCGAAGCCAGACATCCTGGGTTGAGTAGTACAGACTCATCTTAGCGGCACTAACCTTCCTGCTCTTGCCCTGCAGTGCATGCTGGGACCGCGACCGATAGGCTGCTGCTCCCTGGGCCCCCAGAGGCTGATCTGTTTGCCTCCCGGCGCCATCTGACCCAGGTAGGCAGAGAGCAGGGGCGCTCCCACTGCCTCATGCCTCTGCTTTGGGTGGGAGGGCTCTGGGAGCGAGGAGCGGGATGGGCCTCGGTGAATGAGCCCCTGCCAGGCGCGATGCTGTGGGACACGGGTGGGGTTTAAAGGCTCTGGCCACAGCAGGGCCTCCTGGGGGGCTGGGGGGCCACCGAGAGGCCCCAGGACATATCATTCTGCCAGCCCAGTTGTTCTCTGACATGCTCGCTATCTGCGGTCTGTTCAGCATCCTTTCCCGGCACGCACTTGCTAAGTACGTTGGCTGTGGTAGCTTCTGCATCTGTGGGGCTCCCTTTGCTGTCACTCTGGCTTTTCTCTGCCAGAGTTGCTGCACCAGCCTTGTGTGTGTGCTTCCATGAGTGACGGCTCTTACTCCGGAAGGCCCCAGCTCTCTGCAGGACTCCCGCCGGGGCCGGGGTGCTCCTCCGGGCACCAGGAGCAGCCCAGCTCACTTTTAATCCACTCGGCGTTTCTCTGCTGCTCCTGGGCGCCCCAGGTGGAGGCTTTCTGCTTAGGGCCAAGTGCTCCAAAGGTGGGCTGGGTTGTGGGCTAGGCTTGCCAGAAAAATTTACAGGATGTCCAGTTGAATTAGAGCTTCAAACAGATAACAAATCATTTTTTAGCATAAGTATATCCCCAATACTGCATTGGATATACACTTTTTGCAAAATCTGACAACTCTAGTTGTCTGAAGCCCCAGTCCCCCTCTTCTTCTGACGAGTCCTTGATGGGCCCACCTTGGCCCCCTTAGATCAGCTGCCTCCAGTGCCTATGACGGCTGTCCTGGAGCCAGGGGGGGCCAGGCCTGCTCAGGTCACAATCAGTGGACATCTCCTGATCCCCCAGGTCCCACAGGCCAGCCCTGGGGCGAGACCTGGGGGTTCCCGCTGGAGGCTGTTAAGAGTGTTCTCAGGGTCCTTGCTCTCCCCTCTGGCTCTCTGACAGCAGAGTCCGGGCTGAGGAGGGCATGGGGTGGAATCGGCTGGGCCTCTGTGCCCATGAACAGAGCTGTGAGACAGGCCTGGAGCTGTGAAAAGAACCAAGAATAGAAAATTGTCTCATGAGCTTGGAACCCAGAGTGCTTGGGGTGTGGGGGTGCAGGTGGGGGGTAACAGGGGTAAGACAGAGCCAGACAATGGAGGGCTTGCAATGTCCTATTTCTGCATCTTGCAACACTGGGGAGACAGGGGAAGTGTTTCCATGGCAAGTAAAGTCATTTTTCTGACCAGTAAGGTAATGTTCTCTATATGTCCTCTACCTATCTATCTATCTAACAGCCTGAAAGTGTTTAAAGCATGCTGTTTGAGCCCTTCCCATAATCTCTTCCTCCCCAGGACTAAACACTGCTAACTAGTTCAATATATCTCTCTCCAGACTCTTTTTTGGTGCACTTAGAGATGTATTTTAAAAGCAAAAACATGGGCTCATCCTAGTTACACTGCTCTGTCACGAGTTTTCACCTAACAACATACTGTATAGATCATTCCAGAGTTCTTCCTTATCCTTTTATGCCCATTTTTGGGTGATCTTTAAATTACGTATCAATGATCAATCCTGCCGGTGGCCATGCAGATTTTTGTGAGCGTGTGGCTGTTTATAAACCTCCCTCAGGGAACCTCCCTGTTGGTGCCTGTGTGTGCACTTGACTTATGGGTCCTTCAGGAGTGTTTCTGAAAGCGGACCGGCTGGGTCAGACGGCACACACCTTTCCAGGTGTGGTCTCTACAGCCACGTCAACCTCCAGAAGGTTGTGCTGACTTCCCATGTGCAAGAGGCCTCGTCCCCTCATCCTTGCCAGCCGTGGGCATTAGCAATCACTTAAATCTCTGCTAATCTGTTAGGTAAAATGGCTTTTCTTTTGCATTTCTTTGATTACGAATGAGGTTGAGCATATCTGTGTATATGTTTGTTGGCCATTTTCATTTCTTCGTTTACGAATTGCCTGTTGATGGCATGTTCTCAGCTCGTTTTTCTACTCATCTGTCCACTCATTCAGCAGGCATTTCTTGAGCACCTACTATGTGGGGCACCGTTTTAGTTAGGGACCTAACAGTGAACAACACTGACAACAGAGACCTGCCCCCTGGAACTTAGGCTCTAGTGGAGGAGAGATAGCCAAGAGAAATGGGTAAATGAGTGAAATCTAATGTGTGTGTTGAGTGTTAAGTGCGAAGGAGGGAAAAATAAAGCAGGGCAGGTGATGGGAAGTGTTGGGCAGCTGGAGCTGGTAGTCAGGAAGGCTCCCTGGGAGATGGCTCTGCAGGAAGCACCGGCAGGAAGCAAGCGAGTGAGGCCCGTGGATGGGAGCCTGGGTGCCAGGCAGGCCGGGTGTGTTCGGGGCACAACGAGAAGGCCAGAGTGGCTGGGACGTGGGGAGTGAGAGAGAGTGGGAGGTATGGCCGGAGAGGGACCAGAAGCAGATCACGCAGGGCCACATGGACCACCCTTGGCTTTTAATCGGGATGAAGCAGGGAGCCATGGAAGGTTCCGAATAGTGACATGATGTGATCTGAATGTCATTTTAACCAGATCCCCCTGGCTGCTGTGAAGGGGGCCAGGGAAGCAGGGAGATCAGTCAGTAGGCTGTTGTAATGATCTAGGGGAGAGACGGGGAGGGGGGCGCTTTGAGTGGGGGCGCTTGATGGAGGTGGGGAGAAGTAGATGGGTTCTGGGTGGGTGCTAATGGTAGAGCCAATAGGACTTGCTGACAGTTTGGATGAGGTGGAGTGTTTATGTGAGACAGAGGGGAGCCAAGGATGACTACATTAGTCATCTTGGGCTGCCATAACCAAACATCATAAACTTGGGTGGCTTAAACAACGCACAAGTATTCCTCACACTTCCAGAGACTGGGAAGTCCAAGATCAAGGTGCTGGCAGACTCAGTTCTCAGTGAGGACCCCTGCTTGGCTTGCAGACAGCTACCATCTCACCGTGTGCTCCCATGATCTCTAACTTAACCACAGAGAGCCCTGGTGTCTCTTCCTCTTCTTGTAAGGACACTAATCTCATCAAGAGGCCCCACCCTCACGACCTCATCTCATCCTAATTACCTCCCAAAGGCCCCGCCTCCCAGGACCACATTAGGGGTTAGGGCTTCAGCTGATGAATTCTGAGGAGCACAAACATTCAGTCCATAATGGAGTCAATCCATGGAGTCCAGTGACTCCAAGGGTTCGGGCCCAAGTAGCTAGAGGGGTGGGGCTGCCATCAACAGAGATTGGACAGAGAAGAAGGAGGAGTGAGTTTGGTGTAGGGGAGGAGAGGAGCTCACCTGTGGACAGGACTGGCTGCATAATATGTGGGACCTGGAGCAAAATGAAAATGAGTGGACCTCTGTTTAAAAAATTATTAAGAATTGCAAAGTGATAACAGTAGGGCATTAAACCAAGAGCATGAAACCACACTCTGGGGCCTTGTGTGACTGCCCAGTGGGCACACCAGTGAGCAAGCCCCAGCTGGGGACATGCAAAGTGTGATATGCCCGCAGATGTCCAAAAAGGGTGGAGTTGATAGTTGGATGTGTGAGGCTGGAGTTCGGGGGAAAGGTCTGGGCTGGAGACACAAATCTGGGATTATCAGCATAAAAGTAGTATTTCAAGCCTTGAGATTGGTTGAGATCATCAAGGGAGTGGATATACATAGAAAAGAGAAGCACCAAAGACTTGGCCCTAGGGCCTCCTTCAGTTAGAAGTTGGGGAGCTGAGGAGGAACCAAAAAGGTGAGTAAGAAAAAGCAACCAGTGGGGTAGAGGAGAACCAGGCAGGTATGAGGTCCTGGAAGCCAAGGGCAAGACATGCTTCAAGCATGAGGTCGAGTAAGATGCAGAGGGAACATTGATCATGCATTAGCTGCGGGAGATCACAGATGACCTTGGTTCCAGTGATGGGGGGCGGGCGGATGTGTGAAATGCATCTTATTGACTTGCAGGAACAAATTGATTTATAAGAGGTTAAGGGATTTAACCCTTTTTCTGTCATATGTTGCAAATATTTTCTCACAGTTTTGTGGGGGTTTTGTCATTTAAGTTTATAGAGCTTTTCTTAACCCCTTACATGTTGAAAACTGTCCCGTGGTCAGGTTGGCCTCTCTTGACCTTTACAGTTTCTGGCCTTCCCCAACTGCAAAGTATTGAAAATATTGTCTTACATTGTTTTCTAGTTGTTTATGAGATTTAAAAATATTTAAATCTGTAGTTCATCTGGAATGTTCTTGTGTATGTGGTTTGAGGTAGGGATCCAAGTGTTTTGCCCCAAATGATCAGCCAGTTGCTTTGACACTTGACTGAGTAAGCTTTCCTCCCTGCTCTGCAGCTCCTTGGCCATCATTTGATCCCGCTGATCTGTGCCTGGGGAGTCATTTGGGAAGTCGAGAGAACGGAGGCTTGGTCACTGATGGGGGGTGGAGTGTGTGGGGGCAGGAGTGGAAGCGGACACAGTTGCCTTCAGTGAGGGAAGAGGCAAAGGGAAGTTAGGAAGGATGGGAGCTCTCAAGTGTGGAGGGCCTCCTGTGTGCCCTCACAGTTCTGCAGGGGTGGTATTCTGTATACCCATTTGCAGATGAGGAGACTGAGGCTCTGTGAGCAGTCATCACATGTCCAATGGCATCAGCTCTTAGGAGGTGGAGCTGAGCCTGGGAGGCAGCTCTCTGTAACCACACCTGTGTTCTGTCCACCCAGGTGAAGAGAGAGGCGAAGGGGAGCAGTTTCCAAGAAGGCTGGAAGGGTTCCAGGCACAAAATCCACCCCCCACCCCCACTCTGCTTCCCCGTCTGCCATTTGGCTGGGTCTTGAAGGTTTTCCCATTTTGAAGAGGAACCTGTTAAAATCAGAATACTCCTGGCAGGGAATCACACGTTAAGTTTACAGCTAACATCTTAATTATCAGTTAACACCTCTGCAGGGATTAGCTGACAGCCAGCTGAGGACACTGAATGGGGGCCCGGTGTGATGTGTATCTGGGCTGGGAAAGGCCAGGAAGGGGGAGGGGTGATAGAGGAGGAGGCAGGTACCCAGCAATTCACAGCTTTCTTCTGGGCCCTTGGGAAAGAGACCAGGAGGTGGAGAGGGATCCAGGTGGTGGTTGGGAGCGGGGGGAGGCGGGTAGCAGGGGAGTGGCAGCTACTCTGTGAAGCCTGGGGCTGGGGCTCATAGAGGAGCTGACAGCTATTCGACACTTACTGCGTTCTGGTATCAGAGAAGGCTTGTCACATTCTCAGTCTTGGCCTTAAGGACGTCAGGAAATCAGCCACCCATTAGCTACCTCGGGCACCAGTTGCCAGCAGTCATTCCGAGCTGGAACTTGTCTCTGACACCCATAGATGGAATCTGTCACCTAGCCCTGAGGAGTAGTCGTAGGAGAGAGGCTGAGGCGTCTGGAACCTCTTCTAGTTCTTTGAGGGCCAGTCTACCCTGCTAGGGTCAGGCTAGGTGTGAGCAGGTCAGGGCTCAGTGTGTGACCAGAGTCAGTGCTCAGAGGGTGAGCAAGGTCAGGACTCAGGGAGTAACCAAGGTTAGGGTTCAGTGTGTGACCAGGTTCAGGACTCAGTGTGTGACCAGTGTTGGGGCTCAGTGTGTGACCAGGGTCAGGGCTTGGTGTGTGACCAGGGTTAGGGCTCGGTGTGTGACCACGGTCAGGACTCAGTGTGTGACCAGGATTAGGGCTCAGTGTGAGAGCAGGGTCAAGACTCAGTGTGAGGCCCTGGATAGGTATCTGACAGCCTCCCAGCCCAGTGGTGCAGGAGGGCAGGGGTAAAGAAAGATGTGACTGCTTGTCTAAAGCTGGCCTTTCTCTCCCAGAAGGGCTTCCTTCCCATTTACTTCACTCTGCACAGGGGGACTGATCTTTGTCTTTAGGGGATATCATGAGCCTAAAAGTGACTGGCCACCCAACCGCTTCATCACTGTGTGGACTCTGATGGCCTTCCCGCGATCCTGGAGCAGCTCCTCCCTCGTCTCCCCTCTTCCTCCCTGTCTTTTCCCTCCCCTCCTCTCCCCTGCCTGTCTCCCCTTGTCTTGCACCCAGTTGCTGGCAGCCAGACCCTGAGACTCCCAGACACCCTTCCAATTCGAAGCTGGCCCAGGTCCCAGGTAACCTGCGTCATACACCTCTAGCTCTTCCCTCATTCTCTCCTGCACATTCTCTGTACCCAGCGGTGCCACTAGGGCTTGGCTGGGAAGGGAGCCCCTTGGGAGGGGTGCAGGTAGTGATGAAGTAAGACTTCCAGGCGGGGAAGAGCCTCTGAGTTCGGTGCCTGGTTGCAGGCCCGAGAGCATCTCCAGGCAGGGCACGGGCCAGAGCAGAGGCTGGGGGTCTCTGCAGGTGCTGGGGTGGGGCCTATGTAAATTGGGGGGCAGCTGAGAAGTGCGAGGGGTCAAATGGAGGAGGCCTCCATGGCCACTTAGAGACTTCAGAATTTATTCCCAAGGCCAGCAGTTTCCCCCGTTTTATTCTGTAGCAGTTCAAACCCGTCACACGGAAGCCTAAAGTGGAAAACAGACTCAGTTGTTCGTTCAGCAAATGTTAACTGGGCACCTAGTCTTCTAGCCCCAGAGACACCGCTGTGAACCAAATAGGAAGCAGTTCCCTGCCCTCAGGGAGCTGACAGCTACAGGGCGGCTGTGGCTAAAGGAAGCCTTACTCTACTGCCCATTCCCCGGGGCAGCTCTGCAAACACAGGGGCTCCCGGGGCAGGTCCTGGAAATGTGCTGTCCTTAAGGAGCCTGAAGGAGATGCTGCAAGAGAAGATTTCTTTCTGCTGATGGAAGGTTCTGGGAGGGAGGATGGTAGAGTCAAAGAGGAGGTGAGCAGGAGAGGAAGAGAGAGAAGGACCTCTCAGGAGAGGAGACCCCCGCGCCCTGTGGCTCACCCATTAGGGCAGAGAAAAGGGATGAGGCCCTCCCAGGTATGGTGGCCAGTTGTCCTGATTTGCTCAGGACTGTCCTGCTTTTAGCACATGTCAGTCCCAGGATGGTCAGTCATACCACCTGAGGGCCACTCTGCACGTGAAGCTCAGCCTCTGCCCCTGCCAACAACCTGGCATCCAGTCAAGTTGTCCTAGGCATCTGAGAAACTGGGTGTCTAGGTCATGGTGCCAGTTATGCGTAAGGATTATGGGAAGCAATTGTGGGCTGGCTCGGGGTGCTGCTGAAGGAGTGAGGGGAGGGGCCTCCCTGCGGTGGCTGAGCCGCCTTTGGGGCCCCAAAGAAGACTGAGGCCTGATGGAGCAGGTGGGCTCCGTTCTGAGGCCCGGGGAGTCTGGGGGGCTTGAGGCAGGAAGCAAGAGCAAAGGTGCCCGCACTGTTTGTCCGCTTCCTGGGCCCACTGGGGGCTGGCCAACGGCTGCCCTGGGTCATGCAGCCCCAGTCCGGAGGCCTGGCTTCTCTGCCCGATTCTGCCTCCAGCTGGTTGTGTGACCTTAGGACAGGTGACCCTGAAACTGGACCTCAGTGGCTTGACCTGAGACACGGCTGTGACTCTGGGCCAGAGCCACCTGAGGCAGGCTTTGGAAAGCACAGAATGTGGCCTGGGTTCATGTGCTTCTTTGGTCACCGTTGTGGCTCAAGGGCCTGCCCTTGGGTGCTGGCTCTGGGGACCACAGAGGGGCCTCGGGGAGGGCCAGCTCTCCCTTCTTGTGGCAGAGACCGGCGTGTGAATGATAGGATAAAAATTGGAGGCCCCAACCAGGGATGTGGCTTGTGGATGTGTTTTGTTCCATTTCAAACAATTTGGTTTTTTAAAATTGAGATATAATTCACATCCCGTAAAGCTTGTCATTTTAAAGTGTACAATATATTCACAAGAGGGTACAACAATCACTGTTCTAATTTCAGAGCCTTTCCGTCACCCTCAAAGGGAACCCTGTACCCATTAGTGGTTACTCCCCCTCTGTCCATCTCGCAGGCCCTGGCAACCACTAATCTACTTTCCTCTCTTAGGACTTGCCTAGTCTGGACATTTCATATCGATGGAATCATACACCAGGTGGCCTGTTGGGTCTGACATCTTTCCCTTAAGATAATGTTTTCAAAGTTCATCCACGTTGTAATGTGTATCAGTATTCCTTTTTAGGGCCCAATAATATTCCATGTTATGGATACACGACGTTTTGTTTATTCATTCATTCGCGGACATTCAGATTATTTCCTCTTTTTTGGCAATTATGGCAATTTGGCAATGATGCTGCTAGGAGCGTTTGTGTACCTGTCCTTGTGGGAATGTGTTTTCTGTTCTCTTGCGTCCACCCCCGGGGCTGGGTTCGCTGGGCCATGAGGTGACTCGGCATCTCTGCCTCCGTCAGGGCAGGTACTCTCCACTCTCAGGCCCCGCCACTCCCAATGGCCATCACAGTGCCCCTTCACTCTCTGTCATCTCCTCTCTGGCCCCTGTAGGCTTCTAAGTTTTCAGCCTTTGATTATAGAACAGTGATGGAGGGAAATATGGGGGGCTGTAGGAGACAGAGAAGGCTCCTGACCCAGAGAGGGGTTCTGGAGGGCTTCCTGGAGGAGATACCACCTGAGCTTACTTAGGCCCAGTGGACATTTTCTAGGGCAAGAAGAGTGAGGAAGAGTCCTCCTGGAGGGAGACAAAAGCAGGAAGGTGTGAGACGCCCCCTCTTTCCCCACCCTGGTGGACAAGCACTGGGAGGCGTGGGGGGCTCCAGGGCCCAGCCAAGATGCCCTCTCTCCCTTCCTCCAGGGCTTACCTTCTCTCCGTCTTCTGTCTTGGTCTTCTCTGCCGTTTGTTCAGGGAACTCTAAGGAGCTTGAGAGAAGGGGAAGATGAGGGAGTGAGAAGCCAGCGGCCCCTGCAGCGAGAGCCTGAGCGGGGTGGGCAAAAGGATGGGGGACTTCGGCGCTTCCTTAGCTGGGGCCAGAGTCTGAGGACCTAGGGCAGAGGTGACCGTGGGCCAGGACACCTCATGTCTCCAAATGGCATCTGCTTGTCCCTCCCTCGGGGGCGGGTGAGAGGCGAGATGGGCCCTGCCAGGCTAGATGAGGCCCAGGGCAGAGGCAGAGCGAAAGGCCTGGACCCGGAGCTGCACGCATACCCTCCCAGGCTTCTGCTCCACTACCTAATGGGTAATTATACCCTGACACGCATGGAGGCAAAGAAGGGATTTTCTGTGGAGCAAAATCTCCCGTGAAATATTCAGGCCACGCTGGGCTTCACTTCCCAGCCGCCTAATCGCTGCTGCTTGGCTTGGCCACAGCTTGAGAGGCCACACGTGCCTGGAAGGCCACATGGGGCTTTTTATTTCCTTCTCAATGGGGAGAGGTTTCCACGGGCTAGGAAGAACCTGGGCTCGGGACCTAAGATGTTGCGTGTGTGTGTGTGTGTGCGTGGGCCTGTGCGTGCTTCCTGTTTCTAGCCTGTGCATGTTGGTTTATGAACTTGGCCACATGTGTGTATTGTGGGTGTGCATGTGTCTGTGTGCAGACACACTCTGGCATGGACAGTGCAGCTCGCCAGCTCGCTGGGTTGTCTCTGCAGGTGCTTCTCCACTCTGCCCTGGTCTCTGATTCTCGGGGTGGGAGGGCACGTGTGACGCCCTCTGACGGGGGGAAGGCCACCCTAATGTGTGAGTTCTGCCTGTGCCTGGCATGGCACGCAGGGTGTGACAGCCCTGAAGCCCTCACCAGCTCAGGGTCTCAGGGACACCAGATGGCAGCCGGCCTGCTATACGTGTGAGTCAGGCTTTGCTTCTCTTCTGACTTTAGTGTGTGTTTGGTTTCCACCGAGTTTTGAGTGCTTGATGTGGGGCTGGGGTGGGGTGGGGGTAGGACGTTTGCTTCTGAGAGTTCATTGAGCTGGGACATATCTGTCTCTTTGTCAATGCACCGCCCCCCCACAGTTCCTCAGCTACACCACTGGTCTCATCCAGCCCATAAAATCTTGTATTTTCCTGAAGGGTCTGAGGGTCATCCTATTAAATCTTGCTTTTGCAAGTTCATTCTCTCTTCCACGTTGCACAAGATAGGCGGGACTAGAATTATCATACCCATTTGGCAGATGAGGAAACTGAGGTTCAGAGAGGCAAAGAGACATGCCTGAAGTCACTCGGTGAACGAGGGCTTTGAGCAAGAGCACTAACTCCTCCTCCCTGCACATGGACCCGTGGCCCTTGGTGGAGGGGAGCCTGCCCAGAGGAAATAGGCCCTAGTTTCATGAATGAATCCAGCTGGAGGGTGCTTCCTTCTCCACATGGAGAGATGGCCCCAGGGCTCTTGCCATCTCTACATCAACAGGCAGGGCTACAGGAGGCAATAATATTGATGTCCATCATTGATATTTCTTTATTGTGGCTTTGATTAGCAATTCCTCCACAGCTGAGGCCCGATCTGGCAGACAAGTGGAGGAGCTCCGGCTTATTAATGTCAGCCTGTTAATGTCACACTGACAAGGCTGATGGGGGACTGGCCTTAGCTAGGGAGGAGGCGAGGCGGAGGGCTGAGCAGAAGGTCGGCAGCTTTCCCCTTCTCTCCCGGGGACTCGCTGTCCTTGAGCACGGCCCTCTAGAGCTGCCCTCATCCCATTCTTCTCCCTGGAGCTCACTTCCCAGGCTGTCTCCTTCGCTCCATGGCCCCTCACCCCTCACTGTTCTGCTAGGATGGCTTCCATTAAAGAGCGGCCTCCACAGCCCCCGGGAAAGCCCACAGGCGTCAGCACGAGACCTCCTACATCCCGGGAAGGAGAGCAGCTCCTCAGCCCTCTGCCCTCCGCCAGCTGGGAGAAGCCCCCCCAGCCCTGCCACAGTCAGACCTGCATACCCCCAAAGGTGCCAGCCTCCATGGCGAGGCAAGCACAGCCCCTTCCTGCAGGTCACTGCACACGTCCCCTCATCCGTGCGCTGTTTCAAACAGGAGGGCTAAGATGAGCACTCCCAGACCCCTGGGAGTCTCCTTGTCCACCACTTCAGGCTCTCCTCTTCCCTCCCCTCCAGGGACTTCTTCCCTCAGTGTCCCTCCACCTACATCTCTTTAGATCCTTCGGTTCCTTGAGCAGGAAGCCAAGCCAGCCATCATCCAGGGAGAAGTTACTCAGCCCTTGTCATCTCCCCAGCGCCCTAGCTGCCAGCCCGCCAGTTGGCTGAGTGCCTAGCGTACGATGCCTCTGCACTAAAGGTAAACCTAGCCCTGGTGGCCACCCTTGTTTCTTGACCGTTTATTCTGTGGTGGGTCGGTTAAAAGCATCTTACAAGAATCTGATCCTCAAAACAACCCTATGGGATAAATACACTTATCATCCCCATTTTACAGATGAGGAAAACTGAGGTGCAAGGAAATTGAGCGCGCCCAAGCCCTCCTGCTGAGCTGCCCCTCCTCAGCCTCCAGCTGTAGCCCATCAAGTCATTTCCTCCAGCCACCTCTCTCCTCCCTGGGCTCTCCAGGACAGGCAGGGGTCGTGTCTTCCTTGGTCCCCCCACCCAGGGCGGGGGCCAAAGCAGCAGCATGATCAACAAGCGTGGGTCATGGTGGCGATAGCACAGTCCTCTGAGCACTGCATTCAGCAGATGGTTGCCCTTCCATGGTTCTCTGGAGGGCACCCGCTGCCTGGGAGCACTGTGCACTCTGTGGACCGGGGTCTCGTGCAGTCTATGCCCTGCCCATGGCGTTTTCCACATGAGGCCCCAGCATCTGACCGCAAGGCTCCCTGATGCAGAGAGGCAGCCCCGCCTGCTGAGCTGCCCGCCCCCCCGCCCCCAAAGAGACCTTCGAAGCTGTGTCTCAGCTCCTTCCGGGACTTGGCAAGGATGTCATTCACATCATTTATTCTTTTGTTGGACAAACACTTGCCGGCCGTGTGCTCTGACCACCGGGCCCTATGGAGGGTCTTCAGCATGCTGAGATGACCGGGGGCACAGGGCCTAGTGGGACAAAAGCAGAACGTGACCTGACCAGTGCAGGTTAACACTTGCCCAGGGGAGGTGGTACCCAGCATCGTGTGGGGATGGGCAGGACGCGGGAGGGAGGCAGCCAGGAGAAGGAGGTATTTTCAAGTTGAGGGAGAGGGAAGGGCAGGCAAAGGGAACAGCCCGTGCAAAGCTCTGAGTCTGAGAGAGCAGGTCGGGCTCGGGAAGAGGCAAGTTCAATTATAAAATACCCAGGTGGGTGGGCCTGCTTGAGGAGGGGTGGGGCTGGCTCTGGGAGCCATTGGGAGGATAGGTGCACCGCCAGCCCCTGCGGGTGCTTGGGATCCCTGGAGGGGACTGTGAGGACAGTCCCTAAAGGCCAGGGCATCTATACGTATAGGTCACAGGCCCAGGACATGTTGCAGGGAATTTCAGCACATCTCCTTCCCTGCCCAGTGTGGGGTGACATGTGCTAGGCCAGTGTCCAGGGGGCGGGGAGTGCTGTTCTCCAGCATGGTGACTGAGCCAGCCAGGGAGAGGCCATGTGAGGACCAAGGGTCCCCTGACCACACCTACTGGCAGGCTGCCTTGGGCTCAGGAACCAGATGCACCCGGACCAGGCCTACATTCCTCTGAGCCACACCTCCAGGCAGTCAGCGCTCCCAACCCTCGATGCCCCAGCCCCTCCAACGGGGTCGCCTCAGTGGGAGGAGGGACACTGAGGCCCCACAGTGGGAGGGCCCCACACACAAGCAGTGGGAGCTATCCCGCCCTTCAGAGGGATATTGGGGTCCTTGGCAAGGACGAGACCCTTCGCTCTCGGGGTCCAGGGCAGAGCCAGGCCCAGCTGGACAGGAGGTGGTGCGTGGCTCAGGGAGGGCACAGGTCAGGCAAGGAGTCCCGAAGGCTGGCAGAGGAGGAGGAGGCTTCCCTCTGGAGATTTACTGCCAGAAGTTGTCCCAGGATTTGACTTGAGTACCTAGTGGCCAGGCTCTGGGGAGAATCTCTCTCACCTGCCTCCTGGGGCCCAGAGTAGCCCATGGAGGAACCAGGCACCGCCTAGCCCAGGTTCACACGTGTACAAGCATGTACATGCACGTGTCCACCTGTGTGGGCAGCTCATACTCATGTGTGTACAGGCATGTTTCTGTCTGTACACGGAGGCCTCTGTGTGTGCGTCATGAGTGTGTCTCTCTCTCTATATGTGCAAGGCTGTGTGTCCACATGACCGAAGGAGGGTGTCCCTGGGAGTACAGTGCCGCATCTGTATGTGTGCCTGAGAGCCCCTGGCCGCAGCCACAGCCCCACAGGACACACCCTTTTCTTCCCACTGGAGCTGGAAAGCTCCTGAACCTGCTGCTGCCAGGCCTGGGCCCGGCTCTGCCCTGCCTGTCATTCACAAGGCCTGCCCCTGAGTCCTGAGGTCTGGCCTCCTGGGGACAGACACTGTGTGTGGAGGTGGGCATCAAGGGGACAGCTCAGGCTGAGAGGGGCTGTCCCTCTTTTGCGTGTTCCGTATCCATCTCTAAGTGCCTGCCATGGGATCCTGACAGGGAGGTTCCCCCCCTCCCCTATATAGCCCCCATGATGGGGAGCTCAGCACCTCCCAGAGCAGCACCAAGGTGCCCAGAAAGGAGCGGTCAGGAGAGTCAGAGGGTAGGGTCGTGGCTCAGCTGGGGCTTTGGCTCCTGGCAGCAAGGGCAGGCTTGAGGATTCGGGGCCTTTTACCTTGTTGTCAAGAGCATATTTCAGCTATTAGTGACAGCAGCAAAGGATTTGGGGAGGATTTCTCTTTCATTTCCCAGAGCTTTCAGCGAGCCTCCTCCCTTCCCACCCATCTGCCTGCCAGGGCTGAGAATATACACACACACACACATGCACACACGCACGCACACACACGCTTGGTGTTCCTGTGTGGCTGAGAGAGGGAGAGAAATCTGGGTCAGTCTCCCAGAGAAGGCTCCATGGCGTCTCCCCACCTTCCCCGGCAAATGCTCAGTGTTGCAAACTTGGGCTGTGGTCTGATGGCCAGGGCCTGCCTCAGCCCTGCCCTAGTCTGCCAGAGATGCCCTGCAGAGGGACCCCGGGCTCACCCCTCCTGGGCCCTCCCTGGGCTTCCCTGTCCAGGTGACCTTACCCTGCGGCCTCGGTGTCTCCCTCAGCCAGGACTCGCAGGTCATTGCTGCCATGCTGAGGGTGATGGAGGCTTTCTCATCCCCTATTGGACCCTCCGGCTTCAGCCCCTGAGGTCTGGGGGATGGGGGGGAGGAGTGGTTTGGGGAAGACCGTCTCTGGAGCTCGGGGCCATGTAATAGGAACCCCGTGCACAGAATGCCTGAACCAGAGGAGGGGTCCCTAATGGTGGAATTTCAAGCAGTGTGGAGGGCCAGGGTCTAGGTAGGATGCCTCAGGGAGGGGTTTTCTGAGAGAGGGTAGAGAAACAGCTAAAGATACCACTGCCATTTCAGGATGGAGCTTGCAGTGGGGACTTAGCTAAAGGCCTGAGGGGTTGAGTGGGTGCCTGAGACAAGCCCGAAGTCCATAGGGGGGCCCCGCGACACCCAGTGACTGCAGGGAGACATTCAGTGGACTGGGTGGTGGAGGGAGGTGGTGGAGTTTCCTGTTTCTCTGGGGAAAATGGGATCCCGGGGAGTTGCCATGCTTTAAATCACCTGGGGACACTGGCAGCCTTCCCACCCCCACCCCTGGGAGACACCAAAGCTCCTTCCTTCTTACTGCCCCTGGCACAGAGTTCTCAGGTGACCTAGCAGATCTCTGTGTCCTTCTACAGGGTGACCATGGGGTCCTCAGTGCCGACTTTTCAATGTCAGTCGACTGAAGGGATAGAGAATTGATTTGATTTAAGCTAGATACAAGGAAGGACTTCCTGATGCCACTGGGGCAGCCTTAGCCTCCAGCTTGGTGCTGATAGAGATGAGACAGATCCTCTGAAGGTCTGTCAGGTGGAGGGGGGTGACCCCAGGCCTCCCAGCTTCCCCCAGAGGCCAGTCCCTGCCCACCTGCAGGGCTCCAGCCCGGAGTCCACTGAGACACCCATTTTGTTTTCGAGCATAGGATGTGTGTGCCCCTTGGGGGGGGGGGGTTGGCTGTTGAAATACTGGAGTCACTTGCGTGTGTGTTGATAACCGCTATGTACGTACGTGCGTGTGATAGGCGAGGGCACATGCACAGGACAGCTCAGGAGTCACCTCACAGACTTGAAAACTTGTTCAGAGTATGGGACCAGAGATCAGCTGGCTCTAGAAGGGGCTCGAGGGATTGCTTTTTAGGCCATGGGGAGTGTGGCTCACCTCCCCTTCCTCACCAGCCACTATGGAGTGGCGACTCCCAGGCCGGGGCATTCAGGGAGACGCTGGAGAGGGCAGCGGCTCCCTGCCCTTGAGGCCTGGCAGGGAGGAGATGAGGAGGGCTAAAGAAGGCCTTGAAGAGCGGGTGGAGAGTGTTGGAGTTTGAGAGGGAGAGGTGAGGGCAGGGTCATGGCCTCCTCAGATGCAGCCCCAGGGCAGGGGTGGGTGTCCCCTCTCAGACTGGCATCCCTGTGGCATAGCGAGGCTCCTGGACAGCCCACCCCTCCTTGAGAACCTTTGGAAAAGAGTTCCCTGCTCCCTTGTCCCCAAGGGCCCCAGCCAGCCCCATCCCTTTTCCCTTCTGGTCATACCCAGGCGCATCCTCCCTCGGTCCCTGCCGTGCCAGCCAGGGCAGGCTGCAGCCCTGTGCTCAAGCCCGGCTCCGGCCAGGGGCATCCGGGCTGCCAGCACGTCATCCCTCTGCCAGCCTGACTCACTCAGGGCATTCATGGAGCCCCCGGGACTCCGAAGGCTAGGGGCACAGACAAACATTATGTGCGTCCTCCCTGAGCAATAGGGTCAGGAACTGGAAAAGGTGTAATTCGGACTGTCAGCCCGGTTATCAGTTATTGTGCCAGAAGTGGTTCCTGCCTCAGCCCCCACCTCCTCTTGCCTCCATTCGGAGGGCCATGCCGGATCCCAGACTGGAAAGGGAGCAGGGCAGGGTATGGTATGGGCAGTGTCCTGGGCAGGGATGGCCCAGGAAGATTGCGGGAGAATCTGAGATAATCTCTCCCCAGCATTGGCCCTTGGAGGGTCTGTATGACCCTCTGGTTCAGCACAGCTATTGTGCGGACAGGGAAACTGAGGCCCAGTAAATGTAGAGGGCTGGCCTCTGCCTTTGTGTGGTGAGGACCACCCTGCCCCAGCTTGCTCGGTCCCTCCGGGAAGGGCGGAAGGGAAAAAGGAGCAGAGGGTGGGGAAGGCAGGAAAATAGGATGCAAGATCTAGGGTGGTGTGAGGCATGTGACCAGCTGTTCACCCAGCAAATGTTGTCTAAGCCGTTGGCCAGACAAGGGCTTGTCTCAGCCCTGCCCTCAGCAATGGTGGCCTAGCTGAGGATGGACTGCGACTTGCACTGGATCCCATTTGGAGTCTCACATGGCCTGGAAAGGTAGGTGCCATTATCCCCATTTCATAGATACACAGGCTGAGGCCCAAAGTGAGGCCTTACCAGGGCATATGGATAGGGAGGGACAGTGCCTGCCCAAAGGGGACACAGACCTGCTCCTGGTAAGGGGGTCTCCCACAACTGAACACTCTTAGCAAGGCTTTGCTCACTGCCTTAAGGCAGAACTGGGAGGGATAGACACTTGTCTTTAGGACTCCAGACTTCCCAGTTTGTTCCCTGTGCTCGCCAAGAATTTCTTCTGTAAGTGTGACCACAGTCCCTCATGCTTTAACTCTTGTGGGATCTTGTCAATCCAAAGCCCGCACCGACCTCTCCTCTGTTCCTGTCTTCTTGGTTCTGAGTGGGTCTTGGGGCTTGGCCACTGGGCCCTGCAGCCTGGCCAGCTCCTGAGGGCGAGGGGTGAGAGTGACCCACAGCAACCTTCCCACAGAGGCCTATTTGAGAATCAGCTCACCTTTGCCTAGCGTTGCCGTCCTCATCACAGACTCTGCCCATCTCATTTCTGCTAAACCTCATTTGCCATCTGAAGGGCTTCATTTTCTACTCTGTTTGCCCGTAATCACCCCCCAGGCCCATTCCTGTCTCCCCAGTCTCGCCGCAGTGCCCAGCGCTGTGGTGAGCAGGCAGCCAGGCTCAGGTGCGGCTCAGAGCCCTTCCTTCCTTCCTTCCTCCCTCCTGCCTGTCTTAGGAAGGGGTTTGTGCTCCAAGTAAGTGTTGTATCCCTGCCCCTGTGGATTTCCCTGCTCCCAAACCAGACATGTAGTTTGGTTGAGAACTAGGGGCAGACTCTCAAGTCCTTGAAGGCTTTTCTCTACTCCTGCTCCACCTTATTCACCCAGGCTAGGAAGACCTAGGGTTCACCCTGAAATCTGATGCTAAGTGGCCCAGACCTTGCTCCATGTACCACCCCCCCAACAAGCTCCATATTTGCCCTCATCCAGAGAGAAGCTGACCTTAGATCAGGTTGAGCAGGGAAGCAAGGTGGCTTTTTAACTAATTCATACTAAGGTGGGAGTGACTGATAGCAATTTATCCTACCTGTGGTATTTGGATTTGAACAGAGGAGCATTATAGCAATAATACTGATAATAACAGTAATAAATCTCGAACACTGAGTTTTTACTGTGTCAGATACTGTTGTTAACACTGTACATGTATTAAATCATTTAATTGATCCACTAACCCAGATGAATTTCTAATTGGTAGGAAGATAAGGAAAGAACGTTGAGGGGCAGGAGGAGAATGAGGAAGCAGGAGACAGACCTCTTACTCCTGCACACCTCCATCCCAGCTCCCACTTGCTATAGAAGAGTCCAGTTGTTTGCACTGCAAACCATGTCAGGCATTTGCTTGAGGTCACCTTGGGAAGGCAGGGGAGGCTCTGCTTCTCCCTGGGGCTCACAGTTCTCCCATGTGATGCCTGGGAGGGTGGCATCCCAGGCTAGGCAGCCTGCACCTCCCCGCTGCCCCCAATCTCTGAGCACCCTTTAAAAAGTCCCTTGGTGTTAAGGGTCATCATACAGACCACTGAGGAGTCAAAGGCAATGTGCTCCATGGTCTCTGAACCCCTCCTAGTCTCCTGTGGCCTTCTGACCATACTGTTGACTCTGCTCCAGGCTGGACATGCCCCAGAGCCCATCTATAAGTGTGATTTAATGTGAGCCTCAAATAAACCCTACAAGGTGAGTGGAGCTGGGACAAGGATCCCCATTTTGCAGGTGGGGAGACCGAGGCTCAAAGAGAAATAACTGTGCTGAATCTTCTGACCCAGAAGGATGGCCTAATGAACTCCTTCTGAAGGGAGGGGTGAGGAAGGCTTATCACACGCTAACAGGGACACTCACCATTTCAAACAAATGAATGTGAGGTAGTGGTAGCATTTCCGGCCCCGGCCCTTTGCATCTCCACCACGCTGTCTCCTGGATCCTCCGGGCATCCCCTGTCAGAGGAGGCTGAGCGGCTGCTCTTAGATTGGCCGCCTACCACCCCCCCTCAGCCTCTCCTGCCTGCCAGTGTTCAAGGTCAGGCTGCCTGGAAATTCAGTAATTGATCTGGGAGACTTCCACTGCAAATCTCCCAGCATGGCCTGCTTTGCCCATACGGCCAGCTGCCACGCCCCACCGCCCATCCCATGCAGCCTACCCTGATGGTGACCAGCCATCCATCCCTCCATGGGAAGGTGGCTGGCCATTCCCTGCTTCTCTCACCCCACACTCCTGAGGGCAGGGCCCCAGGGACTCTGAACTCAGAAGTAACATTGTTCTGAACTGATCTCAACCACCAAGTGCTGTGTGGTCTCAAGCAAACCACTTCCCTTCTCTGAGCCTCTGTGTCCACACCCAGGATGTGGATCGAGGTCAGATGGCAGTGTGACAAAGTGTGGGAGCTGACAGTGTGGCCACTGTGATGAGGGCTCCCATAAAACCCATTCTTGGGGGTCCTCAGGGTGGAGGAGCCCAGAGTAGGGCGTGATTATACCTGCCTCTCAGCAAGTCAGGGAAGACTTCTCAGAGGAAGTGGCATTTGGGCTGGCCCTGGAAGGATCATCAGCCTTTCCACATTTGGGGGTGAGGACAGTGGTGGATGGTGTTCTGGGGGTGACAAGAAGGAGCCCTCCACGGAGCCATGACTGGCCTGGGGCCTTAGAGTTTCTAACTTGCAATTCTTCCTTGCTTGACCATATCAAGCCCCTGCTTACACCCTTCAGTGGCTCCCTGATGCCCTTGGCCTAAAGTCGCCACTCCCCCAGGAAGCTTCAGAGACCTGGCAATATCTAGTCCCCACCAGCTTCAGACACCCAGGCCTCTGACGTTGTCCCAGGCCTCCAGCCTTGGTGAATTTCTTTCTAATTCTGTACAAGCTGCTCCCTGATTTGACTCTCTGACCACAATAAAGTTTGACTCTGTGATCAGATAACCCCCTCACTCCCTTCCAGGGCTCAGCAGGCCCTATGTGATCTGCTTCTGACTCCCCCCAGAACCCACCCCCTCTCTCAGGGTCCCAGACCCTCGAGTCGAGTCCCCCTGTTTGGGCCTCAGCTCAAGTGTGACCAACTTAAAGTAGCCATCAGGTGACATCCTGGTTTGCCTGGGACTAGGGCTTTTCCAGAAAACTTTTAATGTTGAAACCAGGACAGTCCCAGACACATCAGAGTGATTGGTCACCGTAATTTACCCCCAGCCCCTGCTGCCAAGCCTGCCTGTTTTCTTTTCCTCACCACTCCTCTGCTGGAAGACAAGCTTGTCCAGGTGCTTTTCCTCACTGATCAGCTGTCCCTGCCACTGGCCTTGAGCTGCCAGAGAGCAGAGCAGGTCCTGCATGTCTGTCTAGAGCTAAACCCCTTATGCCCGGAAGAATGCTGGCACCAGGGCTTGCTCGTTTGGTTTGTTGAATGAATGAGTGAGGGGCATGCACTTGGACCTGAGCAAGTGTCTTTTCTCTCTGGCCTGAGTTTCCTTTCTGTAGCAGGAGGGTGGGCTCTGGGTGTCTCAGGGAGGGGCTGAGATGTGCTGGGCCCCTGGGTTGGCAGAACTGGTGGTGGCCCGGCAGCAGGGTGGGGCAGTGGGGCTGGGAGACAGCTGAGCGTTGCAGCCGTCACCTTCCTAGATGTCACACCGTCACCTGAGGGCCATTTCTGGGCCAGGCTGTTGGTCCAGACCCAGGGTTGGGGGTGTCCAGAGTGATGGCCCCGACTGCCAAGCCCCACTCCCCCCTCCCACCCCCGGGAAACAGATGGCCTAAGCTTGGGCGGGCGGCAGAGACGGGGACTGGCATTTGTGTATGTGTGTGGTTTTTTAAAAATCTGACACATTTTTGTCACGTCTTGGTGCATCAGAACAGTAAAGGAGGCGGGAGTGTGAGAATGTTTTAACTCGCAACTTTGTAACAGCTCCAGTTTCTCCGGGCCTCCTCCCCCTCCCCCAGGCCCCCGCGGCGGAGCCTCAAAGCCCATCTGTTCCTGAATCCCTGCTCCCCCCACCCACATCCATCCATCTATCCATCCGTCTATCCATCCATCCATCCTTCCTGTCAGCTGAGGGGAAGAGAGAATCAGAGGAGGCAGCTTGAGACTCCAAGACGACCCCAGGCAGGGAGGCAGGGGACCTATTTTGGGGCCTAAGCTTGACCCCAGACTTGCTGTGTGACCTTGTGCCGTTCCTGACCCTCTCTGGGCCTCCCCCCCCCACCCACATGTTCCTAAGGGGTCAGGTCCATCCCCTTTGGGGTTGCATTACTCTGACACTCATAGAGATGTCTGGGGAGAGGGATTAGAAGTGGGAAGAATACTGGAGGAATGAATTTGGATTTCATTTCGTTTGGGATTCAGAGCATCCAGGGATAATGGCCCCAAGGTGGCAGAGAGAACCACATTCCTGACGCCAGACTCAGTAAGTCCCAACCTTCACTCCTCTCAGGTTTGGGGCTTGGGTTCCTCACAACCTAATCCCCACTCCGCCCAGCCCACCCAGGGTGGTGCTCTTCAGGTGACGGGGCGGGGGTGGGGGGGGCGGGGGGGGGGGTGGGCTGGCTCAGGTCTGGAGCAGCTGCTCCTGGGAGGAGACGGATGGAGGGAGGAGGAGCCAGGAAGTGGTACCAGGGACCTAGACGTCTCTCCACTGCCCTGCGGTGCGTGTCTGTGGAAAAGGAAGCAGGGTGCGGGCCAGGGCCTAGAAGATGTGCTTCTCAGCCGCCAGCCCTGCTGTCCCCAAGCCTACCTGGCACTGGCTTCCATTTTATTAGTCACGTGGCCTGGAAAAGCAGGAGTGCCCATGGCAGACTGGTAGGAGCTGCCCTGGGCACTGGGAACTGCCAGGAGTACGAAGGGGCAGGGCCCTGGGGTGGCTCCGTCGTGGCAGGGGCCCGAGCCTCACTTCCTCCCTCCACAGCTCCGAGGCCCGGGCTGCGGGACCCCGGTGCTGTGGCTTGCGGTGATGTGGGGCAGATAGCCGGTGTGCCACTGCCAGGGGCAAAGAAAGCCGCCCGGCTCCATCCTGTACCCTGCATCCCTGTGCACCTAACACGGACTCCCAAAGTCCAGGGTCTGTGTCAGGGAGCAAAGGCAGAGGGAACAGGAGGCAGAGGGGGCTGTCATCGCCTGTCCCGTGGCCCCGGTTCCCCTCCCCCCATCAAAGGCTGTGCCAGATCACTGCTGACCACAGCAAGACGCCCCCCTCCACCCCCGGTCAGGGCTCAGGCAGCTCCTGAGTATTGCCCCCACCTCTCTGCTGCTTGGGGAGGCGGCTAGCCGCCCCCCACCACAAGAGCCCCCACAGGCGACGGGCTCATTTGCCTCGGATGGTGGGCTCTGGCCAGGGCAGCCAGCAGCCGAGTAAACCAGCATCACCCCTTTGCGGCCCAGCCCTGGACCCCAGGGCCCAGCTGAGTCAGTGCCATTTGAAGCTCACCATATGGGCGCGGGGTGGGTGCAGGGGGAGGAGCTGGGGTTGCCATGAGAACCCGCACGCTGGCATTTCCTCTTTTGGGGAAGCTGAACCATACTTTGCAGGCGGTGTAGGCTTCTGAATCCCATTTCTCTGTGTTTTTTAGGAAGGGAAAAAGGGCAGGGGAAGGGGGTGGAAAAGACAAGGAGGGAGAGAGATGGAGTGAGGCAGAGGGAGCGATGGGGGCTCTCTGGAGCTCTTGGGGGTTGATCAGGGGCCTATGTTCCCCAGAGCTGAGCCCAGGGCCACAGTGGGGTCTGGTGTCCCCTCTGACCCCTTGCCCAGGCCTTTGGTAAACCTTTTCCTTTCATCACACAGCCCTGTACCCTGCCTGAGGTTTCAAGCCAACTCGTTGGCCCCTTTCCAGGTTCCTATCCTCATCTCTGTCCCCTGAGTGCCCACTCTGTGGGTAGTGACACTGGGGCAGAGGAGGTCAGGGGCAGGCGAATGTTCTAACCGGAGTGCACCAGAGACTCCTTGGGCTTTAGTAGCTCGGCAGTGGGATTCCACACGTGGAAGCCTGCCTGGAGAACTGGGAATCGTGCAGGGGTGGGGCTTGGGGGATGCAGGGCGCTGAAAGGAGAAGGCTGTTTCCACCCATCCATCTGGTAAGGGATGGGGGGGTGGATGTGCTAAGAATACAGGCTCTGGGGGCAGACAGATCTGGGTGTGAATCTGGCCCCGTCTCTTCATACCTGTGGCACCTCTGGCAAATGAGCCTACTCAAGCCTCCACTTCCTCGTTCTGTAAAATGGGATGATGGCACCTACCTGCAGGTTTCCTGCAGTGCTCACCACCGTGGACGGGTGCCCACCCTGAGCAAAGGTGTGCTGGTGGGACCCAGCATGGCCATGTTCTGGGGAAGCGACACTGTAGAGAGGAGCTGTCCTGACAGGGAAGAAGAGTGGGTGATAACTAGGGGGCTGGGGGTCCAGGGGCAGAACGGGGCTCCAGGCAGGCCTGGGCCACGTGGGCAGCTCTAAAGCAGAACCGCCACCTCAGCTGAACTCTAGCTCTCCCCCGGCTCCTTTTCCTGGAAGCCTTGCCGGTCATGTCTGGGGCAGCCAGCCTGCCTTCTGGGGAAGTCCCCTCCAGATCCTTGGAAAACGAGGCTACTGAGTAAAATCAGCACTGCACAGCAGCTCCACCAGGACTTCCTGATGTGTGACCCTGGCCAAGCCCCTACTCTCTGGACTGCCCTTTCCTGACCATAAATGGGGGTATAGACTGTTATCCTTCCCTCTTCCAGGGGCTGAGTAGGGCCCCAGGAGATGAGGGGCAAGCTACCTTTGGGATGTGTCTAGAGAAAACAGGAGGGAAGTCTGGCTTTATTCCTGTTGGGGGGGATGCCGGTTGGGGTGGGCAGTGGGGCCATCTCAGCTCTGGGCACTGCCCCCAGCGATAATGGAGCCCAAGTGTCAAGCCCTCCTAGGTGCCAAGGTCTTTACATCTCGTGTCATTCTTCTGATAACTGGGGAAGTAGCATTATAGACCACGGCTCAGGGAAGGAGAGTAACTTGCCCCAGCTCGCCCACCAAGGGCAGCAGTGCCAGGATTAAAGCCCAGATCTGCCTAGCTCTGGAACCCTATCCATGACCCCTCTAGGTCCCTTTCCTCCTGCCCTCCCAGAGCAGGGCTCCAGTCTGGCATCCCCGGTGGGCCACTGTGTGGGGTTGTAGGGACACTGCACTCGGCAAAGACAGGAAAATGAAGATGAGTGGATGCTAAGCCGCAGACCCCAGTCCCTACTGGCTGGAGTCTGACCATACCTAGCCGGCCTGGGGCAGCCCCGGGACCCCAGCTTAGGAAGAGCACAGTCTTGGCATCAGGCATCTTGAGACTGATTCTGAACTTTGCTACTAATTCACTCTGGTTCCCCAGCAGGTTAAGTGACCCCCTCTGAGCCCCCTTTTCCTCATCCAGAAAACAGGGAATGGAGTGGCATCGTATTAGACTGAGTGGGTTTTGCTGTAATAATAACCTTTAAAGTCTCAGAGATTTAAAACCACTTTGGTGCATTTTTTGCCCTGATGACCATTGGGGAGAGGGTTGGTCTGTTCTTCATTGTCACTCCGGACTGCAGGCTGAAGGAGCTGCCACCTCTCAATCTGTCCACCCCAAATTCTGTGGCAGCAAGAAGAGGCCCGGCCAAGGCTACTGGCTCTTAAAGCTCTCTCTTATAAGTGATGCGGGTCACTTTCACCAACAGTTCATTGGCCAAAGCAAGTCACGTGGCCGTGCCCAACCTCCAAGGGGACAGAGAACCCCACCTCGCGGTTGAAGACCTTTGCTTGTGGGACAGAGAGGAGTGGTGTCTTTCCCAAGGGTACACGGCATGATGCAGCAGAGCCAGGATGGACAGACTCCCTCACCCCCAGCTGAGCTCCCCCCCCACCCCAGCACTGCTTTTAACAAATGAAAAAAAGCAGCAGATAGCAGTAATACCTTGACTTTATTAAGGGCTTCATAAGACCCAGATCAAATTACATCTCCTGCAATCGAACAGTAAATTCAATTCTGTTCAACAAATGTTCTGTTCTACACCAAGAGGGCCCGGGGTGGTCTGGGTGGCCCATCAGGCTGGGACCCCGCCTCTCACTCAGCACCTTACCTCATCCCTCTGGAAGATGCCATCCTCCCTGGCTGGAAACTGCAAGTCTGCCCTAGAGTCCAAGATGAACGAACCCAAGATGAGTGTGCAAGGTCTGGGGAGGTAGAAAGGGTAAGGGACAGCGGGCAGGGACAGTGACTTAGGACTTGGAGCACTTGAGTCCACAGCCACACAAGGCTGTGTGTCCTTGGGCAAGTCCCTTCCCCTCTTTGGCTTTCAGTCTCCCCCCACTAAGAGATTGGCCTAGGTTCCCCAACCCTAACAGAAGGGTTCTGAGAGCTTCTTTACCAGCCAGTATTCCCCCTTCCCAAAGCGAGGTGGCTAGTGTGGAAGAGAGGGCCTTATGCATCTACTGTCCCTCGCTCTCCACTCAGTGGGCCTGTTAGACCCCGCCCTCCCCTGCTGTAGCTCATAGTCAGGGGAGATGGACAGGTACCAGGCAAAGACCAGGGAGTGTGACGAGGCACACTCCCTCCAAGGAGGCTCAATGGTCGCTAGCCATGGCACAAAACAGACAGGCTGTAGGTTGAACCCCATTTCCCACCTTCTCCCCTTTGGTCCACCATTGACTATCACTGAGCTGGAGAAATCCAGGAGGACTCCCTGGTGAAGGAGGAATTGGAACTAGACCCTGAACCACAAAACTGGGCCAGGATGGGGAGCAGGTTGCGGGTGGAGAACAGCAGGAGCAGAGGCTTGGTGGCGGGGTATGTCTGGAGTGGGTATGAGTACAGACGTGACCTGGAGGATATATTGACATGGGGAAGTGTGATTTCCATGTTCTAGTAGCAACACACACACACACACACACACACACACACACACACACACACACACACACTTGTTCTCCAGCTGCAGACGCAGGCAAGAGATGTTGGGATTGTTCAGGAGGACAGAAGAGCTGTCAGCCAGGATTTCATAGTATGGAGAAATCATGTTGCTGGAAGGTCCAGAGAGGCTTCTGAGCCCGCGCCCCCAGGGAGTGTGGGAAGGGCCCTCTCTCCCCAGTGAATCAATAACAGCAAGAAGAACAGTAGTAACTCTTTTTGGCACTTTACCGTTAGGATACCGTCGTCTTATTGGATCCTCACAATGGCCCTGGGAGGGCGGCTCTGTCCCACTGATTCCCTGATTCACAGAGAAGGCAAGATTTGCCCAAAGCTGGTGGATGCATGACATCCGCTCACACCGTCTGACTCCACGTGCCTGCTTTTCAGGAGTCCCATGGGCCTTCATCAAGGGGAGTTCTTCTTTCAAAAATAGATGGAGCAGGGTTCTGGCCCAAATGGGAAACAACGCTCAGTTTCCCGCTCTGTGCTTTCCTCGACTTCTCGAGTTTGAGACGTTTCCCAAGGCCACCCTTGCTCAGCCTTCCACCCAGGCTCCCCGAGACCCAAAGACCCCACACCCCCACATTCCTGCAGGGCCTCTTTCCCTGGGAAGTAAGAGTTGGCAGTTCACGGGCACGGGGCCGGCCAGGACCCTGCCCCCCAGTCTGTAGATCCTCTTGCTGCCGTTGCTCACCCATCAGGGGCCCTCGAGTTTGTCCGTACTTGTTCTGCATCTGAAGCTGTTGAGAAAGTGCGGCTTCAAGTGGGGAGGCTAGCGGGCTCCAGAATCATTGCTTATTAAGTCAGAGCATGACTTAGATCTAAACCCCTAGGTACGATGTGGTACTTTCTTGGTAGAAATTGACTGTTACCAGTCACTACTTGATACAAATTTGGGCTTTTATCATTTGGCCTTAAGAAGGAACTGTTAGCACATTTTCCAGATAGGGGTTGCCGGAAGCTCTGGGCGTGCCTCGGGTCCCCGAGGCGTGAAGATAGCGCTGGCTTCTAGGTCCAGCCACTTCCTCATTTGCATTTTTAGGTCAGTTTGGTTTCTTTTTCAAGTTTATATTTTTTAGTAATCTCTACACCCAACGTGGGGCTCGAACCCACGACCCCGAGATCAAGAGTCACGTGTTCTACCAGCCGAGCCAGGCAGACTCTCTGGTGGGTTTGGTTTCTTCAGCGGTGCAGCTCTTTGAATACCAGCCTGCACATGATCAGAGAGAAGGTGTCTCCTTAGAGCTTCTGTGTAGCTTTCTAAACACTTCATTCAGGCTTCTGTCATCCATTCATTTATTCAAAAAGTCTTGTCTCAAGTGTCAGGTACTAGGGTTACACCGTGAAAGAGGGTGTGAGCTTTCAGCTCTCTTTCCACAAATGGAGGACTCTCTCTTCCCCCCAGTTCAGTTTTCCATCAAAAGTGGCCTCCGTGTGTGGACCCAGATGCATGAGTCGGCCACAGCTACTTTTTTCCAGGTGGTATTTTCCTTCTCCACAGTCCTCTCCTGCCTGACCCCTGCCTTTGAAGCCTCCCAGGGAGGCCAGATTCACTCTAGACTCAGCCTCTAAGATGTCTACTTGCCCTCCATTAACACAGACTCGGGGCAGCATGGGAGAGCCTCCAGCTTCTGCACCGTGCCTGGTCCACGCCAGCACCCAGACCCTCCTACCGCTTGCCCCCCGCCCCAGTCCTCACCCGGCTGTCAGTGTGACCATGCGTGGCCTCTGCCCTCCGGGCCCACCCTGCGGGACTCGCTTGCTGCTTCCGACAACCCCCCAGCCCTTGCCCTCACCCCAGCCCAGTTCTGAGACATCTCCATGTTCAGCTGCAGCTGCCAGGCCCCACTTGGCCTGCCCCACCTGTCCTGCCCCACCACCGGGCAACTCCGGTCTGTCCTGTCCCCGTCATGATGGCACCTAAGGGCAGGAGTACCTGGTGGCCCAGGACAAGACCCTGTGGGGCCTGCGGCAACGACTGGCCCTGCTCCACCCAGACAGAGCTGCAAGGCTCGCCGCCCCCTGCTGGATGCCCAGGTTGCTATGGCGACCCTTGCCCGGTTTCCCTGTGTGGAGACCATCGGAAAATAACAGCCAAGACTGTTTTATTCTGTGTCCCACCTGGGAGCCATTTAAGCCTCCTGACTCCTTTTGACACGTAATAATTTTTTTTCACTTTGAAGATTATCCTGAAATCTCACTTCCTCCTCTTCCCCCTCACTTCTGTCCTCCGTGGCTGTTGCTGAGAGCCTCGGGTCTTCTGTCACATCCGTGCACATGCTGTGCTTGTGCTTACACGCCGTGTAGACATCAAATTGGCCTTCCCGTGATTGTCTCTTGACAGCAAAGCCCAGGGGCGAGGAGCTCTGTACCCCTTGGCCTCAGCAATCAAGGTCAGGGTCAGGATCAGGCCAGGTCATCCTATGATTAGAATTGCTATTTAATGTTCTCTCTGCAACAGCGATCAACTTGGGAGTAGAACCCAGCCTTGGAATGAGAATGGAGGCAAACGCGGGTTCAAGTCTTGGTTCTCCCATTTTCCAGCCAGCTGGAGTGGGGGGAAGGGGGCGTCTGGCAGAATGGCCACATCCATGGTTGCGTGGGCGGCATTCCACACACCACTCTCCTGGCCCAGGTGTGTGGCCTGGCGCTAGTCACTGCCCATCTGTGAGCCTCAGTTTTCCCCTCTATAAAACAGGGCCAGTGATGTATCTGCTTCCGAAGGTTGCTTGCATGTGAAGTGTCTGGAACAGTGCCTGGCACACAGCAAGCACTCCTGAAATGCTAGCTTGATGGCTAATGTTAATATTGTAATGACTATGTCTGGGTGATCTTGGGGCTCAGTCTCCTCACCTGTAAAATGGGGTTAATGATGCTACCGGGGGCCCCAGCTGCCACCTGATACCAAAGTCCTCCCAGCTTCCCATCCCCTCTCCCCATCTGCTGTCCATTGGCCCTGTCTTTCCTAGAGATCCTAGAACAGAGAGAGGGAGGGAAGAAGGGAGCAAGGAAATAAATCGCTCTCTGTCTGTCCATCAGTTAGCAATGGTGGTGTCAGTTTTTATAGAGAAGGGGAATCTGCAAAGTAGTCAAAAAAATATTTGCTCTGTGACTCCAGCAGCCCAGCTGTTCCCTTTCAGGAAAAGCGCTGAAGGCTGAAAATAAAATCAAGGAACAATGATAGGAAAACACAAGGCAAGAAGGGCGGAGCGCCGGGAGGGAAGGGCAAAGCAGACAGGGAAGAGGAAGGCACGGGGCGTGGCAGCAGAGAGGATCCCCAGGTTTTACCAGCCTTGTCCCGGGCTTAGAGCGTTCAGCAAGGTTGCCACTGACCCAGCGCCTGCTCTGAGCCACCAGCCACTGCATGCCTGCCAGAACCTGAGTTCAAAGGCAGTGCCGATGAAAGAAGCCACCTGTGAGAGTTAACACTGGGTGCATTTGTGAGTCTTCCCGGCCCAAACTCAGGGAGGACCTCAGGCCCCCGGGCCTTACAGGAGGCATCTCAGCTATGGGTTAAACACTGGCCTCAGTGCTGGGGAGGGAGACTTTGGAGAGGAATTTCCAGGCTCCCACTCGGCTTCTGGCATATACTGATGCTGACCCCACGCAGGACAACTGTGGCCACTCCATGGGCCTTGTATGGATCCCACTCTGTCCAGCCTCTGCACCTTATACCTTCTGTTCCTTCCTCCTAGAAGGTCTGTTCCCCTGTCTGCATGTCAGGACTTTACCACTCCTGCAAGACTGCCTGCTCCAGGGGGACCCCTGGGGTTCCCACCCCCCAGGGTTCATCTCCCCTCCCATTCTGCTCTGATGACTACCCACCTTGTTCAGATCCTCTTGTTAGCTGGGCCTGCCTCTCCACTGGCTTGTGCTCTGGCAGATGGACTGGATCCCTTTCAGCTCTGGCCTTCTAGTGCCCTCTGCCAGGGGCAGGACAGCCTGGGGACCATTGTAGGGCCTGGTCTGAGAGCCTCCAGGGGCCTTGGGTTCTCAGCAGGCCATTCGCCCATCCCTAGACTCCCACTAGGGAGGCCTCCAGGGAAAGTGCCCCTTGGCTTTAGCATCAGCACCTATAAAATAGGCGGTTAGACTACATAAGTTCTAAGTCCCTAACCATACACCCGACCAGCTGGGGGCCCTCCCCATGCCTCCACACTCTTCAGCTAGAATGTACCTGGAGTGCCAGTCCCAGCTTTGCCACTGACTTCTCTGTGACCTTGGGTGAGTCACTGTGCCTCTCTGTGCCTCTGTTCCCTCATCTGTGAAGTGGGACACTAACAGAGCTTTCCTCGTCTTGCTATTGAGAGTATGGAACAGTTCATGCCTAGAGTATGGGAGGGCCCTGGTGCCTGGTACAGAGTAAATGCTTAGGAGGTGTTAGGCATTTTTATTTTTCTCCAGGGTCTGTGGCTCCCTTCACGGCCAAGTTTAGAGGAACACACCCTCCCTGGCCGGTCGGCTAATCCCAGGCCAGGCACTTAAGGCTGTCAAAGTCCCCACCCTTCTTGGGGGGGATTTTGGGGACAGAACTGCCTCAGAGACCCAATGGAGGACATGTTCCCTGCTGGAACTTCAGGCTGTGTGGAAGGAGATGGGAGAGTAATCATGGTAGGCTCAGCATGGAGAGATGTCTGGGCCAGGGGCTGGCCCTCAGATCTTGCCCCGCATGCAGGTTTATACTCTGCCGCATCTGCTCTCGGGAGAGAGGGCTGGCCGGCCTCCGCTCTGGCTCTCCTGGGGGTGGTTCCTGCCCTGCTCCACCTGCTCATAGATTTGTGACCTAAATTTGGGGCACAAAGAGGAGGGAAGGAGAGCTGAGTCCTCTTGAGGAATCGTGAGCCACAGCCCATTCCCCTCACCCCTCTCCTCCTTCCCCATCCACGCCCCCGACTCTGCTCTCTTGGTTGCCATGACAGCAGGGCACTGGGGACAGAACCAGAGTATGCCAGCATGTGTGCCCAGGGTGGGTGGCGCCTCTGTTTCACGCCCGGGTCCTCCTGCAAGCTGGTGTGTGGCGGGCTGGGGTGGGGGCTGTATTTGGGTGGAGTTCCTTCGGGACCGCAGGCCTGGCCCCCACACACTTCCCTGACATGCAGCTAGAGCACATGCAGGAGCAGTCAGTGCCTTTGCTGACTGTGGGGGCCATAGGTGTTTGCCCCCTCTGCAGCGGGAATCTGCCCTATCACACCCCAGCAGGCTCATGCAGAAGACCCTTCACCACTCTCTCCTGCTGCTGGCCCCTGAATGAAGCAGGCCGGCTAGGCACTGCTGTCCCAGTTTATAGATGGGGAAACGGAGGCCTGCTCATGCTCTGGCTCCTTCGCTGGCTCCCCTAGGCAGGAGAGGTGTCAGAGGGGCGTTTGGGATCTTACTTTCCTGGGCTGTCTCTTCTTCCACACCTGAGGAAGGCTGGTCAATGTCCACCACGAGGGGAGAATTATCAGCAAGGGGTTTCACTTTGCTTCTCTTCAGACTTTAGTTCCCAGGGCTAACCTCTGGCTGAAGGAAGGGCCACCAGGCTTTCTAAAGTAGGTCCGGAGCCACCTTTCTAGTGGGACCAGTAAGACATGCGCGGGCACAGAGTGGGTGCCGACATGCAGCCCGGCAAGCGTGAGGGGCCAGACTGCCTGGGGGTGGGAGGGCCAACATAGTGGGCCTGAATTTGTATAGGATGCTTCCCACACTTCAGACATTACCAGCATTTCTCTTCAGCCATGATATGTGCAGGGACATGCCTCCCTCCCCCCAACCTCCAGCATGTTCACTAAATGTGAACGTATTCCTGCCAAGTTCAAGAGTGGAGAGAGAGCTCAGCCCTGGTGGAATTGAGGTCTGCTCTCCCGCCTGCTGCTTGGGCTGACGACAGAACGAGCTGGTGAGGAGGAGCTGGCCTCAGGGTCAGCCCTCCATCCCGGCCCATCCTACCCACCCCATTGTGCGTCCCGGGGACCCTCTCTGGCCCCGACTTCCTGGGCTGTGCTATGTGAAGTCTTTGCAAGCTGGCTGGCCAGGGCTCCTTCGTACCAGACCCCTCAGCCCCCTGGTTTGGGGAGTGGGTGGGTGGTCTTCTCCACCCCGCTCTCTTTGTGGGGAGGCTAGAGGCTCCGGGACAAGTGAGTTCCGGGGGTGTGTGTGGGGGGGAGGGGTGTCTGGGTATGCAGAGGGAGGTCAAGTCTGTGAGTCACTGGGAAATTTCCTGAGGGCACACTGGGCCTCTGTCCCCACTTGTCTGATGAGCCACCACGACAGTACAGGTATTTATGGCTGGTTTTCGCGCCCCAGCAGGTGGTGTGAACACACTGCCTGAATGTCTGTGTTTTGGTTTGAGAGTGTGGGGGCTCTCCTATTGTCTGCCTTCCAGATCTCTCCACCTCAGGTGGCCAGCCTGAGCCTCATGTCACTTACCCCACGGAGGGGACCCCACCGGAGGGCCCTCCATCTGACCCCAAACCTCTAGGACCGTCACCTGGGTCAGCCCTGGCTGCTGCTCTTGGCTGCAATAGGGTGAGTCAGCTCACCTTTCTGAGCCTCCGTTTTGTCATCTGTGAGATGGGCACAGCAGCTCCTTCTGCACGTGTTGCTGGAGGGACAGAGGGAGCCAGTGCTGCATCCATCGGCTGCAGGAACGGCCAGTGAGAAGTTGCCCAGGGCTCGGCCTGCTCCTGGCTCAGCCCTGCTCTGGAGCCCATTTCCTGGCACCTCAGAGTGCATGTGCTGGCTTCTCTCTTGCCCTCCTGCTGTCATTCACAGTTGTAGCAATGTCAACCTCATTTCCCAGGAAACAGAAATGCCACAAGCAGACGGGCCCAGAAGGAGCAGATAGATGCTCAGGCCTGCCTTGGGGACCCCAGGAACCAGGGTACCACCTCACCAACCTGACCTCCTGGGCTCCTAGGACAGCATGGGCAGAGAAGGGATAGAGAGGGAGGGCAGTGCCCACAACAGACTCCAGTGGCTGCCCCAGCACAGCTGGAAAGCCCTGAATGAGGCCCTGGGTTTTCTGTCTGGACCGATGGGCCTTGGAGAATGGAGGGAAATACAGAAGAGAGTCCTGCTCAAGACACCGAACCCTGACACATATAGCCGAGCGACACATCATGTTTAACCGTGATGCACACAGCACAGATCTCCAGCACAACACAGTGATATTTCAACAGCAACCACAAAAATTGGATACACACACAAAGCAGACACAACTCTACCTACTAGACTCATGATCACAACGGCTTGCCCTCTAGAGGGCAAAGCATACTCGGGGCCCAATTCCCAGGGCTCTGAATGGATTATCTCAGTAATCCTCACGACCCTTTAGAGCAGGTGAAGGGGCTTGCCCAAGTGCTCTGCCCAGAGGCATCCATATTCCAGAAGATTCTCCCATGTATCACATTCACTCATTTCCCTGTTTGCAGATATCATCTCCCCACCCAGCCCCATACTAGAGGGAGATGAAGAGGGAGGGCAAAATCCCGGTATCTTGCCTGGAGGTGGCACCAGGCTCTCAGGAAAGACACCCCTGTCTCCCAAGTCCCTGCCTGAGATTTTCCCCTCAGCCTGCTGCCTCTGAGCCAGGGCTGTGGCTCCTCACGGGGTACAAACCCTAGACCATGGCGCTTGGGGGGAGGCCACCTTCAGTGCTTCCCCTCCCTGCCCCCATACTGTGACTGGTAGGGTGGCACGCCCAAGAATGGCAGGAAAGACAGTGTAGGCCACACAGCCAGAAGAGGCCCCACAGAAGCCCTGGGGACCCGAGGCTCCTGGGCTTTCCTCCCTGCGTACCCCCTTCTACACACCCCCGTGAGCCTCTCACACCTCCGTGTGACCTCACCAGGGCTGATAGTTCCAGCAGTCCTTATCAAGATGTGACCCTTCCTGCCTTTGAGGTTGTCCTCGTGGCTCTCCCCTGAACCCCCGGACAGCCCTACTCTCCCACCTGGTCCAGCGCAGGCAGCCTTCCTGCTCTCCCTTCCCTCTCAGCTTCCAGCACCATCCAGGGGGCCTGGTTAGGGCCACCTGCTACCTGTCCAGGGGTGCAGCTTGCCTTCTCTCCCCTGACCCTCTGAGTGAAGGAAAGTCAGCCGGAGAGATGGAGGGAGAGACAGAGACAGGAAGGGATAGACCCTCAAGGGGTCAGAGAGGGGCTGATGCTGAATTCTGGGGGCCAAAAGGGGCTGTGGCCTGACCTGACCAGTCCATCCCCAAAAGTACACCTCCTGCTCGGGTCTTTGTAGCAGCTGGTGGCCTTATCCCTGCACCTTCTCCATGCTCCCCCCGCCCCCGTACCCCCGCAGCCATTCAGTTTGGTGCAGTCTTGGAAACCCGACAGACGTGTTGGGTTTTCCCCCACATATGACCTATGTAATCCTGGGCCAACGAGGTCCCCTCTCGGAGGAGGGAGGTATCCTTAGGGCTCCGAGTGAGCACCCAGTTCCAAGAGCTGCCCTCTGAGATGCCTCCATCCCTCTCTGCCCAGGCCATCTGGCTGCTACTGCAGGCTCCTACCCCAGCGGGCAGGTGATGGGCGGGCAGGTGCCAAGGACCAGGAATTGTTGGGCAGGAAGAGAGCTCCTGGGAATGCCACACCACAGTGGCTGTCAGAGCGCTTGTCCCAGTTGTTACAACATAACGCCGAGCATGGAGCGTGAGCATGAGCGTGAGAATCTCCCCACCTCCTCCTGGGACGGAGTCCAACTGATGTGGGGCGAGGCAGGAGGCCGAGGCTCCAGGCTCCAGCACTGGCTTGTGTGGCCTCTGACAGCTAGGAGGCCTCTTCGTCCATGTGCAAAACAGGCTGCCATGGGACAGATCAAGGCTGCACAAGATAAGGGGTGCAGAGAGGACCCCCAGAGGAGAGGCCCAGCCCAGAGTGTGGCTGACAAGAACTTTCAGGATTCCCTTCTTTCCTCTGGGAGAGGGAAACCACTTCCAGAACTAATGTACCAGTGGGGGACAGTCCAGGACTAGAGAGAGGAGCCTGCTGGCCACCCAAAGCCCAGGTGATGTGCCCAGCCCTGCTCCCTGTGTGGCCTCCCGCAGGTTATGTGTGAACTGGCTGCCCCTTTAGGGCCAGGCTGGGGAGAGGGGTGCCTTCCTAGGCCTGGACTGCCCCCCCCCCCCCCGCCCTGTGTGGCCTTCAGCAGAGCTGAGCACACCAGGGGTGCCCAAGTGCCCAAATCTGGCTGCCTGGTTCCACTTCCCTGAAGGAAGTATCCCAGAGACTGAAGACCCTCAGCCTGCGAGAGAGTGGAGTGCCAGGCTCTTCATCACTGAGGATCCAAAATCCCAGCATTCCCATCCACCCCTCCTCTCCCTGCCCATGCCCGGTGAAGCCTCTCTCTGCTGGCAGCTCTGCCTCCGGAGCCCTGCCTCCATCTTCCTTCTCTGCTCCCTGGGGGGTGGGGATGCCCTGTGTGTGGTGGATCCTGGGGTGGGCCAAGCCCTGGCAGCTGGGCACCTTCCTCCTTCTCAGTCCCCCACCCCCCCCTTTCTACTAATGTCCTGGACGCAGGCCTTAATGGAGCGGAAAGAGAGCCTAGCAGAGGGAAGCCTCATTAGGCCTGATCTCATTAGGAGCTCCTGTGAGACTGGGGGGACAAGGGAGTGCCCTATGCACCTATCACACACAAATTGTCCTGGGACCCTCCTCCTAATCTCCCAGGTAGGCACGACTATCCCCAGGTGGCATGAATGGAGAGCGATTCAGAGAGAGTAGGTGACTTGCTCAAGGTCACAAGCAGCAAGTGGCTTCCCTGGGATGTGCACCACGTGCATCTGGGCCCAGTCCCCGGTTCTCCGCAGCCCTGGCCTCAGAGCTCTCTGGGCTCCCTAGCGCCCTCCATGCCGGTTTGTCCGGCGTCTGTGTGCACACCACAGTGAGGGAGAGCTCGTGGGTCTGGTGCTGGCTCCTCGAGTCAGTGGATCTGCTCAGTACCACCTGACTCCCCAGGGGGTCAGGAGGAGGGAGGGGGCGGGGAGCGGGGCCAGCCAGCCTCTCAGGCCCTCGCCTCACCCACCCTCATCCATCTCCCTCTGCAAGCAGGCAGGGTGTTGGGGAGCCCATGCCTTGCCTGGCGGCCAGCCGCCCCTTTGTTAGTCTTAGCTAACAAGCTGTTTATGGGTGCGACATGACACCTGCTTTCTTTTTTATAACTTCAATAATTTATGTGCATATTAGTGGCCAGGCGGCCGCCCTGGGTCCCAGCCAGACGGGACGGGGCGATGCAGCCGGGTGCCTCTGCCGATGTTTACTCTCTCCCACCATCAATTATTAAGGAGCTAGCCTTCATTTTTGCACATAATTACATGCATCGTGATGGTTCGAACTCCCCTGCTCTTAGTCCCTCTGGAGCAGGGCCCGGCCTGCCCAACAGGGCTGAGCCAGCACGGGGGTCCAGTTGGCTGGAGGATGCAGCAGGCAGGCACTGTACCTGGGAGACAGACTGTGGCAGCCTCAGCTCCATGCCCCCTCTTGGGGAAGCTGGAACCACCTGGGCCAGCTCTGGCCTTCCCGAGGACCAGCTGTCTATCCCCACCATCCCGGGGTCAGGCCTCTGCACTTGCCATTCTCTCTGCTTGGACACCATCCCCCACCCTCTGTATAGCTGGTTGACTCCTACTTAGCCTCTGGATTTCAGCTCAGCCACCACCACCTCCCAGTGATCCATCCTGACTCCTGTGTGTGTGCATCTCCCCACACTCTCCTCTTCTCCGCCTGCATCACACTGCATTAAGTCTTGCACGCTAGACCGTGGGCTCTTTGGGGGCACAGAGAAGCTATTTTGAATGTTTGTTGAGTGAAGGAGTGAATGGATGGGTAGATGGATGGATGGATCCCCCGCCTCCCTCACCACCAGTGAGCCCACTGAAACACTTGCCCCTTCCACTCCAGGAAACCCGTCTTGGTTGCTCCCACCACACACCTCCTTCTCCTTGAAACTCCTCCAGATCCTCCTCGGCTGGGTTGGAATCCCCCAAAGGACAGCAAAGCCTGGGCCCTCCATCTCTGCCCCCAGCACCAAACAGAGGGCAGGTCAGGATGGAAGGAGGGCCAATTGTGATAATCTCAGCTCTGCTGTGTGACCTGGGGAAGTTGCTGGTCATTTGTTCGTTGGCCACATTGGACATGGAAGGGGGCACATGGAGATAATAACTGTCCCTACTTTGCTAGGTGGGGTTGAGGCTTATGCGACATGATTTATAAAAGCACCAAATGCAAAGCCAAGTGTGTCATAAGCGCTCAAACAATACTCCTTAACCTCAACCATTGTCTGTCTGGGAAATGAGTTGATGAATTGAACTGAATTGTGTTGAATTGAATCCTCTTATTCACACGTTCTCTTGTCCGCACCTCCTTGTGTGGCCCTAGGCTTGGCCCTGTAAATACTCCAGATTGATGAATCAAGACTCCCAGCATCTCAATCCACACCCAGGAAGGGGGAAGAGGACCAGTCTCTCCTGTGCTACAGAAGAATAGACAGGGGCCAGGGAGGTAATGTGGCCTCCTCCCCCAAGGGGATGGCAGAGTGAGGAACCAAGCCCTGGCCTCCCACTGGACTTGAAGGCCTGGGAAGGTCTCCCTGGAGACCCTGTGCCTCAAAGTCCTCCTCTATAAGAAGAGAGAATAATAGAATAGACCCATGGGACTGTTGAGAGGATAAAATGTGTTGCTTAGGACCACCAAGCCTGCTCACAGTGAGCACCTCAGAGTGTGGGGTTCTGGGTGGGCCTGCCTCTACCACTCCCCCTTCCTCTCTCTCCAGTGGGAACACTCCCCTGGAACCAGTATAGGTCATTCTTATGCATGTTTTTAGACTTTGCCTATATATATGGGTATCTATACACAATTTATAAGGTTTGGGGCTTGCTTTTAAGCCTTATATAGGTGGTATCATCTTATACATATCTTTGGCTTTTTTTTTCTTGACCTTGTGTTTGTGAGATCACCCAGCTGGTGTGTGGAGCTCCAGTGTGTCCATCTTCAGGGCTGCGTAGTATTCCACTGTATGTTTAGACACCGTTCTAGTGATGCGCATGTAGGGTGTTTCCAGTTCCCCACTGGTACAAACTCTGTGTACACTTGTGAACATTCTTGTACTTGTCTTCCGTGAATGTTCCTCCAGGGTATATACTATAGAGTGTGCATCTTTTCAACTTTACTTGATAACTGCCAACTTGCTATGCCATTTCTCACCCTGACCAGCAACAGGCACTTTGCCTGCATTATCTCAATGCCCCCAGCCATATTGAGAGAAAGACACTTTTGCCCATCTCATGGATGGAGTATGTATGAGTTAGTTATCTGTGGCTGCATAACGAATCACCCTGAAACTTAGTGGCTTAAAACAACAAATTTGTATTATCTTACAGGTCTGTGGGTCAGGAATCCAAGTGAGGCTCAGGTGGAGGCCTTAGCTGGAGGCTCCAGGTCTCTCACAAGGCTGCAGTCCAGGTGTTAGCCAGAGCATCAGTCATCCAAGGCTTGAATTGAGCAGGGTCTGGGTCCACGTTTGCTCGTGTGGGTATTGGTAGGTCTCAGGACTTCGTGGGGGTGCTGGTTAGACATCAGTTCCCTTCCATGTGGGCTTCTCAACAGGGCAGCTAATAATATGGCATATGCTATGTGTCATAGCGAACAAGCAAGTGATGGAGAGAGGGTACCCAAGATGAAAGCTAGTCTCTCCGTAACCTAATCTCAGAAGGGATACCCTATCAGATTCTCTTCATTAGAAGTGACTCCATTAGTCCAGCCCACACTCAAGGGGAGGGGATTGCACGCAGTAGGGGAGATGCCAGAAGGTAGGGACCATTGGGAGTCATCTTAGGGAGCTGCCTATCACAGGACAACTGAGGCTCAGAGAGGTGAAGTGACTTTCTCAGGGTCACACAGCGGTTAGAGATAGAGCCAGAACTGGAACTCAGGACTGCTCGGCTCTAAGGCTAGACATCTTCTGAGCCGCTACCCGCTGCCTTTGACTTAATAACAGGTTCCGACTTAAGTTAATAAACAAGACTGCTGCACAACGGAACTCAAGACAAGCGCTTAATGAATGGATTGGCTAATAGTGCTGCCTGTTTGCACACATTAGCTCAAGTGCCCCCTGACATGATCCGTGGGGACAGCCGAGCCCAGGCTCTCAGGAGAAGCTGCTCTGCCAAGCCTGGAGCCCAGATTCCCAAAGAGCCAGGGAGTGGTCCCTTTTTACAAACTGCTTTTTATATTTGCTTTTTTGTTTTTGTTCTCAATTTAATCATTTGGGTGTTTTTGTAATTTTCAGGGGGGGATCTTTTTGTTTTTATGGAGTGCACACTTCTTGTGTTTTAACTGCAAGGTCAGGAACATCAGGAGGGACTTTGGGGTGGGCAGGGCTGACGAGCCCCTTCACTGGCCCCAGACAAATTTCCTGCTTCTCAGCTCTTATGGATGCAGCAACCAGGCACCCAACCCAGCCAGGGCTGTGTGGCCAGGCTGAGTAAAGGCCATTCCCCAGGCATTATGTCTCTGCAGGGCTCCTGCCCTGGGTCCTCCAGGAGCCTTTTGGTTTCCCCCAGTTCTCAGTGTGATTCCAAGTAGTGGAGGCTGCTGCCTACATTGCTGCTAGATAAGTGAATGTCACGGATGCTGGAACATTTCCAGTGGAGGCGTGGGTGACCAAGGCCCCAAGATAAGGGGAAGTGAGAGTTGAGGACTTGAGTGTCCCTGTCCCCATGCCCTGGCACGCCCCGCTCCTCTGGGAAGGGAAACTACTGGTCCTTCCTGATTAGTGGATTTCAGTTGAGTTTAATTTGCACACATCAGCCCCTCTGGAATCAGGGCTCTGGGCTCTCTGCAGAAACTGGAGGAGACACAAGATCAATCCCTGCCTTGAGGGTGTTCCTGATTCTCAGAGGCCGAAGAACTTGGTCGAGGCTTCTCCTAGTGCGAACGCTGAAAGGAACCTTAGGGTCAACCCCTGTATTTACAGAGGAGGGGCTGGGGGGCCAGGGAACAGAGAGAAACCATAACAGTATAATAACCATTTATCAAGCACCTACTTTGTGTCTACATTTATCAAGCACCCACTGTGTGCCAGGCCCAGCATCAAGTACTGGATTAAGTCATGAGATCTTCACACCATCCCCCATGAAATGTGTTCTACTGATATTCTATCTTCCAAAGGAGGAAACTGAGGCCCAGAGAGGTACCCAAGATACAGAGCAGGAGACTGAGGTGCTCAGAGTAGGCTTCTGGAAGGAGGGGGCCACACAGAGCCCTGAATTGAAAGAGAAGAGGGGAAAGGTGGGAGGAAATGAGTTGAGAGTCTGAGAAAGCTATCAGTGACAAGACATGCTTGGTGGAGGGCTGCCAGGGAAGAGGATACCCCAAGGAAGTGATGGTGGCTTTCTGCACCTCTGCCCTTGGAGTCTTGGCCTCAGCCTTGGCCACAGTGGGTGTCCCTCCATTATGATCAACACATCTCCACATGTGCTATGTGCAGAGTCCCTTTGAGCTGAGCCCCGGTGCCCTTCCCTGGGGCTGGCTGCTCCATGCAGGACTTGGAGGCCAGGAGCTGGGGTGTACCCGGATGAGTGTCTTTTCCTTTGCAGGTTCCTGGGCCCGACCCTCTATAACATGCCTCACTGGGACCCTGGCATCTGGCTCAGGGAGGGGCTTCCAAGGGGGCAGGAAGGTCCTAACCCTGGCCACAGCTCCAGGCCCCCCTCGTAGAGGGACTTCTCTGCCAGCCCCTTCAGATGCCCCCCATCTCCTGCCCCCCTCCACAGCTGCACCGGTGCAGGGCCCTGACCTATGGATTTTCTGCCACGTCCTGATCCACTTCACTCCAGCCGAGTCTTTCTGACTTCATTATACCCGTGGCCTCAGCAACCCCAGCATAGAGGGCTGCCATAGCCAGAGGTGAGTGTGGGGCTTCTGCTACTCCTGGGGGCCTGCAGTGCCTCCAGCTCCTGGGCTTCAGTCTCCTAGGAACTCAGAATCCTGGAAGGAGCCCCCTCTTGAGGCTGCATCCCATTCACCCCACTATCTAGGTGGGGCCACAGAGACACCACCTCCCCACCCCTACCATCCCCTCATTGCCTAGCTGGGGCAGATTTCATCCAGGGAGCATTGGCAGCCCCTCAAGGTCACACAGCAAGTTATTTAGAGCACTCAGAATCAAATTTGTGGTATACATTGGGACATGGGGTCCACTAGCTCCACAGGGAACTCCTACTAGATCCTGGCTCCAACCTGCTCCCTAACCCTGCTCCATGCCCTGTGCTGCCTGTCCAGCCCCCCCCCACGCCCCCCCCACCCCGGCCCCTGGTCTCTGTTTTTCTTGCTAATTAGAGGTCTCAGCAATGACTCCACTGTCCCAGCCATTTTAGAGCTGTCATTAATTTCAAGTGGCTTCAGAAATACTCATCATCGTAAAAGCCCACGGGCTGCTGGGCTGCAAGCGGGCAGGACCAGCATGGAGCAGGCATACAGGCAGGCCTGGCTGTGCCACCCATTCCTTCCTGGGCCCTGGGGGACTGGCCCCTCTTCCTGCATCCTCAGCCGCCCAGGGCGGGGGGTGGGGGGGGAGCGCAGCACTTGGGCTGTGATATCAGACACACACTGAGCTTCAAAGCCCAGCTCTGCCTCTTATACAGTGAACTTGGGCAAGATACCAGCCCTTCCCAGAGCCTCAGTTTTTCATCTGTACAGTAGGGATAGCAATACCAGTCTTGAAGGGCAAAGTATGTCAAGTATAGCTCAGAGCCTGGCTTACAGTAGGGGCTGAGTAAAGGTTTGAGGGCCCTGTCCCCTCCTCCAGAGTCCTCTGGCAGACCCGCTCCAGTTTCTCTGCTTTGCTGTTCTCACTCAGGCCACTGCAGGCTGGCCTCTTCTGGCCATCAGCTCCTGCTTTATTGGGACTTGCTGAATTTTCACTCTGAAGCCAGGATCTGCTATGTGCCCACCCGTGAGACAGGTAGGTTGAGGTCTGCTCTTGGGAGCTCCTAGTCTGAGGACAGAGAGAGAGAGGAGACTGGGGCCTTGCTTCTAAGGCCATTTTAGTTTGGGAAGGGGAGACAGGAATAGAAGAGAATGGTCTCAGTTTGGTCTTGAAGCTCGGGTGGAAACCAGGCAGAGGGCACACCAAGCAGGTGGATCAGCAAGGACTAAGGCTTGAAAGTGTGGGAACATTCTTCAGCTGTAGCTCCAGCCTATAATCCCCTGGTTGTGTCAGTTAAGCCCCGGGATCCCTGAGAGGGCTCTGCTGGGGACCACCCCACCAGCAGGAGCTGAGAGATGCCTGTTCGACAGCTCATGCAGAGACATCTGACTGGGTGAGGACCCAGTGACAGGCCTCCCACCCTTTTATGGGGTCTTTGAGTGACAAGGCCAGCAGCCTGCACTCTCACCAGGCCCAGGCTGGACCCTCAAAAAGGCCTTTTCTCCAAGTTCTTCCCCCATTTCCTCCCCCACCCCATTGTTTCCACTGGTGAAGTAAGAGAGGGAGTCATTTCTTTTGGAGAGACAGGCAAGGGGGAATGGCCCGGATACTGTGTATAATGGAGAAAATAAGGCTGCAGCGCAGTTCCAGACAAGGCTCTTTGGTCACCCTTGCTGCCTCAAGGCGCGGAGGGATAATGGTGGGCCCCAGAAGGCCCCACCCCCGGATGCCGACTTCCTTAGCCAGCATCTGGGGTTTGGGGGTGGGGGCAGTGGGCTCTCCCCCATTTCTCCTCCGAGATCACTGAGGCTGGCAGCAGGTGAGTCGGGGGCGGAGATGCCGTGGCCGCGCTGTGCCTGCGTCAGTCGCCGCACCAGGAATAGCCCCCGCCCCCGCCCCCGCCCCCCAGCGGGTCTGCGCGCCCGCCGGGCGCCTGGCGGAGCCTTTACGCAGCAGCTAGAGAGCGTCTATTCCTGTCGGGCTGGTGGGAGGAGGCGGCGCGGGAGGGCGGGAGCTCACGGGTAACTCACCAGCAGCCGGGGTGGGGGAGCTGGGGAGTCTGGGAAGGGGGTCCAGGCAGCAGAGAGTTGAGGGACCAGGGAGCCGCCTGCGCCGGGCTCTTGAAAGAGACGAGGACACCTGTGCCGCCTCCCCTCTTCCCCGCCCACCTGTAAGTCCCTCTGCCAAGCCTGCCCCCTACTGGTTTACTCAGCTCTGGAAGGCGATTCAAATTCCCATTCCAGGCTCTACTCGCTGTGTGACCGTGGGCAAGGCATGTAATCTCTCTGAGCCTGGGCTTCCTTCTCTCCGTCCCGGGGGAACAACAGCGCCTCCTCAGAGGTTTGTTGGAGGATGAAGGGAGAGCGCACAGCATCCGCACCTGCTAGGAGGGGCTCCAGCTAGGCCTAGGATAAGAATGGACACGGGACGGTTTTTCAGGCAGGACTGTCCAGACCAGTGGTGTGGCAGTGAGACTGAGAAGTACCCGGAATCTGTTTAGCTGGAACAGAAGGTCTGTGCAACTCTTTGGGCTGTGCGTGTGAGGCTGAACAGTGGAGATGGGAGATGGTGTTGGGGGTCAGGGGAGGCTGGGAGCCCCACCATGCCAGTCAGGTATCTGCAATGAATGTCAGGCAGGCTCTGCTGGGGGAGGGGGACACTGGCAGCAGGATCCCGGGGTTTGTCTCAGAGACTGAGAGGCCTTGGGCCAGTCTCCTCTTCGCCAGCCTCAGTTTCCTTCTCCGCCTGCCAGAACCCCTACCCCTGTGGGCTCACGGTGTCAGGGGCACTAATGTGCTAATGGGATGCACTCTCAGTAGTGGAGAAGGGTGGAATGTGCCAGGTGGTGTGAGCATTGACGGTTATTCTAATCAAATTAACTTAGTGTTAAAGGGCATCTGGCTTCAAGGAGATGGAGGGGACGTAGAAGGAGGTGAGAACCTAAGGGTGGTAGTCCACTCTGCAGACTGCCAAGACAGTTGATCCTCCGCATCTGCTGATCAAGGAGGATCTGGCTCTCTGAGGAGAGGTCCCATTCTCTAGGCCCATCTGAGTGTGTGGCCCTAGCCCAGGATCCTCTGGATCCCTGGGATCAAAGTGAGGGACAGCCATACCCAGACTGAGGCTCTTCACTGCCCTCTGCTGGTGTGTGGGTGCCGTGTCCGTGGCCGGAGCCGGCCATAGCGGCCTGCTGCCCTCTGCTGGACAGGAAGCCGGGTTGGGCGGGGATCCGGGCTGCAAAGGGCCGGTGAAGACCCCGCTTGGGGTAAAGCCGTGGAGCTGGCGCGCCTTCCTCTCGGTCCCCCCGGAGCTGCCCTCTCTGCCTGCCTGGCCCCAAGGCCGCCAGGGTGTGGGCCCTACAGAGATTCGCGGACATTTGGAGAAGAGGGACAGGACAGAGGCTCCGGGCCTGACCCTTCCCACGCCGTCCTCTAAACAACCCTGGCTGGGTGGGGAGCCTTGCCCGTTCACGTGCGTGTGTCCGTCCACACAGCAGTGTGCAGTGACCCTGGTTAACACGTGTGAATACATTCACGCGCTCACATGCACACGCATGTGGCCACACAAGAGGGTGCGTGCACACTCAGGGAGGACCGTAGTCCGGACTCCCCTGGGTCGGCCTAGCCCGGGATTCGCCCAGAGCCCGGGACTCGGAGGGGCGCGGCCGGTGCGGGGCTGGCGCTCCAGGGCGCCGGCTCAGGCGCTAGCCTGGCGCGCCCCTCGCCAGCGTCCCCTCTGACAGTTTCGCTGCCTCATCGGTGCAGGGCAGTGGTTGGGGCGCTCCTCGCTCTCCGCCCCCTCCGCTGAAAGAAGACGAGCCCCCCGCCCCACCTCCCCCCTTCTTGGTTTTGCGGCCGCGCCTTCTCCTCCCCCGCCCGGCTCCCGCCGCTCCTCGCTCCCTCCCTCCCTCCCTCGGTCCCTCCTCCCTCCCCGGCTCGCTCCTCGCTCCTCGCGCTCCCTCCCCGCGCCGCGGCAGAGCGCGGAGCCCGGGCGGGAGCCGGTGCGGGAGCCGGAGCGGGCGACCGGCGACAGCACAGGCGGCAGCGGCGGCGGGTCCCGGCCCCGGCCCCGGAGCGCGCGGAGTCCCCACCCGCGCCGCTCCGGCCCCTCTCCCGCCGCGGGGCTCCGAGCAGCATGCGGGGCCGCTGCCTGCCGGCCTCAGCCCTGGCCCCGGCCCCACTGCGGAGCGCGCCCGGCCTCGACCCCGGCCCCAGCGGCAGAGGCGGCGGCGGCGGCTCCAGGTCGGCTCGGGGCGCAGAACCAGGCTCGCCGAGTCCGCGTCGCGCGTCCTGAGCGCGCCCGCCCCTCCGCCTGCCGGGGCCGCGGCCTCCCGCCTCCCCACTCCCGCGCCCTTGCCCCGGCCCCGGCTCGGCTCCCACCCGCGTGGGGCAGACAGACGGACAGACAGCCCCGCGAGGGCGCGCGGACTGCCGGGCGGAGGTGTCGGACGAGGAGGAGGAGACGGAGGAGGGGGCTGGGCAGGGGCTGAAGTCCAGCGGGGGAGACATGCGATTGGTGACCGAGCCGAGCGGACGGACGGTGCGCCCGAGATGCAGGTGAGCCCGGCGGCCGCGGCCCAGCCCCGAGCGGCAGACCCGCACGGGCAGCCCCGAGGCGAGCTCCCGTGGGGGCCGCCGTTGGCCCGGCTGCGCCCTCCTGGGGCTGCGGGGCACCCCAGCGCCACCCAGATTTCCCTTTGGGGTCGCACCCTCCTCAAGCCTCAGAAATGAAGATTCTTCCTTTCCCGTTCCTCCCACCCCACCAAATTCCATGTTGGCTAGCTGGGACGCCGGAGCTGTGGAGGGCGGACCCGCTAGGGTCCCAGTCCTGCTTGCCCCCCACCCCCCGCCCCATGCCCCCTCCCGTTCTGAGCACTATTCATCCTGGAGGGTAAGCCCCTTGCTCAGCGGGTGGCTGCACCTCTCCATGGATCCCAGATACCCCCAGGCAGCCCTGGCTAGCACTGGGAACCAGCGGCTCACTGGTGGATGCCAGTCTGGGACCAGTTTTCTCCACAGCCTTCAGCCTGGGCACCAGCTCCCTCCCCTGACAAGAGCAACCCCTTTCCTGCTTTGGCCCCTGGAGAGGGAGGAAAGGGGAGTTGGGGGGTGGGAGAGTGCAGGGGAGGGAGTTGGGGTTGTGGAGAACTCAGGAACCCTTTAGGGGCCTCCCTTTGTCTGTCTTCAGCCCCGGTTTCTCACCTCCTCCTGCCCCACTTTTCATTCTTAGGCAGCCGGTGGGAGGTGGGAACCAGCTGAGAAAAGGGAGGTGAGGAGGGAGCATCCTGTTCTGCCTCCCCACCCTCTTGTGAGGTGGCCGAGTCTCCCCGCCCAGATGTGTCCCTCCAGGTGGCTTCCACTTTGGGGAGGGGTGGCGCCAGGCCCAGTGGGCTGTCCCCTCCCTGTTCCTGACCTGGGTCCCAGCCCAGCCCCATTCAGCCCTGGTTATGCTGGAGGCATCCCCTTTGTTCTCCGAGGTCCTGGGCTCAGGGTGGGGGAGAAGGGGCATGTGGGAGGTGCCCTGGGAGTGCAGGAGGCCCTGAGGTGGGGGGCAGTACCATCTGGGCTAGCCCTTTCCCGGGGCCAGCCCAGCCCACCATCAGTCTTCCTTTGCTTGGCTTGGGCAGCCTGAGGGTGCGCAGCCCAGCTTGGCCCACGGCTCTGGGCTCAGCCCGGCTGGTCATTATGCCAACAGCTCCAACACTGGTACCTCCCATGCCCAGGGAGCAATGAGCCAGGACACCCAGAAGGCAGAGCGCCTGGGGCTTCCCCACATCCAGCAGGGAGTGTGGGTGAGGGAAGTGAGGGTCACCGGTTCCGAGACCCTTTGTCCTTGCATGGGACCTGGGATAGCTTGCCTGCTTTCTCCCCATTGCCTGAGGCAGGAGAGAGAGGATAAAGTGGCAGAGGGGAGAGGCCAAGAATTCCTTGGAACCCAGGTAGGGACTCCTGGCAGCACCTGACGCCCCTACTAGCGGGGGGGGGGGGGGGGGCGTTTAGCTAAGGTGATGGCAGGCCCCCTGTGATGTGCTTGCTGTCTCTGTTCCCTCCCCCACCCCCTGCCAATTTAAGTGTGAGATTGGCCTCGGGTAGGGCTTGGTCAAGGCTGCAGGGCTCCCCAGGGCCTGGAGTTAGAGAAGGTCCTCAATCCAGGGGCCCAAATTTGGGGGGATGGGGGTGTGCTCAAAGCCCAGGAATCTTGGCTTGTGGGCAGAGGGCCCTGTGTGCCTGGAGGGAAGTGGAGAGACTATTCTGCCCCTTGCGGTAGTCCTCTTTGATTCTAGTGGTCAGCTGCTCCATCCCCTGCCTCTGAGCACCCATGTTGCCCTTTACTAGATACTGTTTTCTAAAACTCAGAATTTCAGATAGACACCAGAAAAAAAAAACAAAAAAAAAAAACCCAAAAAACAAAACAAAAGGACCCAAAACCCTCTTGTGTGTGGGTCTTTGTTCAGCACAAAGCGAGACAGGATCCCTGGTACCAGGGATGGCTCATCTGGTACTGTCTCCAGGTGCCTACCGGAGCAAATGGCTGGAGGATCACAGCTGGGGCCAAGGGTGCGTTCCTGTGGAGAAGCGAGGCACTACAGTGATTTACGCAGGCTCCCGTGGAGGCACGAGGCAGTGTGTCAGATGGTCCTGTGGGGCTAGTGAAAGGCCAGGGAGGGGAGGCAGTTGACGGTGGTGATTTCAAAGTCAGAGCCGTAGCCTGTTAGCCAGGGTCTCTTGGTCCTGCCGTCCTCTGGGTGGCACTCTGTGGACGGATGGTGCCTTCCAGTCCCAGGGTCTCCTCCTCCTCTTCCCAGTGATTACCCATTGATGGATCTCTGTTCTCTTCCCACCAGTTCCTCTACTTATCCCCCTATCACCTATCTTGGTCCAGCATCCCTACCCAGAGGCCCTCCCCTCTTCTCCTCGCCTCTACTCAGGGAAGCCTCCCCGACTGCTCCAAGTTACTGATCCTCCTCCTCCAGGCACCCACAGTGAAGACCCGCACTGGTTTGTACCTAATATTGTACCAGCCAATTAATTCATGTGTGTATTCTACACATCGTGGCTGAGCTGTCTGTTTAGCCCTGGACTAGGCCCTCTTCGGGCTTCCATGGATTGCCTTGAACGTTCAACCCTGGGCAATCATGTACCCACCCGCTGGGCTCCCCTGCTTGGCCCCCAGGATAGGGAAGACACTGGGTGGCACTGGGGAGCAGCTATTGGCTGGTGGCAAGGACCACCTGGAGGGGACACAGTGTCCTCTGCCTGTATGGATGGACAGAGCTAAGTGATGTCAAGGGTGCCCAGGCAGTGTCCTTAGTGGCACACCCAGGCACTCTGCAAAGGATGGGATTTGTCTGGGGGAGGTTGAAGTAGTCAGGGGTCCTCCAGAAAGAGAGAGAGACTGAGTGGGTCCTGAGGTGGGAGCAGACGTTGCAGAGACACAGAAAACAGGGGATTCCAGAATTGGAAGGGTTCTTAGCAGAAAGAGTGTGGTAATGCAAGTTCATTTCCAAATGGATTTGAGGCATTCTTGATAGTGACGTTTGTTTATGCATTGTATAAATGAATGAACATCCTTGGGTGCTGTGGGCCCAGGAGAGCCGTGCTGACAACAACCTCCTCCTCGCGTGTACTTGGTTCCTTTGATGTCACTTTGTAGTGAACTTGTTGAGTGTGGACCCTGGAGCCAGATGCCTGGGTTCAGACCTCAGCTCCATCTCTGCCTAGTTCCTTAATCTCGCCGGGCCTCAGTCTTATCCATAAAGCGAGGATAGCAAGGGTATTTATCTCTAGGGCCAGCAGGAGGATTAAATATGCTAATATATGCAAAGCATTTAGAACCGTGCCTAGTACACAGTAAGCTCTCAAGAAATGCTAGCTACTCATAATTTATATCGGTGATGTGTTCTTAGTCTTCTTCCTGTAGCTGGTGCAGAGATTTGATTTTATAGCTGAGAAAAGGGAGAGAGCCAGAGAGGTGGAATGACTTGCCCAAAGTCCCCAGCTCATAAGCGTGGTCTAGAATGCCTTCCTCCTGACCCCTGGGGCTCAGGGCTCGCTCATCTGGGCATGGCCTGGTCATTGATTAATGTTTTTAGCATTAGTGATAATAATAGTATTACAAATATGACAACACTACTCCCCAACCTGAACACTAGTGCTCTAACAATGGTGTACATCTTCCATGAGCTTCCCCTCACTTTATTCCTTGGCCTCTTTCTCTGAGACAGCCACTATCCTAATTATCTAGTTAGCATTCCCTTGCTTTTTTAAAATCATGTATTTTAATATATGGGAATTGTTCAGTTTGGGCTGTTTTTGAACTTTGTAAAAAGAACCTGAAACCGGATGCAGCCCTCTAGAATTTGCTTTTTTCTCCCCTTCAACATCATATTCGTAAGCTTCATTTATATTGTTGTAAATAATGGTAGACGTAGTTTATTCATTTTCACTGGTGCATAACGTTCTGCCATTTGAACCTACCGCCATGTATTTATCATTCTTCTACGTGGCTTGTTCCCCTTTTGGTTCTTACAAACAATGCTGCTGTGAACCTTCTTGTCCTGTCTCCTGAGGCAATGTGCAGAGTGTCTCTGGGGCACACAGCTAGGAGCGGAATTGCTGGGCTATAGGGCATGTTCATATTCAGCTTTCCTAGAAAATGTGCCAAAGTGTTTTCCAAATTGGTTGGGCCATTTATGCTTCCTGCAGCAGGAGATGAGTGTCTCCATAGCTCCTACCCTCACCAGTGCTCGGTGGGGTCAGCCGTCTTGGTTTTCACTGACTGATTGAGTGTAAAATGGTGTTACCTTATGGTCTTGATTTGCATTTCCAGAATTCAGGGTTTCTGGTGTAGGAAATGGGGGTTGAGATGGGCAGGAGCCAGTGTGTAACAGATGCTTAGGAAGCAACTGTCCCTTTTGTCCCTCAGCATTCCCCAGTTAGTGGGGGTGCTGTTTCTATAAGCCTTGAGCTCAGGGATGGGCAAGGGCACTCAGGAGGACTCCCCGGGGAAGGGGGGATGAAGGAGGAGCAAAGAGAGCTTACGTCCTGCACGGTTAGAGCCCAAGGAACCCCAGTGGTTCTGTGTTCAACCCCAGGATGGGCAGGGGTGGTGCTGGCTTGGGAGAGGGAGAGAGCTTGTGTTTCATTATCTTAATAATGTGCAGCCCCCTGAAAACCCTGTCTCCACACCCTGGGGTCCGGCCTGGGGCTTGGCATTGGTGAGTACTTAATAAGAGTTTGGTGAGCTGAGGACTGAATACTGGATGAAAAAAATGTATATTTGTTCTTCCTTCATTCCCACCTCCTTGGGGAGTCCTCCCTGATTGCTCTTGCCCATTGAGTGAGTGAGGGGGGGTGGCTGAGCAAGGTGGCTCCTGGGCCTTAGCAAGGTCCCCTCAGGTGGCCCTCGAGCCCCCTGCGTCCCTGCAGAGGCTGAGAAGCTCGGTGCTGGCGAGGTAATTTGGAGCCGCTCCCTCCGCCAGCCTGGTGCACCAACGATTGATTCCAGGCCGCTTTCCCCGCCCGGACCTGGGCCCCTGGAGCTGGTTAGAGATGAGCGACAGGGCTGGCAGAATAATTATGCCTATTTTATGTGACACCCAAATTGATTGCCGCCAGGGTGACATTACCAGGGCATTGTTCCTTGTCTCCAACCTCTTATTACGTGTTATTAGGGTGTGTGGTGTGTGTGTGTTTTTCTATTTTTTCCCCTTTCAGGGAATTAATCTCTCTCTGCCACCTCCTCTGCTTCCCTCTACAGAGAACCTGCTTGTGTCTCTGAGAGGGGGTGAGGGCCTGGCCAGCATGCTTCCTCTGCCTGGCCCAGGCCCATTAGGGCTATAGATGCAGTTGGGGAGGAGGGGGGTGGCCATCTCAAGTCCCTTTATGTAGATGTGAGTTGGGGGTGTCCCAGAGCTAAGAGGGGCTGCTGAGGTGTATGTCCTAGCAGAGGGGTTTCCCACCAGTGTCCCTGCTTGCATACGTCTCCTGGCAGGCTATTCACCCACTAATACTAGGGCAGATCTTCCATCCTGAGCCATCCGGTCTTCCATTTGATTTCTCACACTGAGCTGAATGGGCCTCCCGTGGGTTTTGACTCCACCCTCTTGGCCTGCATCGGGCTCTTTGCATTCTCCTCCTTGGGACACCCCTTAGAGATTTGCAGAGATGTCCCCCCCAAGCCCAGGCTTCTCGTGGACATGGAGCTGGGCAACGACATCGCTTGTGGCTGAGCAGAACTTGGCACCGGCCTGTGTCTAACCAGACGGGCTCACCACCTCTGGATTCTGCTCTCGGTGCACAGGTTGCAAAAATGGGTTTTGGCAAGGGGTTGGCCAAGACTCACTTGAGCAGAGAGGGCTTTGAATAGTCAGTGGTGGTAGAAGGGCGTTTTTATTTATAGTTTGCCTGTCCATGTTCTAAAAAACTCACTGGACCTTGGTTTGGGACATATTGGGGTTGTTTTTAAATCTTTTCCCCCTTTTGAGGCAGAAATAACTCAAACCTTCACTTGCCCCTGATCTAGCCCCACCACGGTATCCTGGCAGTACACTGAAGAGAGAAGGGGGCTGTAGTCGGGAGGCCGGGGTTCTTCCGAGGCCCTAGCCCTGAGATGCTGTGGGACCTAGGACAAGTCCCTGATGCTCTCAGGCCTCACTTCCCTCACCTGTGTGGGGGTCTCTAGGGTTACGGTGCCTCTGGAGTCAGACAAGCTCAGGAACCGGGAGGGAGGTGATCTAATGGCTTAGAGCCTCAGTTTCCTCATCCATGAAGTGCGGTATGTGGTGAGGGTTGGTGGCGTCATTCTGCAAAGCACTCTGGGTGTGTTCGATCTAAACATCTCTTTTCTTCCTTCTCTTTGAACTCTCTGCCCCCAGCCCCGAGAGGGCACCGTAAAGTCTGCCCTCCCCTTCGAGGAGTTTCAAGCCCTGAGACATGAAGCCACTTGCCCACAGCCCTACAGCTCAGCAGGCCCTTGAACCCGACTCAGAGAAAGGCAGTGTAGTATGCAGGAGTGGTCAGACAGCCTTGGGTTCAGCCACCTCAGGCCCCGTCCCAGCTCTGCCATTTATCGCTGTAGGATTCGTGGCAGGCTGCACCACCTCTCTGTGCCTCAGTTATTTCATCTGTAAAACGGGGATCATAGTACCAACCTAATAAGATTGTTGTGAAGAGGAAACAAACTCATGTTTGAGTTCATAGCCTGCTCGCCGTGTGACCTTGAATAAGTTACAGAACCTCTTTGTGACCTTGAGCAAGTTACAGAACTTGTGTGTGCTTCTGTTTTTTCCATCTGCAAAATGGGGATAATGACACAGCCTACCTCAACAGGTTGTGGTGGGAGAGATGAATTTTTGTATGTAAAGTGCTTAGAATCATGCCTGGCACATGAAAGGCCCTCATCACCATCATATTGATCAGGTCTCTGGCCTCCCAATGCCCTGCTGGTTGCACCCTTGCCTGCTCCCTGCCCTGGTCCTCTGAGGCTGTGAGCTCCTCCTCTTCCAACCTGGAGGCTGATGGCCCTCCCAGGTGGGGATTGGCTGGTTTCCAGGCCTCCAAAGCCTGAGATGGGCCCACCTGAGCTGTTCGCAAGGTAGAGGAGCCCTGAGGACTGGGGCGGTCAGGAAGGGATGAGGGGATCTGCCAGGCACCTCCCAAGATGGCCTGGGTGGCGGATGGAGCCAGAGACCTTCAGCGGTACCTTCTTGCCCCCGTGAGCCTAGGTTGGTGTTTTAGAGCCAGAGAGACGTGGGAAGGGAGAGGTAGTGGTACGGACATGGGTTTTCCTTGAGCCTCCTCAGGTCACCACATGGGTGCTTGCCTACCCCTCCTCAATTCTGGGACAGCTCCAATCCAAGAAAGGGTGCTCTTCACTCAGGTGGGCTCAGCACAGACAATATGGAAGTTTCCTAGAGCCAGTGGCTCCCTCCCACCCTCCCCAGGACAGCTCCTAGCTTCACAGCTGGACTCTTCCCTCAGAACAAGCCTGTGAAGGGGCAGCCAGGGCCAGAGTGGTCCAGGACTCACCCAAGGTCACACAGCAGGGCAGGTGTGCAGTGAGCCCTGACTGGAGCTCCGGCGTGGGACCTGTGGGCCCAGTGCCCTTTGCTCCCTGAGAAGTGGCCTCCTCTAGGCCTTGCCCTCCCCCTGCTCTTCTCCACCAAGCCGGCCACTCCTGGAGGGCAGAGCCTGTATATAGAAGCCTTTAAACACTAAGAGGCTTGGACAGTTAAAATTCATAATTTATCCTGAAAATAGCCTGGAGCTGTGGGCTGGCTGGAAGGCTGGCGGCTCGAGAGCATCTCTGCTCCCGTGGGGTGGGCTGTGGGATGGGCAGGGGCATCCGGCCGTCAGGTGCGTGGGGTGGGTGCCTGCCCAGGGGCCACACACGGGCAGCCGCCCTAGTGAACGGGCAGGCAGGCCCACTGTGCCCAGTCAGCAGCCTCCAACCTGGCGCGGCTGACAGGCCGGGTGAGCGCCTTGCGGAGACGCTTGAGTTTCCACGCACACCTAAGAGATGGCGCTGGAAGCACTGGGCCAGGGAGGCTGTGGAGTGGTGGGAGGAGGGCAGCAGGCCCACACACCCGCACGGGCCACCCTCCCCTAAACACACACACACACACACACACACACACACACGTGCCCCGGGGGGCCCAGCAACTCTGCCAGAAAGAACAAGAGGAAAATAAAAAATTATACACGACAAAGGACATGACCTCAATTTTCTTCCACGTTGATTTTTTTTCCTCCCTGTGGGGGGCAGCTGAAGGAGGAGGAGAAGGGAGAGGATAGGCCAAGGTGGGCGCAGCAGCCCAGGAGGAGACAGACGGAGGCTGCCGTGCTGCTCGCCCACTGGCCACACAGGCTGGCTCTCTCCTGCGGGAGCCCAGCCCTGGCACCAGACCCCTCCTCTCAGGGTTCCCTGTCGTCCTCCCACAAGCCCTGTGCCAGGAGGCAGCCCCCGCCCAATTAGGCTGGCCAGGGACTGAGTTTCCCCCATTAGCAGCTCACACCTTCAACCATTATCAGCCGTTCACACCTCAGCAGGGATTAGCCCTAGAAAGCCAGAATGGAGTGGCTTTAGAAGGAGCCCAGACCGGTCAGGATTTGGGGGAGGAGAAAAGCAATTAGGAGTCCCTGGATGCTCTCCACCCCCGCACACCTTGGTTTTGCACCAAAAATGCCTCCCCTTCCCTTCTTGGCCTGTGGAGACTGAGCTCAGGGGATGCCTCCTCCTCCACCAGGAAGCTCTCGGAAGAGTCTAGACTAGGAGGGGCTGTTCTCAGGAGCTGCCCCAGCCGTTGTTTGACTGGCTTTCACTGCGCCTTTGAGGATGGACGAGGTTCTATCAGCCCTAGCCCTGCCCTGGGGGCTCTCAATCTGGGAGACACAGAGGGGAGGCCCAGAAACTCCGACAGGGAGAGGCAAGGGAGAGAGGCAAACACAGCAGATCACACACAGACCCTACAGAGATCCAGAGGGGGGCCCCCGGGGGGGTGATCCCTTCTTAAGCTGGAGTCTGCAAGCCGAGCGGGAGGTCTCTGGGCACGTGATGGGCAGCCAAGCAGTGCTGCAGAAGAAAGTCCCTGACCTGGGGTGACCGTTGAGGGCTTCCTAGGCAGACCTCCCTCCACCCCCACGTCCACCCCCCACCCCCACTGACACACTTCATCATTTCAGGACAGGGATCCAGTGGCTCCATGCTCTGGAGCTGAAGGCGAAGAAGGGACCTCAGGCAGGCAGCCGGGCACTTGGGGACAGGGCAAGTCAGGAGGAATCTACCTGTTCCTTGGTCACTCTGCAGGAGTGCCTTCCCCTTTCTGAGTGATCAGCCCTCCGGCATGGGGTGGAATTGAGGACAGGATGTGATAACAGGCCTGGGGCCTGGGACAGGCATCATGAGCCCAGGAGCTCCAGGACTGGTAGCTGAGTCTGCAAGCCAAGCTCCATCTCCCCCCAACCCAGGCTGCCCCTACCCACCCGCTGCCCCTTTCTCCTCCGTTTTCTCTTCCTCTCTCTTCTCTTCCCTTTCTTTCCCGTGTGGCCCATTGTGTGTCTTCTCTATTTCTGTCACCTTTCCCTCTCCTGCTCTTCTGCTCATTTCTGGGGGGCAGAGCTGGATAGGGCTGTAGGCAGAAGTTCTGACACCCTCAGCCCCCTTCCCAGGTCAGCCATCCCTCCTCACTCCTGCTGCAGACCCAGTCATAGATGCGGAGCCTGTGATGGTGCACACCCGCCTCGTGTCCACGTGGGGCGACAGCCCGCTGCAGGTGCTCAGGTCCCACAGCCGAGCTGCCCCCCAGAGGCCCTGGCCCCTAGCCATGGCGGCGGGCGCCTCCCTGCCAGGGACCTCATGCCCATGTGTGCTGGGGAGCCCTGCGCTCCCTGCGGAATGCTGAGTGGGAACACCATGAAATATTGATACTATAAACCTAAAATAACTAAACCTTTCATTCTGTGCTGCAGCCGACCCCAAATTAGGTGAGATTCTAGCAGAGACAGTGGCAACAGGCGCCGGAGGAAAAATTCAGCATGTTCAACATACACAGTTGAGGAAAGGCTTTTGTGGGGATTGGGGCACAGGGTGCCTACTTGCAGGTATCCAAGGACCGGTGCCTGCCTTGGGCCCGGGGCCTCACCCACTGCCCTGACATGCCTTACCCTCCCTGTGTGTCCAGAAGCATTCACAGCCTGCAGCTCTTGGGGCAAGTGAGTGGACCAGGAGGAATGGAGCTCTCTTGCCTCCTCATTTTGTGCCTAGGCCGGAGGGCAAATGAATTCCCTTTTGGAAGCCTGAGTTCTCATCTGTAAAATGGCTAAAAAAAAATACCTCTTTTGAAATCTACCTTATGAGACGGAGTGACCCCTGTCCTCCCTCCCCAAGTCCACTCCCAGGTGATCCCATGCCCCTCCTGTCCCCATCAGTCACCTGTCCCATCCTGAGCCCCACAGGGGACAGCCCCATGGTGAGACCTTTCAAATAGATCCTTCCAGCCCAGTGGAACTGCAGTTTGGGGCCTGAGCCCCCGCTCCTCTTCACCCCTAACCAGGTTTGAGAATGTTGACTTTCTAGCTGGAAGAAGTCAGTGTCTGCTGTGGGCTCCCCTAGGGAGCCTGGAATCCACCCTTCACTGCACAGTGGAAGAAGTAGCCCAGAGAGGGCAGGCTGTGCCCGAGGTCACACAGCAGAGTGGCCAGTCTGGGGAGCAACGGAGCCAAGCAGTTATGCCCTGGCATATGAGTGAGAGTGTGGTGGTGGTGCGGCCCTCTGCACGCGTGTCTGAGGGCTCCGCTCCCCCCATCACTCCGGCACTGGGAGGACTCAGGCTGCTGTGCGCTCTGAACATTGTGCCCCGGGCACGGCTCTCCCTTTGCCTGCCCACCTGCCTGCCTTTGATGTTTATTCCCGTTGTATTTATTGGTCCAATTTTTAGACTCTTGCCTTGTGGGAAGCCCTTCAGGAGGCAGGCGTCCAAAATAAAATGCTGATTAAAATGCATAAAAGTCTTCTCCTTTGCCATTGCAGGAGTGACCAGCAGGGTTCACGGTGCCAGAAAGGCAGGAGCGACACAGTGCCCATCAGCAGCTCTGGTGACCCCTGCAGACACAGCCCTGTCCGCACCCCTCAATGACAGGGACCCCATGGGGGTGTGAGACTGGGAGACTCGGGCCTGTGTGCCGGCTTGGGCAGGCATCTTAGCCTCTCCAGGCCTCAGTTTCCCCCCCTTTCAGGACAGCCACATGTAAAAGGTGAGGGATGAGGCAGTTTGGGGGTCTTGCCCTCCTGAAGCTGTCTTGGTCCTGTGGAGCATGGCCTGTTGTTCTGCGGGTCTCTCTGCCAGGTCAGGGGGTCGGGGGTGGAGGGTGGAGGGCAGCCATGCAAGGCCATGCCAGTCAGCTTTTCCATCAATGGATTTGAATTCCCCAGGTCCCTCACTGCTCACTCAGAGGGCCCTCAACCTCTGCAAAAGCTCTTGCGTACACTTTGTCTGTCCAAGAACATCACCGGGGGCTGTTCTGTGAGACAGAAGCACCCGTGACTGACCCAGCATTAAACATACAGGCACAGCGCCAAGTGCTGAGGCTTTGCAGCATGTTTCCCTCTTTGTTCAGGTTGCCAGGAAGCTCACCCCTTTCGTCATTATGCAGGACTTGGTGGTATTCTTCCCTCGTTGGCTTGCTTTATCCTTTTATCGTCTTGTGGCATAATATTTTCTGTCAATTGGCTCAAGTGATTTTTAGAATGAGGTGTGTGCTGTACAGTGGTTGCATAATGTCACTACTAATAAGTCTAAGATGCTTCGAAGTTATGGGAAAAAGATGATTTCTGACTGCGTAGGTTACGGATGGCTTCCTGGAGGAGGTGGCCTTTGAGAAAGGAGGTCACAAAGGCCGCTGGGGCAGGAGGCTGAGAGTGGTCTCCAAAAGGATGGTTTAGAGCCAGGACAAGGTGGGGACACCTGGGTGGCTTCATGGGGCAGACTGGTGGGAGATGCGAACATGGGTCGGGGGGAGGCAAGGTGGTGGTGGTGGCTTTGAATGCCTTATTCTGGTGTGTGTGAGGGGTTTCTGAACATCTCAGGTGACCTGTGCCCTGGCTGTCCCCCCTCTCGGTCCTCAGCCCCCTCTCCAGCAGTCTCCACCTCGCCCACCAGCCCAGCCCTGAGCTGGGCGCTCAAAGTCCCATTTACCTCCCCAGGTCCCCAGCCTCACTCCTGCGCCAGCCCCAGCTGCCGGCCCAATTACGTATCGATCGCCTGTCAGGATGTTTGCTTTTCTGGTGGGTCACTGGGGGAGCATGTGTGGCTGTGGGAAATGGCCTGGTGGGGGTGGGGTGGGGGAGGCTGAACCACAGAGTCTAGAGAGAGGATGAGAGGGGCTGAGGGGAGGGGGGTGGACAAAGCCGCTGGGGATAGCGAAACCTTGCAGATTCCATAACATGTCAGTGACACCCAGAGCCCCCTCTGGTTAATCAGTCACTTAGTCCATCAACGACCAGGGAGCACCTGTCAGGCCTGGGAGGCCGCTGGAGCACTGGAAGGTGTGTGGCATGTCCCGCAGAGCAGAACTCTGCTCCCAGATCCACCCCCTCTGTGGGCTGGAGCCACAAGCTCTTTGAGCCCCCGTTGCCTGAAGGGGCTAAGGGTGGGTGACAAGACCTGCAGCCTTGAAAGCAGAGGCTCTGTGCAGGTGTAGGGGTGGTGCTGGGAGAGTTGAGGTAGGATGTGGGACCCCCCCAGCCTGGGCTTCCCATTCCTGCAGTGAGCCCCCCTGGGCGCCATGTGTGTGGGGCGTGTGAACAGGCAGCAGTCGGGCTCTGGTTCAGCCCCTGGGGCCATCTGGCCCACCCTCTGGAGTTTGGAGAAGTCCTCCTAGCCCCCTACTTACCCTGCTGGGCCAGTTTCCCAGGCGGTGGCACAGAGGAGGGACGGAGGAGATGGGGAGGCAGTCTGGGCACAAGTAGGAACAAGTCGCCTCGCAACATGGCTGGGAGAGGGTCATGGGGGGCTAGCTCCCACACACCCCTTGCTTACTCCTCTTGCAGCCTGCACTCAAGCTGGGCCCCCCTCCTGGTCCGTTACCCCTGTGAAAGCCACCCAAGCCCTGCATGTTCCTCAGGGCCCAGCTGTGATGAGCCTCGTGTCCTCAGTGCTGCAGCGGGGACTGGCCTCCAGCTAGCGGCCCGGCCCGTGGCCCTGACTGTACCCACCTCAGACCAGCAGCTGCACAGAACCCTGGCTCTAGGAGGGGTGTGATCGGAACCCCGAGACACAGACAGATGAAGTCTGGTGGCCCTTCATCTCCCCCTATCTCCCCCTGGGGGTCAGAAAAATCTTCTCGGAGCAGTAGACATTAAATCAGGCCATGGAGATGGGGTTTCAACAGGCAGGGGAAGGGGCATTCCAGGAAGAAAGAACTGCAAGGGCCAAGGTCAGGAACACTCGTTCACTGGGCCCTGAGCCCTGAGCTCGGGAGGCCGGGGCGGTCACAGTGGACCTGGAGGAAGGGGGGAGTCGGAGAGACTCCACGGTGAGGGGGCGGCATCAGGGCAGAGTCCCAGCTTTCTGGCTGGGGAGCCCGCCACTGCCACTGATCAGGAAAGCCCACTGGGGAGCAGATTCATGAACACGGACAGGTGCCACTGGGTTTGCTGATATCCCAGGGCTCTTGGGCTGGGGTTCAACTGCAGTGGTGGTGAGGAGAGGGCCATGGTGTCTGTGCCTGGGGAAGCTCAGGCTGAGAGGGTGACCCCCAGCAGCCTCAGGAGCCCTGGCCTGGCAGGCTGGGGACCAGACATACTCCTCTGCAGGCTGTTCCCGGAGGCTTCAGCCTCTGAGCCCCTTTGATTCCCTCTGTGAGCCCTGAGGGCAACTCAGCAGGTCTGGCTTTATCCCTGATGAGCACCAGGGGAAGCTGAGGCTCAGGGTGTGCGGTGGGGTATGGGGTGCATGCCTGGATCACATTGCCTATGAAACATAAAATGTAAAGGAGGTGGACGCCACCTGGGGTGCCAATGCCAGGCTCCTCTTCAGTGCACCCCACCCCCCATCCCAGGGATGCTGGGGAATTCCTTTGGGAGGGCTCTGGGCAGGGTCAGGAGTACGGAGGAAGCAGCGTGGGGTGGCAGGAGACTCTCTGGCCTGGGCATCTGGACCTCACTCGGGGGTCCTGGGTGGGTGTCCTGTGCCACTCTGGGCCCCCCACCCCCCACTCTCTGTCTGTGTCACGGACCCCCTGACAGGGCAGGAGGGCCCAGGGTGGGGCCGGCCAAACACGGTCCCCTAACCGCCGCCTCTGTCCTGTGCTTGCTCCTGGCTGCAGGTGAGCGAGAGGATGCTGGCGGGGGGTGCGAGGAGCATGCCCAGCCCCCTCCTGGCCTGCTGGCAGCCCATCCTCCTGCTGGTGCTGGGCTCGGTGCTGTCAGGCTCGGCCTCCGGCTGCCCGCCCCGCTGCGAGTGCTCGGCCCAGGAGCGGGCCGTGCTCTGTCACCGCAAGCGCTTCGTGGCGGTCCCTGAGGGCATCCCCACCGAGACCCGCCTGCTGGACCTGGGCAAGAACCGCATCAAGACACTCAACCAGGACGAGTTCGCCAGCTTCCCGCACCTGGAAGAGCTGGAGCTCAACGAGAACATCGTGAGCGCCGTGGAGCCCGGCGCCTTCAACAACCTCTTCAGCCTGCGGACGCTGGGGCTGCGCAGCAACCGGCTGAAGCTCATCCCCCTGGGCGTCTTCACGGGCCTCAGTAACCTGACCAAGCTGGACATCAGCGAGAATAAGATCGTCATCCTGCTGGACTACATGTTCCAGGACCTGTACAACCTCAAGTCGCTGGAGGTCGGCGACAATGACCTCGTCTACATCTCCCACCGGGCCTTCAGCGGCCTCAACAGCCTGGAGCAGCTGACGCTGGAGAAATGCAACCTGACCTCCATCCCCACCGAGGCGCTGTCCCACCTGCACAGCCTCATCGTCCTGAGGCTCCGGCACCTCAACATCAACGCCATTCGGGACTACTCCTTCAAGAGGTTGTACCGGCTCAAGGTCTTGGAGATCTCCCACTGGCCCTATTTGGACACCATGACACCCAACTGCCTCTATGGCCTCAATCTGACCTCCCTGTCCATCACCCACTGCAACCTGACCGCCGTGCCCTACCTGGCCGTGCGCCACCTGGTCTATCTCCGCTTCCTCAACCTCTCCTACAATCCCATCAGCACCATCGAGGGCTCCATGTTGCATGAGCTGCTGCGGCTGCAGGAGATCCAGCTGGTGGGTGGGCAGCTGGCCGTGGTGGAGCCCTACGCCTTCCGCGGCCTCAACTACCTGCGCGTGCTCAACGTCTCGGGCAACCAGCTGACCACCCTGGAGGAGTCGGCCTTCCACTCGGTGGGCAACCTGGAGACGCTCATCCTGGACTCCAACCCGCTGGCCTGCGACTGCCGGCTCCTGTGGGTGTTCCGGCGCCGCTGGCGGCTCAACTTCAACCGGCAGCAGCCCACGTGCGCCACGCCCGAGTTCGTCCAGGGCAAGGAGTTCAAGGACTTCCCCGACGTGCTCCTGCCCAACTACTTCACCTGCCGCCGCGCCCGCATCCGGGACCGCAAGGCGCAGCAGGTGTTTGTGGACGAGGGCCACACGGTGCAGTTCGTGTGCCGGGCGGACGGCGACCCGCCGCCCGCCATCCTCTGGCTCTCGCCCCGCAAGCACCTGGTTTCGGCCAAGAGCAATGGGCGGCTCACAGTCTTCCCCGACGGCACGCTGGAGGTGCGCTACGCCCAGGTGCAGGACAACGGCACGTACCTGTGCATCGCGGCCAATGCGGGCGGCAACGACTCGATGCCGGCCCACCTACACGTGCGCAGCTACTCGCCCGACTGGCCCCATCAGCCCAACAAGACCTTCGCTTTCATCTCCAACCAGCCGGGTGAGGGAGAGGCCAACAGCACCCGAGCCACCGTGCCTTTCCCCTTCGACATCAAGACCCTCATCATCGCCACCACCATGGGCTTCATCTCTTTCCTGGGCGTCGTCCTCTTCTGCCTGGTGCTGTTGTTCCTCTGGAGCCGGGGCAAGGGCAACACGAAGCACAACATCGAGATCGAGTACGTGCCCCGCAAGTCGGACGCGGGCATCAGCTCCGCCGACGCGCCCCGCAAGTTCAACATGAAGATGATCTGAGGACGGGGCGGGGGGGGGCAGGGACCCCCGGGGCAGGCCGGGCAGGGGAAGGGGCCTGGCCGCTGAGCGCTCGCTCCTCAGTCCTTCCCGCCGCTCCCCTGGCCCTCCACACACACCCCTGTTCCCTGCGGCTCCCCCCCACCCCCCACCCCCTGCCAGCCCTCACCGCCTGCCCTCTGTCTACCAGGACCTCCGCAGGCCAGGCCTGGGGACTCCACCTGCACAGGGCCACACGTTGACAGACTGGAGTCAGAAGCCGACAGACCGACACGCGGCACAGTCAATAATTCAATAAAAAAAAGTTACGAGCTTCCTCTGTAACTTGGGTTTCAATAATTATGGATTTTTATGAAAACTTGAAATAATAAAAAGAGAAAAAAAAAAACTATTTCCTATAGCTAGTCGGAATGCAAACTTTTGACGTCCTGATTGCTCCAGGGCCCTCTTCCAACTCAGTTTCTTGTTTTTCTCTTCTTCCTCCCCCTCCTCCTCCTCCTTCTCTTCCTCCTTTCTCTTCTCTTCCCCTATGGGGAGGGATCACTCAGGAAAACAGGAAAGGAGGCTCCAGCCCCCCCTGCCCGGGCAGCTGACAGGAGCGGGCAGGGCGGCAGGTGTGGGCCCGGCTCCGGGCTGGCCGTCTGCAGGGAGCAGGCGGAGGAGACAGGGCTGCCTGGTGGGGGTGGGGGCTGGTGGCCAAGCCGCCGGGAAGCAGTACTGCCGGGGGTCGGGGGCCCGACTCGGGTGTGGCTGAGACTCTGGACAGGGGCTGGGGTCCTCCTGCAGGACGGCACAGTCAGTGCAGAGGGCCAGGGGCTGGAGGCAGGACCGAGGCCTAACTTCTGGTCCCAGCTCTGCCACTGACTTACTGTGTGGTTTCAGACAGGTCACTGACCCTCTCTGGGCCTCAGTCTCCACATCTGTACAAATGGAAACGTGACCCCCCGCCCTGCCTACCTCACAGGGCTGTTGTGAGGAATTGATGAGATGATGTATGTGAAACACTTTGTAACCTGTAAAGCGCTGTGCACATGTGTGGGTGACTGTTCTCATTATGGTCATTATTATCTCACCATGGGGGGAGCGTGGGCTCAGGCTTGGGGGCAGATCGGGGAAGGGCCGCTGGCTCCAGGGACTTGCAGAGGCTCTCCTTAGAACAGCGGCCCCGGGCCGCCGCCATCCGATGAGCCTAGCCCGGGCTCTGAAGAGTTGTGGGTGTGGGAGCGGGGTCCACTGCACTGGAGGTGACCTGGAGGGTCAGACGCCACCCCGCCCGCTCACACCAAACTGGGCCGCTCCAAACTCGGCCTTGGGAAGGGCTGCCGCGGATGACAGAATTGCCAAGGGCCAGTCCGGTCGCCCTGTCACCTTCCCTGACTCCGTGGGCCCTGACTCAAGAGGCTGGGGACTAGCTCGGCCAGCATCTCTGTCGGGCAGGGAGGGCGCCCGTTGGTGTGGAAAAAGGTTGATGGTCCCTGGGGAGCAGGCTAGACTAGTGATTATAGGCTCTGAGCTCTGAGCTTTGGGCTTGAGTCCTGTTCTAGCACCGGCTAGCTCTTCGGGATTGTTACTTAACCCCTCTGAGCCTCGGTCTGCTTCTCTGTCACATAAAGATGATCTTACTACTTTTGGTCATTAGGACGTTAAATGAAGGAGCATAGGTGTATTTGTTGTTTGGTGTGGTACCTGGCACCCAGTAAGCCCTCTACTGGTGCTGGTGGTGATTCCTATCAAGGCCAACTCTGGTGCAGATGCAGAGGCTGAGGACCAGAGAGGGTGGTAGCATATCCAAAGCCACACAGCTTCTAAGTGACAGGACCAGGGCCTGGGAGTTCCAGACTCCCAGAGCCACAGACTCCTAAGCCTGGCTTGGGACTTCTCAGAGCCAGGCCTGGGGACCCCCACCTAGCAGGAGACCGCTTTGGGGAGCACAGGAGCAGAGAGGGGAGTCCTTGGGCAAGGGGGTGGCTTGTACATAACACGAGGCCAGTGGTATCACATGAGGCTCCAAGAACCTGATAGGCCTGCTCACCTCCAGAGAGAGACAGGCACACAGCCTGTCCATGGCCCCAGCCCTAGATACCTTGTTGGGCACCGTTCTCCCTCAGGAGCCAGCCCGTGGGATTGTTACTTACCCCTCTGAGACGCCTAGGGTTTCACAAGCTTCTGTTAAGAGCAAGCAGTTCAAGGGGCCAGTTTATTCTTGGCTACTTCGAGGGAACCAGACCTCTGAGGAACTTCAAGGACACAAGAAAATTGTAAGGTTGTTTTCAGATAGGGGAGAGAGTCCTTTTGGGGGAATGTGAATGCTCAGGGCAGGAGGATGGGTTGGCCCAAGCAAAGGCAGCCTGGGTTTTAGAGCAGCCCCTTCCTAGGCATGGGACCTCCATCTATCAAAGATAGTCATGAACTCAAGAGCCCTGCCAGATTGAAGGGGGAATGACCTGCAGAGTCAGACGGCAGCAAGCACCAGGTCACCACCAGCCCACCCCCGCCCCTGGTGTACTCCTCACCAGTGAGAATTGGGGGCCCGGAGAGGGGAAGTAACACACGCAGAGTCACCCAGCAGAGTGATGGATGGGGCCTGGCTTTGGGGTCAGGCAGACCTCGGGTCCAGTTCCATCTCAGGTGTGACAGTTGTTTGCTGCTGTACGATTTTCACCACCATGGCATCCTTACGGACAGGCAGGGAAGTGGCAGGTGTACTCAGGAACGGGGAAGGAAAGGGGCCGGACGGGGGACAGTGGGAAACAGGGAGCTGGAACTTCAAATGAGACTGGGGTAGAAGCCAAGCCTGGCGATGTCCTCTGATTTGCCACGGAAAGCCTCGGGGCTGTGTGGGAGGATGGGAGCAGACGCAGGCCATCACTGCAGTTTGCCCAGGACAGAAAGAGTGGCCATGCTCTGGGGCCCTGGAGGACAAGGCCTCCCCCTGCGTGTGTTTGCAGGGATGGAGGTGACAGGGAGCCAGGGAGAAAGGGTCAGAGGAGCAGTGTAGACCCTGGCCAGTATTAGGAGTCCTGGGGGACCTTGAGCCTTTTAGGGCCTGAAGTCAAGGTTCATGAGGTATAAGGAGGGGGCGCAGCACAGGCCATCTGGAATTAAGTGATTTATTGGGGACCTCACAGAACCTGGTTCCGTGGGCTATCACCTTTCCTGCTTCTCTCCCCAATATTATGTCCTCTGATAACACAGGGTTAAAAGTCACCCCAGCTCCCATTCCAAAACCCCAACTCCAGCCTCTTTCAGAGTCCGGCTTGCTAGGGTCTCTGATCTCTTCATTCATAGTCTCCTGAGGAGAAGAATCTGATTGGCCGCCTGCCAACCAATGGATTGGCTGCCCTAAGTCAGGTGCTCATCCCTTTATCCAATTAGCTGAGGCCAAGGAACTCAACGGGCTCTAAGCCAAGTTTGGGTGAAGATGATGCGGAAAGAGCTAAGGGACCCTATCAGTTATTTATTGCTACATGACAACCACCCCAAAACTTAGTGGCTCAAAATAACAAGCATTTATTTGCTCCAACGCGCAACCTGGGCAGGGCTTGGTAAAGGCAGCTCGGCGCTGCTGTGCGTGGTGTTGATTAGGGAGCCTTGACTGCGGCCGGAAGATCCACAGCGGCTTCTGGCCAGGGCTGTCTCAGCGGGGGAGGCCGGAAGGGCTGGAGGCCAGCCTGCTCCTCCATTTCCCTGTGGTCTCTCCAGCAGGCTAGCTGGACTTTTTCATGGTGGCTCGGCACTCTAAGACGGCAAAACGGAAACTGCCAGGTCTCTCGAAGCGAGGGTTAGTGCAGCCACCTCTGGGGACCTCCACAGGGACCTCAGAGGCGCCTTTGTCCTCTTAGGAACCACTCATTGGCACACAGGCCTCTACAGTTTACCTGGGAGTAGGGAATTAGGGAGTGAAGATGACTGCCCCACAGATGGGTCTCTAGCTGGTAAGGAAAGAGTCAGGACTTGAACCAAGGTTGCTGCCCCTGAGCAAGTGTCCCTTTGAGCAGAAAGGAGGTGGGGGCTCCCCTGGAGTTATATGGCAATAGTAATAGTCATCACTGCCCACAGGCCAGACGCTTCCCCTACATTGTCTTTTTTTTTTTTTTTTTTAAGTAGGCTCCACACCCAGCACGGAGCCCAATGTGGGGCTTGAACTCACGACCCTGAGATCAAAACCTGAGCTGAGATCAAGAGTCTGACGCTTAATCGCCTGGGCCACCCAGGTACCCCTCACTTATGTTGTCTCATTTAATCCCACCACAAGGAGGTTCTAATCTCCTTTTCCGATGAGAAGGCAGGCTCAGGGAGAAGTGACTGTCCCGGGCTCCCCACCAGGGAGGTGATGAAGCCCAGATTCCTACTCAGGGTGCCAGGACTTCACAGCAGACAAAGCACCAGACTGGGCCCCTCACATTGAACCACCCTGGAACCAGGCTTCTCCTGTGTGGACGTGGCCACAGCCATATCACCTCCCGTGGCCGCCTTCCTTTGTGGGCCGGGATGGGTCGGTAGTGGACCATGTGCTGTGGGACAGGTGGGTGAGTGCAGGGGCGGTGGGGGGGGGGGCACGATCAAGGCTTCTACCAGTCCTTTCCCCTCCCAGCCCCCAGTCCACCTGGCCTCTCTGTGGGACCCAGAGGCCCAGCAGCCTGTTGTGAAGACCTGCACTCTGGCCCTGGTACCTACTGGGGCACTGGGTACTACTGGGCGGGGGTCCATGTAGTGCAGCCCTGGGGGTTTAGAGCCTTCCCCTGGGGGCGCCAGCTCTGACTGCCCGAGGTAGTTGATTGCTCAGCCTGTAAAGGGATTTGCAGCCTCCCCATAAACTATTACGGCTCATGCTGTGTCCCCAGCCCAGGCCCTGTCATCGTGCCGGCGGACTGCTGGTGTCTGGGAAGGCTAGGGTGGTGGGTCCTTTGGGAGCCATGGAGACTAAGCATGCCCCAGTGTCTCATCTCCCAGTTCCATCATGCCCCAGCCCTCACGCCAACCCCTGCCCTGGATGTGACCCCAGCAGGGACCAGGGCCTGGCTCTTCCTCAGCCCCTCCAGCTATATCCCCCATCCCTTCACTCTTGGTCTGGGCTGTGACACACTGCCCTGGAGAAAGCTCATCCTGGGGATGGAGCGGCAGAATGTTCTGGAGCAAGAGGAGGGGGAAGCTGATGGCAGAGGAAAGAAAAAGCCGGGCAGGAGGGAGGATGGGTGGGATGACCACCACGCCAGGTTCCCAGGATCCAGAGCTCAGCCCAAGTGCCATGACTAGCGTGACTGTCTCCCTGTTTTGATGATGAAAAACATGCGTCTCAGAGAGGCTGAGCCACTGCCCGAGGTTGCACAGCTAAGCAGTAGCAACTTGGAAAGCACACACAAAAAAATGTTCATTGTGCTCCCGTTTTGCAGATAAGGAACTGAGATTCAGAGAGGGGAAATGACAGGTCCAAGGCCACAAAATGAATGAGTCAGTCGTAGCACCAGCTCTGACTCAACTGAACTGGGGGGCGGCGATAGGCAGGCCACTGTTGTGGCCTCCAGAAAGATTTCCCATGGGAGACACAAGGTGAGGATGGCCCAGGGGGGCACCCAGCCCCAGAAGAGCGGAGCAGCTCGAGGCCCTGGTTTGCTCTCTAACAGGCATTTACATAGCTCATGAAGAAATACAGCGGTGTAAACAGGAGAGACACAGGCCCAGTAAAGCCGCATCTCCTTTGTCTCTTGCCTGCCCAGAGCCTCCGACAGGACACTCCAAGGGCGCAGGGCGCAGACCTGGGTGGCAGCCCCCAGAGCTGGGATTGGGTGTCTGTCTCTCTTGGGCTCTGTCCTGACCCCAGTGCTGTGAGGTGAGACACTTCACTGTGTGACCTTGCTCCAATCCCTGAGCGCTTTTAGGCTGACCCTTCCCAAGGGCCTGAGAGAAGGCTGTCCCAATGGGGACTCCCCACTCCCTCTGCCTCCAGGGTTCACCCCCGACCTCAATGGTGTCCCTCATCCCACTTCCACACAGCTGCTGAAGTGAAGCAGGAGTTATAGCCTCTCTGGTAGAACAACATTTACTGCCCGGCCTTGTGCCTGTGCCCATAAATCGCCCTCGCCATGCTTGGCACTGACCATGCAGTCACTGCGAACAGAGGCCCGAGGGGCCTGCCAGCCCACCCGCCCGGGCCCCGGCCCGCTCAGGCCATCTCTTACGCATCCCCTCCAACCTCCCTCCGGTGCTTCTCAGTGTGGGGCCAGCACAGTCCAAGTCCCCAGAGGCCTAGCCATCCGAGCAGCCCCATCTCCACAAACATACCCTGGAGATCACCTTTCTGGAGTTTTCCGATGACCTCCTAGGGACCCTGCCTATCTTCTGCCCCTTGGGGTGAGTCCCTGCCCCTGCTGCCTTACTTTCCCTCTCTCTCTAGCTGGAGCTGGACCAGATGGGCTCCAAGAGCTCAGCTAGGTGAAATGACTCTGGAGAGTGGGACAAAATCCTCTGCTCCATGGTGAGTCCAGGTGGAGCCACCAGCAGGGCAGTAAGACTGGCCGAAGGCCCTGCGGCCGCATGTGCTGGGCAGGCCTGCCTGACCACTGGCGGGCACCTGGCTGGCCAGGAGCCAGGAGGCTAACTGTTCTGTTTCTCCTGTGGGGCCGCTGGAAGGGAAAGGGACACCTCAAGGCTGCTGGGCCCTTGCAGTTGGCCAGAGGCAGAAGGGACGGCTGGAAGTGTAGGGTAGATGGGAGGATTGTTCTGTGATGTGGCAAAGAGCTGGAGGGGCCCATGATGGTTTCCGGTCCCTGCTGGGCCCTCCAGCCGGCCTCCAGCCCTTCCCCACAAAAGGAGGCTTTCCAAACACAGGTGTAGGCAGGGGAGGCTGGGGTGGGGAGGCAGATAAGGGAGAAAGAGCTGGTAAACACCCCATAGCGGCGGAGTGCAGTGCCCCACAGGCAATGGGGGGCTAAGGGATGGTCACCTTTCATGTCGAGAGTGCAGATAGGGGAGAGCAAAGCCTTTTTCAAGGGTCCACAGGCCTTCAGTTCCAGTTTCCCTGGTTTAGGATGAGGGAAAATGCTTTGATCGCTTCCTCTCTGCCCTTGAAGCCTCCCCTGTAGCAGGGATAGAATCCCTCTTCTGAGCTCTCAGTGCTCCTGTGAAAGGGAGGGCGGATTTGTGTGTGTGTGGGGGGGTGCTGCAGGGCTGCAGAAGCCGAGGCAGGTGTTCTGTAGAGCACCATCTTGGCCATGGGGAGCTATCGTGGGCGCTTGAACATGAGAGGGACACATCTCAGAACCTAAGGAGGAAAGATTTGAGGTGTGGGAGTAGAGGAAGCAGAGGCGGAGAATGCACACATGAGTTTGCACACCTCTATGCTCACAGACACGCACGCACACACCTACTGCGGCACGCACATGTGCAAACGGATTTCTACAACCTCACATATTCTCTCACACAAATACACAGCAATTTATGTGTCCACACAGAACCCTTGCACGCACTCATGCAAGCAAACACCCCGCGTGTACACATTGGTCCAGATAATAGGTGCTCACGCTGGTACACCACACCTGATACTCTCAGACCCGCAGAGCAGCCCCCTTCGCGCGGCGCACGGAAGCACGGCACACACGTCGCCAGGCGCCCCCTCGCAGAGGTCCACCTGCTCTGTGCTCCGCGCTCACACACCCGGCGAGACACACGTGAGCCTGCGCACGCACACACGTGCCCGTGCAGACAGCGGCTCCGAGCCTCGCTCCGCCCCCGGGCCTGCGGCTGGCCAATGAGAGCTCAGCGAGTGCTGTCTCCTAGGCGACCAGTGGAGCTGTCCGGCTCCGGGTTGGGAAGGGGGGAGGGCGTGGCCATGGGGACGCCCCTCACTGCTGACCCGTGTGCCCCGAGACCCTTGGTTTTTTTACAGGGTTAGAAGGCAGAGCTAGGCCGAGGGCAGGAGTGGGAGGGGTACCTCGGAGACGCCCAGATATCGAGCCCAAAGCGAACCCCAATGACGCTGGTTCCCCCGCATGGGCCAGGGCAGGTGAGCATCCTGGCCAAAGATGCCCTGTGTGGCCCACCCAAAGAGGTCTATGGGAGGACCTGGCTTTGAAAGCTCCAGGGGGGACCTCTATGATCCAGCTCCGTCGCCTCTCACCAGAGGAATTTGAAGAGCTTGCACTGGGCTCCTTTCTTTTCCTCAAATGCCCAAGCTTTCCCCTTGGGACCTCCCCACATGTTCTTCCCTCCCTCTGCTTGGGATGTCCCCTACTCACCTCCTCCTGCACCATACCCTCTCACACACTCACTTCTTTTCTTTTGGCAAACTTCAGCTCGTGGTATAGGTCGCCTCCCCAAATAGTCCTTTCCTCATCACCGCCGTCCCTGCCCCCCATTTGAAATCAATCCCCTGAGCTAGAGCCTGCCATCACCGGGACTAGCAAGAGCACACCTTGAGCATTTGGAAACACAGGAGATACCAAGAGATGGAGGCTGGTCAAAGGGGTCAAGTGTAGGAATGCAAGGGATCTGGAGCCAGACAGCCTGGGTCTAAATCCTGCCTCTGCCACATAGCAGCTGTGTGTGACTTTGGGCAAGTTGCCCGTGGAACTTGTGAGGATTAAATTAGATCATGCCTGCAAAGCACTTAGAACAGTGTCTGGCATGGAGCAACTGACCAGTAAATGCTTCTGCTATTATTCTTCTTATGGACTCCCCATTATAAATAATGCCACCTTCCCCACAGAGCTTCCAGACCCCGGCCTCATTCAGAACATGAGGCCATGGACCAGGAGACTCAAAGGTGGTGAACAATGGAGGGTTTGCCCCTGCTACACAGCCAGACTTATTCCAACACCGGGTGCCCTGTCCAAGAGGGAGACTTGTCCCATTGGGGCAGAAATTAAGAGTCCATGGTGTCTTTTATCACTCTGTTTGTCACTCTGTGCCCTGCATAACAGCCACAGTGATTTTGAGCGTGATCACCGTGCCCCACCTCTGAGCAAGCCCTGTGTGCGGTCCTGGCCTCCAGTTCTCCTGCAGTCTCTCTCAGGGCCTGGGCCAAGTGGGGTTGTTTTCAAATGGCCAGCCCCCATCCTCTCATCCCCATCCCCACTCTAGGGGGTGGGTAAGCAGCAGCCCTCCACCCCCATCGCAGCAGGATTTCCACTCTGTCCTGCTTTGCATAATTGGCTTCTGGTGAGATCCACTGGAAGCAATTTGGCACACCCTGGTTTATGTCTGTGCTCCACACTAATCAGCCAGGCGCCCTGGAGCATAATACTGCACTTCTCCCTAAAAACAGGGATAATCATTCCCACCTTACAGTTTGTTGGGAAGTTTGGCCTCAATTCCCATGGAAAGTACCTGGCTTGCGGGATATGCCCAGTAGGGGCCAGCTGCAGTCCTTGGCTGGGCCCTTCAGGACTATGGAGCTCCAAGCTGGGGTACATTTTAGATTTCAGTGCTGTCTGTATCCAAAATGATTTGATGACAAGGAACAGAAGCCCACTTAAAAACGTACTCTCACAAGCGATTTTCTGTAAGCAGATAGTCTCAGGGAAGGCCATCACAACCAGCTTCCCCTCTCTCCTGGTGGCTCAGCTTCTGGCTTTCGGGTCACCTGTCTGTCTCTGCAGAGATGATCAGAGGCTGTCTGACTGAGTACAGCTAACCTAGGAAGGCTCCCATGGCCTCTGTGTTCAATTCTAAAGAAACCGTGATGGGCCAGGATGAGGTCAGTTGTCCACCCTTTGTCCAATCAGCTGAGGTAGGGAACAGAAGGTAGGGAAGGCCACCTCTTCCAGGATTTAGCAGTGGGATCTTTAAGTAGGAGTGTGAGTATAGTGAAAAAGGTGGCTTTCTCTAGACTTGTGGTTCACAATGCTGGCTGCACATTGGAATCACCAGGGGAGCTTTAAAAAAATACTGCTACCTAACTCCCACTCCCAGAGATTCTGATTTCATTGGCTTGGGGTGATGCCAGGGTAATAAAATTTTCAAGAGTTCCCCAGGTGATTCTAAAGTGCAGCCAAGGTACAGACCACTACTTTCAAGAATTCTTGCTGGCTGAGTCCACACTGTGGTGTCATCCATCCCTCTAGTTTGGTCTCCCTTTGGGCCAGATGAGAAATTCATCCTCCATGGCCTAAATCAGTGATTCCGAAGCCATCCCCCAGATAAGATAAGGTCAGAATCCTGATTCCCCAGTCCAGTCCATCCCTACTGAATCTGAACATTGGGAGAGGAGCTCTGCTGATTCTTATCACCAAGCAAGGTGGGGACACTGGGCTAAATGATAACTTTACCCACTCTCCATGCAGCTGACATTCAGTCATGGGGGAAATCACCCCAAGTGCAGTGAACACTTCCATGTAGCAAGGCAGGGGGGAGTAGAAAAAAGCTTTCAGGTCAGCACTGTATAGTTGCCATCAGCAGAGGCCCACCTGTCCCCTCTGTAGAGAAGTCAGTGATGGGAGCAGGCCTGACACCCCCAGATCTCCATGCTCAAAGAACAGGGTGGATATCCATTGTTCCGTCTGCCTTGTGTGAGGTGCCTGCCCCCCAACCACGTGGTGAGACTAAGAATTGTCTTTTGCCTTTTTTTTTTTTAAAGATTTTATTTATTTATTTGACAGAGAGAGACAGTGAGAGAGGGAACACAAGCAGGGGGAGTGGGAGAGGGAGAAGCAGGCTTCCCGCCGAGCAAGGAGCCCGATGCGGGGCTCGATCCCAGGACCCTGGGATCATGACCCGAGCTGAAGGCAGACGCTTAACTGACTGAGCCACCCAGGTGCCCCTGTCTTCTGTCTTCTAATTGAACCCTCTCTCCTGGCCATGGCTCCATCTAGGAGAGGGTACCCAACACCAGCTGAGCCGATCCATAGCCACCTCTCCTTGTTGGTGTGAGGAGACAAGAAAAAATGGCACTTACCCCAAGTGTAGCTAGTCAGAAACCTTCCCTAGGATATTTGAACTTGGAACCAGAGAATACCAATACCGGTGTTTCTCTGGAGTACAGACTGGGAAAGGTGAATCTGGGAGTTACCATGAGCCAAGTTTCCAGTTCACAGAGGATGCAGGGAGAAGCAGAGGCAAATTGTGGGGAGTGTCCCTGAATCTGCTTTTCTCTGTGGTACCCTGAGCCTGGCTCTTGGTGGGCCCCAGGTCTGAGTCCCGACAACTATGGGCACAGCACAATTAGCACCTTTCCTACCACATACCATGGGCCACTGGCTACCCCTTCTCAGCTAATCCCACATTTTATCTGAGGTCTGTTTCTTGTCACCTGAGTCCTAGGGTCCTCTGTTTTAGGGCCAGTTTCAGTGAATTTCTTTCCTTTTCCAGAGAAACGCCCTTTGAATGTAAGGTTACAGAGAAATTTAAAGAAACACGGTGCACCATGAACTGCCAGGTTTCCCTGCCCCAAACTGAAAACCATCTAGAAGTTCTCTCATCTCTGCTCTTCTGTCATATTTGCTCCATTCTCCTCATCTCTGACAACCAAGCTTTTACATTTTACTTACCAACGTGCACTTAGCTGAGCTTGACTACCCCAAGATAGCAGCTCCTGCCAGGAGCCCGCACAACCTGGAATCTCAGTTCCCTGCAGCTAACCTAATAGTTCTGCTCTGATTTTAAATTCCCATGAGACACGCTCTGATTGGCCAAGTTATAGTCAGGTGACCTCAACCTGGTCCAATCGGCTGGGGCCGGGGGAGGCCTGCCATGGAGAACAAGGACCCACCCTTGTTCACCAGCTCCTGGACATCGTCCTTGGAACTCTGGGACATGAGGGAGATTACTTTCGGATAAACTTAAATGAAACCACACTTTCTCCATGAGAGTTTGTTCCTCAGCAAGTCAAGAAGAGAGTGGAAGTCTTAACAAGGGGGTCGGCTGATTCTGCTAGCGGGGCCTGGGAGCTGGCAAAGAGAACTGGGCAGGGGTGACCCTCACCCTCACCCCTGAGGCAGCAGCTGCAGGCCTGCTTTGCATTCTGTCCAGATATTTCCAGTAAATAAACATTGACGCTTTCGATATCATGTTAATTTCACAGGCGGCTGCTCTGCTGACAGTTTCCACACTCCGCCAGCGCCTCTTGTCAGTTTTATACTCACAGCCCTGCTCGCAGGCTGCCCGACAGACAGACGTAAAAACAAATGGCTCAGAAAGCCCTGGGGAAATGACAGTGAACAGCGCAGGTGCCTGGGTTGGGCCGAGGCAGCCCTGTCCGCGGTACTGAAGTTGACCCGGGCGAGGGCCAGGCCACGGGGCTTAGAATCCCTTAGTGTAACCTTGGTCAAGTCTCTCTCTACCTTTCTGGGCCACAGGATTCAAGTCCGTGAAAGGAGTTAATTTTGTAGCATTGCTTCTTTGGGACCTTGACTGCGAGTGCTGGGCAACCCCTGACTCTAAAAGACTCTTCTTGAACTTCCCAGGGGAATCCAATCCAAATGAAGGCTTTTGCCTGGGTTTGACCTTCAGCACAATCCCCAAAGGCGTTTGAGCAGAAATTTATCCCAATTCTGCAGATGGGATAGCTGAGGCCTAATGCAGGGCAGTAATTTTCTCCGTTTCACAGCAGGAGACATGAGGAGAACCAAGGCAGGACCTGGGGGGTTCTGGTTCCAGCTCCAGCTGCTTTGACAACTGTCAGCCACATAAGCCAGAGTCCTCGGGCCACAGGGATGTTGGGGCCAGAGATCCCTGCTTTGTCCCAAGCTCAGCTGAGCCAGCCCCTTGGAGCATTTAGGCTTCTTCTGGACATGCATAGTCATGAGGCCTCATGCATATGTATGATTTATTCCTATTATAAGCTGAGCTAAGGCGCTACTTTCCAGCTAGGTCCTCCTGTGCTCTAGGGCCCTCTCTGTCAACCAACGTTCCTAGGTTTCCTTCAGGGAGCCCACCGGTAGGCCCTCTTTACTCCACACCAACACGCACTGGGAGCTGAAGGGGGGAAACTGGGCAGGGAGCTCCTTCTGGGTGCCGGGATACCTTCCTTCTTCCTCCGGTTGCTGCTATGGCTGCTTCTGCACCCTTCCACCTGGTGGGAAGGAACATTTGCATCAGCCGGGCTGGTGCTGCCACACATCCTGTCACCTCCCCAAGGTCTAAGTTGGACCCCAAAAGGGATGAGGCGGAGGCAGGTCATAAGCGACTACAGTGATGGCCCACCTCCTTGTCTGCCATCTACTTCCTGAATAAAGGCTTCACTAGCCTGGAGGGACATGTGGGGGCACTGCAGCCCAGGGGTGGTGACAGGGAGCAGGAGGAGATATCTTGGCCTCCCAGGTTGCTGTCCAGGATGACTCAGATGGCCATCTTCTCTGGGGGCAGGGCTCTGGAGCTGCCCACATGGCAGCTCACACACACTCACCACTGGCGCCTGCTTCTGCTCAATAAAGACTCATTAATGGACTTAAGTGAATTGAAGTCATTAACACTGTTATCAGAGGTAGGCAGAGGTTGGCGCCTGCCTTCTAGCCCCAGCCCACAGTCTGGGGAACTTGGGCAAGGCCTTCACATCTCAGGGCCCTCACCTATAAATCGGGGCATGAGTGGCCCTCCCTGCCACACACACACACACACACACACACACAGCGCTGTAGCTTCCATCACCTACAGGCCAAGATTTTTTTTAAAGATTTATTAATTTATTTGAGGGGTTAGGCAGAGGGGGAGGGAGAGACAGAATCTTAAGCAGACTCCCTGCTGAGTGCAGAGCCCGACCTGGAGCTCAGTCTTACGACCCTGAGATCATGACCCAAGCTGAAATCAAGTGTCCGATGGACGCTCAACTGACTGAGCCACCCAGGCGCCCCAGGCCAAGATTCCTAAGCTCCTGAGGCCAGCATTCAAGGCCACCTGGGCTGGTTCTTTCCACCTCTCTAGTTACTCCTCCACCCTACTCCCCACCCCAAGCCCCTGCATACAGATTTGTGCTTTGCACATGCTACTTCCTCTGACTGGAAATTCAACTCTGCTTTTTCCCTAGCCCTGCTCCAGGCTGCTAAACTCCTGAGCAGCCTTCAACCCCCTGTGCCAGTGTTACCTCCTCTAGGAAGGCTTCCCTGACCACCACCCATCCCAGGCTGGGTTATATAGTCCCTCTCTCTGGGGCCACCTAAGGGAACCACCCACAAGAGAGGTTATGTCTTGGACAAATTTTTTTTTTTAAGATTTTATTTATTTATTTGACAGAGAGAGACACAGCGAGAGAGGGAACACAAGCAGGAGGAGTGGGAGAGGGAGAAGCAGGCTTCCCGCCAAGTGGGGAGCCCGATGCGGGGCTCGATCCCAGGACCCTGGGATCCTGACCTGAGCCAAAGGCAGATGCTTGACGACTGAGCCACCCAGGTGCCCCTGTCTTGGACAAATTTAAAAGAAAGCCCACTTTCTCCATGAGGAATTGCCCTGAAGGGCTTGTTCTTAAGCAAGTCAAGAAGAAAGCAGAGGTCAGGACAGGGCCCCAGCTTCTCTCTGTCATCTGAGGTGTGGTTGTCTATTTAGGTGTTTGTCTCCCCCACCAGCTACATCTACTTGAGAGACCAGAGTCCAGGTCTGTCTCACCCAGTGCTAGGCACACATAGGTGCACTCCTCTGTTGGATTTCCAGAAGAAGCAAGGGGGGAATTGTTCTAGGAGCTTCCTCCAGCACCTTTTCTCCAAAGAGCCCTTGGCAAGAAGGAAGGACATAGCCTCCCTCCAATCCCTTCCCCCCTCTCTCCCAAGTCCCTGCTCAGCACCTTCAGAATCACTTAATTTTTACAGATTTTTCCTCCTTAATTACAGCCCATGTAACAAATAAATAAAAGAGGGAAGAAAAGTGCAGATGCTGCCAGCCTCTCGCTATGGCATCCCAGGAGCTCTGAGCCAGGACAAAGGTGTTGGGAGAGAGGGTTTCAGACCGGAGAGTGGTTCTCACACTGGTACCTCCTCATCATCTCTGGCTCTAAGACGAGTTGTACTGGGGCCTCTCCAGGCCAGAGACCTTCTTGGCTACACTGGGCGGGTAGAAGCTCTCTAGACCTCTCCCTCTTTGGCCCCTGGTGGGAAAATTGTCTCCTAAATGAAGATAATCCTTTGCAACTGCCGTTTATGGAGGACCTTCTGTGTGTCAGGCACTTGGCTCAACCACTGCTATGATCATCATAGCAACACTTACCATAAGCCATTCCAGAGGGGGGAAACTGAGGTCCAGAAAGATAAAGTGATTGCCCACTAGGACGTAGGTCTGATTTCAAGGTCTGCACTTTCCATGAAACCATGCTGCCTCCCACATGAGCAAGCCGACCCCCTCTGAGGGGTGGTTTGAGCATCTCCAGGGCAATCCCACCATTACCTCTGCTGCCCCAGCAAGGGCCACGTTCTCTCGCTTTTCTTCTCTCTGCATTGGGAATGGACAAGGAAAGCCACCAAAATCCTTTCTCCTTTCTCACTGCATATACTGGATGGGTGAAGATGGTCAGAAGCATTTTTATTGCAAGGAATGTAAAAACAAAGCACAGGGGTGCCTGGGTTGGTTCAGTTGGTTAAGCATCTGACTTTGGCTCAGTTCGTGGTCTCAGGGTCCAGGGATCAAGCCCCGAATCGGGCTCAAGCCCCTGTCCAAGTTGGGCTCCCCACTCAGCAGGGAGTCTGCTTGTCCCTCTCCCTCTGCCCCTCCCCCCTCCCCTCCTTTTGCTCTCTCTCAAATAAATAAAAATCTTAAAAAAGGAATAAAAACAAAGCACAGAGGAGCCAAAAACAAACCATCAAGACATACCTTTTCTCTTAAAGCATGAGAACGTGACCGCTAAGCCCCAGTTTCTAATCTGTCAAGGCCACAGCGTCCTGTGCAGGGCAGGTAGAGCCTCGTGTCGGCTGGGCCTGGTGGCTCTGGGCCTCTGTGGCTCTGGGCCTGGTGGCTCTGGGCCTCTGTGGCTCTGGGCCACCTTGCCTTTCACTGACAGAGAAGAACTGACCCTGAAGAAGAAATAATCCAAACCCAGCTGCCCAGGCCAACGCTGATTCCCTCTCTCTTTCAAGAGATTCGTCCCTTATAGGGATCTGGATTTCTCTGATTTAAGGGGTGGGTGAATTCTGTCCACCTCCCCTGCCCCCAAGCAGGGATGACGGAGCAGCAGGAATAATGGAGGTGACTTTGGCCTCTGAAGGGGTGGGAGGAAGCAGCACACGCCCGGAGTGTATTGTTCCTGCCCCCACCCCCAACCCACAGGCCTCATGTTTAGCTGTGTAGTGGGGTACATGGGAAAGGGCATCCAGGCCAGCTGGTGGGGCAGCATCCGGGGTAGGAACAATTCATTCATTCATCGAATGTTAATTCAACACCTACTGTGTGCCAGGCAGTGCTCCTCCAGCTGTAGGCACTGGGGACAGTGAAGAACAAAACCCAGACAAGTTCCTGCCTTTGTCAATCTTAGGGTCTTGTGTAAACATTTTCTGTAAAGGTTGGAAGTAAATATTTTATGCTTCATGGGCCACATACAGTCTTTGTTGCACATTCGTCTTTGTATTCTTACAACCCTTTAAGAATGCACCAATGATTCTTAGTTCATGGGCTGCCCAGAAACAGATTGCTGGCCAAATTTGGCCCATGGGCCCTAGTTTGTCAATCCTTGGTCTGGTGCAACCTATCCAATAGAAGGATATGTGAGTCACACGGGTAATTTAAGATTTTTAGTAGCTTCATTAAAAAAGTGAAACGAAACAGGTGAGATTAATTTTATTAATATAGTTTATTTAAGCCAATATATCCATAATATTTTCATGTTAAGATTCTTCAGTGGCTCCCCGTTGCTCTCAAAGTGAAGTCCAAAATCCCTTCGTGTGGTCTACAGGGATATATGTCAGGATGGTTTTTGCCGAAAGTAACAAAATGTCAAACTAGCCCTGCCTTAAACCTAATCAAATGTACTCACAAAACAGGAAATCCAAGTAGGTGGACCTCCCCTCACTTCTCATTGGCCAGAACTGGGTCACATGCCCATCCCCGAGCCAATCATTCACTGGTAAAGATGTAGACTGGCCACTCCCCTACCCCGGGCTGAGGTCAATTACCCTCCTGCATTGGGGGAGGGTGGGGAGGATGTTGTAACAGCCCGCCATCCAGCACAGCTCTCTTGCGATGGGTTCAGCTCATGCCTCCGGCGCGTCCCCGCCGCCCTCGGCCTCACACTCTATGATCTAGCTTCCTCTGGCCCACCGAAGTGCCTCCCTTTGCCTTTAAGGCTTTATACATGCTGTTCCTTCTCCTTGGAATGCTTTTCCCATTCTCTGCCTCTCTCCTCACCTTTGCCTGGCTACTTCCTCTTCTCCTCTAAGCTTCAGGCCAGATGCCATCTCCATAGGAAGACCACACCTGGTCCCCCAGATCAGACCGAGGGCTCCATGAGGGACAGAGACCATAGCATACTCACTTCCCAGTGCTAGCACAGAACCTATACAGAGTAGGTGCTTAATAAATACTTGTTGAATAGGACCATCTTTGGGCACTTCTTGTGGAGTTGTGGTGAGCCTGGAAGACAGAGCAGGTCCCCATGCCACCCAGGGCCTTATAGAGAGTAGTACCCTGCACAGGGACAGGCCAGGTCAGGAGACCCAAGTTCAAGTGCCAGATCTCCCTCTGACCTTGGGTGTGACCTTGGGCAGGACTTCTCTGGGCCTGACCAGGGTTTGGGAACGGTGGGTAGATGGGAATGCTTGGAGCTGGGGCAGGGAGCTGAGCCCAGGGCACGTGCTGCCCCTCTGTCCAAGGCAGGGGCTGTGATGCCCGCAGAGCAGGGCCCATGTAAATTCAGGCCTCCTCAGCGGGTAGGGCTCCAAGCCTCTAAGAGAGTAGGAGGCAGGAAAAAAGCAGGATTGAAATTCCATCAGGCACTCACTGAGCCTGCTCCCTGGAGCCCCTGTGCCTTTGTTCCATTTAATCAATATGTAATTAAACCGAAATCCCACCTTAAGAGTTTGCAGCCGTGTTAAGACCAGGCTTTCCAAGGGGCTGGCAGAGTCGAGGCTCCTGGGTCCTCTAGCTATTAGCCCTTCACCAGCCTGGCCTGCTCCCCAGGCCTCAAGGTCACCTTCCCCAGCTGGCCAGGCCCCAGGGGGACTCTAGTCTTCCACACAGGCTTTCCGGGGGAGATGGTGGGGCCCCTGAGGGGCAAGAGGATCAGGAGGTGGGTGCGAGCTTCCTGGGCCACCATTACCACCCCGGGCCGTCCCCGGTCTGGTTGCCCTCATGTGACAGGGAGGAAACTGAGGACAGTGAGGCCATGGCAGAAATGGCTCTCAAGCTGGCCTGTCCCACCCACCTACCTCCTCTCTCCTCTCCCCCCTGGGCTCTGATACCCCGGGCTGCCGCGTGCTGAGCACTTACTGCGTGCCATACACTATTCTCTCCTTCACCGGCATTAACCCATTTAATCTTCCAAACAGCCATGAGGGAGGTATTCATATTAACTCCATGTTAGCATGAAGAAACTGAGGCCCAGAGCCCCCGGTCTCACCAGCTGATTGATGGTGGAGCTAGGATTTAAACCCAGTGCTGCTTCTTCCAGAGCCTTAAGCACTCAGCGCCACGGTGTTGGGACCTCACTGCCAAGACTCTGTGACCTCCATCACCAGGAGCCCCAGAGACCCCAGGCCCCCTCCTGGTTGGCCCCACACCTGCCACAACCGCCCCTCAGGTACCTCCTCGCAAACCCAGAACTGGCTTTCAGGTGAGAGGCTAAAACTCCTCCAGGGCTCCCGCCGTCAACACCTCCAAGCGCCCTGAGTTCTCCTGCATGGACAGCTCTGTGGTCAGGGACGTCTGAAAGCCTGCCCTTAAATTAACATTGGCTGGCAGCGATGTAACATGAGCCACAAGGGCAAGCACACATGCGACTTCAGTGCAAGCACACATGCGACTTAAAATTGCTAGTAAGTAACCACACTTAAGGAAAAAAGAAACAGGTGTAATGAGTTTAAATATATATTTAACCCAATGCATCTAAAATAGTATCATTTCCACATATAATCAGTATTAAAAACGATGGATCTATTTTACATTCTTTTATAGTCATCAGTTTCTGAAATCTGGTGCGTATTTTCCACTTAGGGCACATCTGGATTCAGACGAGCCCCATGTCAAGTGCTCAGTGGCCACGTATGGCCAGGGGGTCCGTGCGGGACAGCGCAGCCTTCGACAGCCTCACCGCGTGTGCTGGTAAAACACCACGAGAAAGGAGAGGATGGAGTTCCTGCTTCAAGGTCAGTCTGAGCCCACTCAAGCAAGGGGACCTGTAGGAGGAAAACCACAGGGAGGAATATAAGCGATGCATTCCCCACCTTAAGTGTTCTCTAGGGAGTGCGGAGGAGAGGAGCCCGACCCTGGGAAATTGGACCTGGAGGGTCTAGGCAGGTAAGAGGAGTGAAGGAACATTAGCAGACAGGAGAAACCAGACCATCCTTTGTTCACTCCTCTCTTTCCACACCTAGCAGCTGCTGCTCTAAACTTGGGGGTCTGCTGGTGGGGCAGAGAAGAGAGACCCAAACCAGAGGCCGCCCTGTCTCCCCAGAGAGTAGGTGTTCCCCAGAGGCAGGCCCCTTCCCTTTCACTAGATTGATGAGTGGAGCCACCCTCATTCCTCTTGGCAAGCCCGCTGCCGCCATCATGCCATAATCTCCCTTAGGGACAACTGCCCACGGCTGGTTCTCCAACAGGCCTGGCCCACCCCAGTGAAGAAGGAAAATGGCCTTGTCCCTTAAAAAGACAAAGGCTGTACTGTCCAAACACATAAGTGCTTGGCCTTCAGAAACATTTGAAGCTCAGAACCAACACCATAGGCATCTTATGGTGATGCCCCATCCTCTCTCTCAAGCCCAGGGAGAATGGGCCCCCTGACACATGCCAGCAATGTAGGGACACTGGGGCCTCAAGAGTTGGGAAGGTTCATGCCCATGCCATGGACTCTTGGACTCTTTCACTCCTTAGGATTATCGTCACATCTTAAATTCTTCCAGTGCGGGTGTTGCGAAGATGCATGGAAAGGAAGTGTAGAAGAACATCAATCTCTTAGAAGTGTCTCATATGAGGGGCACCTGGGTGGCTCAGTCATTAGGCATCTGCCTTCGGCTCAGGTCATGATCCCAGGGTCCTGGGATCGAGCCCCGCATCGGGCTCCCTGCTCAGCGGGAAGCCTGCTTCTCCTCCTTCCACTCCCCCTGCTTGTGTTCCTGCTCTCGCTGTGTTTCTGTCAAATAAATAAAATATTAAAAAAAAAAAAAAAGAAGTGTCTCATATGAAGACTTTTTAACTGCCTTGCCTCCCCCACCCCTCCCCACTGCCCCTGCTGTGGGTAGAATATGGTCTGAACTGATTTGCCTTGACCCAGGGCCATCCCAGGATTTTCCTCCCAGATGCACCATAGTTGGGACCTATTTGCTTTGTGTGTCCTTGTCATACACTACTGTGAATGTCTAAACCCTTGACTCTAGGGATTTGGAATATTCTTGTAAAACTCTGCTGTTGCTCATACCCTAGCTCCCATGCTTTCTTCTCCTCAGGCTTCCTGTGTTGTCTCCCCACCACTATCCCACAACCCCACTGCCTACCCTCTTGACCTTTGGTCTTGGATCCTTGGTGCACTCTAATTCCTTAGGGCAGGAAGTCTCCTGGGAATTCTCCTTGTCATTCCTGATATCCAGGCAGGGCTGCTCCAGAACACCCTAGAAATTTGACAGACTGTCTCCTAGCTATCCCAGAGGAGGGCTTGAGAGCAGTGGGGACCTTCAGTCAGAACCCAGAAGAAACTGGCAACCCAGGCACCTAGCCCTCCAAGGGAGAAGGGACCCAGCTGGTAGGACAGCCTGCCTGACTCTCCGCTCCTCACTAACCCAGGCTCCTCGGTCAAGTTCTGGGTCCATGAAGGGACAGTGCCCTCCTCCCAACTTATCTGACAAAACCTGGAGAAGAAGCCCTCAAGGAACCATCTGGGACCTTGATAACCAGCTGAGATGGCCCCAGCCCCTGTGTAACAGGTGGCAAAGGCCCCTTGAGGCATCAGGGGAGGGTTTGGAGAGGGTGAGGATGCTGAGGCTGGGGGAGAGTCAGACAAAGGAACAGGTGGGCAAGGCCAGGCCAGCCAATCCTGGGGTTTAAAGTTGGCCTGTCTGTGCAGTGTCCATCCACACTCCCCATATCCCCGATTAATGTAGTAGTAAGTCAATGGCAGGGCCAGGCCAGAATGGGTCCTGGCTGGAGAGAAAGGTGTGGGGGGAACTCACACAGCTGGAGAAGAGCCAAAGGGGATGCACCTGGGTATCTGGGCTGCATGTCCCCTGTCCTCCTGGTCTTTCTTGGATGTGGCCATCCCAAGTGGAAAAGTCAGGGGATTCAGGACAAGAACCTAAACTCTGCATTGGGACTTTGACCTTGAGGGAGGCTAGGGCCTGGGCCCAGGGGCAACAGCCGGAATAGCAAAGGCAGGCAGGCAGCAGAGGTCTGATCTTCTCTAGCCAAAACGCCAATGGAGATGCCAAAACAGCCTTGGAATCCTGGAAGAGTCTTTCAAAAGGGGTGATATTTATGGAAGCACCCAGAATCTTGCTTGGAGAGCAGGAGATACTCAGTGTGCTTGCTCTGAATCCAAATCTGTAGGTCATAGGGAGCCAATGCATGAGCAGGAGAGTGGCCAGAATGGGAGCCCAGGAGCACTGTGTGCAGAATGGATGGGCAGGACAATGGGGTCACAAGCAGTGACCACGACACCACTCCAAATGGTCAGCCCCAGGCTCAGCCGGCCTGACCCTGACCACACGTGTTCTGGGCAGGGCAGGAGGGCTCCAGCCAACCCCAAGGCTGGGCGGGTGGCTGTCCAGGCCCATCCTTCTTGAATGGAGCCTCAAGACAGCTGCACTGGGGCCAAAACCAACCTCTTTCCTGGGGATGTCCCCACAGGCCACTCCCCCCTTGCTCCCTCCCTTCCGGTTGTGCCAACCTTCAAGGATGATGTACGGGCCACGTGTGGAGAAAGGGCTAGTTGAGATTGAAGAGAAGGCTAAGAAAATGTGACGGTGGTTCAGCTCCCAAGGGGCTGGCAAGAGCAGGAGGCTGGCTCAGGGTTGTGACGGTCATGGTAATTGAAGTCCTCCCCAGCTTCCTCTGGACACCAATGCCTTCTCCCCCCGCCCCCGCCCCGCCTCCCGCTCTTTCCAGAGCAGGGTGGGGGAGGGGCAGAGAGAGCAGGGTTGGTCAGGGGAGGCACTGTGGGGATTTGGGGGCCCGCAGAGACCTGGGGACACCGGGAAGGGCAAAGCATTGCTCAGGGCCACAGGGCCTTGGCACATCCATGTCCGTTTTGCGTCCAGGAAGTACAGAGGCAGTGTACAGCTGCAGACAGGCTCCCCACCTCAGCTAGGAGACTCCCGAACCACAGGCTTTCAGGTTCCACCCACGACTTTTGCTGAACCGCTATACTATCTGTATTCTTTTTCTAATACTCTTTAAGCCAACTTACTTTTTTACTTTGATAAATTTATTTTATTTTATTTATTTTTTTAAAAAAGATTTATTTATTTATTCATTTAAGAGTGAGAGAGAGAGAGCTGGAGGGCAGGGGCAGAGGAAGAGAGGATCTTAAGCAGACTCTGCACTCAGCAGAGCCCAATGTGGGGCTCCATGCAGGGTTCGACGTGGGGCTCTATCTCATGACCCTGAGATCACGACCTGAGCCCCAGAAAAGTTTCTTTTAAAATATATTTATCCAGGGGTGCCTGGGGAGCACAGTCAGTTAAGCATCTGACTCTTGTTTTCCACTCAGGTCATGATCTCAGGGTCTTGAGAGTCTGCTTGGCATGGAGTCTGCTTCAGATTCTCTCTCCCTCTTTCTCTGCCCCTCCCACTCATGCTCTCTCTCTCTCTCATATGCATAATAAAATTAAAAGAAAACCTTTCTACTAGGACCTTCAGAAAAAAATCTGGTCTCAATTTTCATAAATAGAAGGTACGTGTAAAACCAAATACAATGACAGTGATAAAAATGAAACCCCATTCTAGAATATTAACTAGTCGTGGAAGTCAGCAGTCTTTGAGTCGGAGGCCTGTCATTTTGGTCATTTTTGTTTAAGGGGAGGAGATTTGCAAGAGTTAGAGGTGCTGAAGGCGAACCAACTGACACTTTCTCAATATTTCCAGAAGGCTTTTGAGACTAACTGAAAGCAGAATAAATTTCCCATCAAGTGACCATTTAATGACATGATGACATGTCCATGTCTGACATAAAACCACCTCCCTACCACCAGTCATCACCAGTTCCCGCCAGGTTAGCCCTCGCGCCGGGAACCCCGGGCCATCTCCCTCACCAAGACCGGCTCAGCAGCCTCCTGGCGGGTTCCGGGCTGCCACCTTGCCTCATTTCCCCTCAGTGGCCACGGTGACTTGTCAAAGCACATGTCAGGTCCTCTCACTCCTCTCCCCAGTGCCTGAGTGGCTCCCACCTTCTGAGAGCAAGAGCCAAAGTCCTTTGCATGACCCCTCCATCCCCTTTCCTCACATCTCCCAACTCCTCCCTGCCAGCCCCCCACCTCCGCAGCTACAGGACCCGCCTCAGGGCTTGCTGTTCCCTTTGCCGGATCTGCTTTCTCCCAGGACCTACATGACCTCCTCCTTCACCTCCTTCAGAACTTGCTCGAATGTCCCCTCCTCAGTGCGGCCCTCCTTGGCCCCCCAAAATCGCAGGCCTTCCAGCCCCACCATCACCCCCACCACCACTGACACTTTCTATACTCTTCTGATTCATTTTTCTCCCTAGCATTTCTCGATATCTAACCATTCTATAGTCTGGCAGATGTTGCTTATTTTTCTAGTGGATTTGAGTGCAATAGTTTAATTGGGAAGTGAGCCCAGGAAGCACCGGGAGGGGAGAAGGGAAGTGAGGGCAAAGGGAAGGAAGCCAACGTGGCGCACTGCTGTGGGCAACCAGGGTCTCGCCTGCCCAGGGACCCCTGAGGGACCACGCCCTCAGAGCTGTGTTATTGTGGGGTGAGGAGCTGGAGCAGTTATCCACCCCCCCCACACCCACCCGTGTCCCCTGGTTGAGGCACTCTCAGGAAAGATAGTAGCTGACATTGCTGGGGTCCCCCACCCGTGGGCTGAGCTAGCTCCTGGGCCAGAGGAAGCTCTTAGCGAAGACTCGCAAACGTTTGCACGGGAAGCTGGGGGGTCGCCATGCATGGGATGAAGGGGTCATGGGCAGGGCCCAGTGGCATCTGCCACACAGTGCATTTGGGAAAGTCATGTAACTTCTGAGCCTTAATCTGCTCACCTGTAACATGGGCATAGTTTTTTGAACTTTAAATGAGATAATAGTAGCTCAGTGCCCATCACATAGTAGACACTCAATAAAGATTTCCTTCCTTCTTTGGCAACGTTGTTGACTATCCTAAAGCCATTTTTTGAGCTATGGGGTCATTCATGACTGCCCAGGCCTAGTCCCTGGTAGAGCCCCAGGCCCATAAACAGAAGCATGAGTAACTGATTATTCTTCAGGTGGTCAGAGCCACTAGGAAGGCCTTTGGGCACAGCTGAGGACATTTCCAGGGCTGACAGCCGATGCCTCTCAGCCTGGCCCCAGGCCCCAGGCGTGCCACCAGCCTGTGCCACTGGACATATGGGGCAGGGAGGCCTGCAGGGTACTGCCCAGGGGTCTGGGGATCCGCAGAGAGCAAGCCCTGCCCCCTCTTCATCCCAGACCCTGATTGTTGGGGAGGCCACAGGGCCAGGAAGAGACGGGCTGTGTAGGACACTGAGCGATCTCAGGCCCCGATTACAGAACGAACGTCTAGTGAAAAGCTGAGGAGATTACCGTGGGGTCAAGGCCTCTTCATCCTGGGGGGAGGTGGAGGAGTCCTGGGAGAAGGTGAGGAGGGAGAAGAGAGGTGCTGTGCCTGCAGGGGGAGCCTCCCCCCAATCCTTCTGGCTCTATTTTACTTCCCACCCATCCCTCCCCTCCTATCAGCCTTGGGTAGGGCAGGAACTCTAGACGTTTGCCCCCCACCCCCAGACAGGGTCAGGCTAAGCAGCTTCCCAGGCCTGCCCTCAAGACTGCCCTGCTGGCCCAGATGGAGGTGCGGGCGTTATCTGGAAGGAAAGGAGAGACAGGCACCTGTAAATGTCAGAAGGGGAGGAGGGGAGGTAGAGGCAGGGGTGGAGAAGGGAGGGAGTGGGGGGGTCTCCTCTGTCCCTACCCTCTTCACCTCAGAGATGCAGCCCCCTATAACTGCCCCAGGAACCCCAGCGTGACCAGTGTCACTGCTGCATGCTACAAACGGGGAAATGAATCAGAGGGAGGCTATGTCTTCTCTTGGTTACGTTCGGGACCCTCTTCCTTGCAGAAGGGGCAGTGGGCACCAGTGGGTTAATACATTTGTCTTCCAGAATTGTACACAGGGAGTGTTTCTGGCAGCCTGGAGTCGCCTTGGAGCAGGGCTCTTACAGTACCCACAAAACGCCCACCGGGGCGCTGATAGCTTCTCCCGCGGGCACATCCGCCCTGACCGTCTTAGAAGGGCCAACTGCTCCCGAGCGTGAGTGCCCTGGCTGGGGGTCCCTCTCCCTTTGTCTCCTCACGGCCAGCTTCCACCCACATCCCTGAATGAGGAAGCTCACCACACTGGGCGGATGCAGAGAAGCTTCCTGTCCACTTGGGGCCATGCCTGTGTGCCCAGGGTAGCCCTGGTGTGCGCCCCATAAATGCTGTACGCCAGCCATGGAGGGAGCCTCGGAAGACAAGTGTGGAGAAAGAGGGGCCTAAGGGCAGACTGCTGAGCCAACGCCATAGACGTCAGGGTCCTAAACCCTAAACCCAGGTAAGAGGGGCTCCTGCCCTGAGCCCTGCACTTTAGACAACCTGTTCTGGCCCTGGAACCCTGCCAAGAGGGACCTCCTCCCTGGGCCACCCTTCTGAGAGGGCACCATGTCTCTGATGTCCACACTCAGGGCCTGAGGGTCATCCCAGGGGCTCTGTGCATGGGATGGGGACAGAGCGTGGACTCGCAGGCTAGGTTGTCTGTCCCCCTGTATGTGAGCAAGGCCCTTTTCAGGGTGGGACAGAGCCAGGGGTAGAGGGAGGTGGGGGCGCTGGCCAGGGCCCAGGGCTAGAGTCTGGGGGCTGGCTCTTCCCGAGAATTCTATATTTGAACCTGGCCTTTCAAACTGCTATGAAGGTATATTTGTCAAAGTAGGAGCCTAGAACATGTTTAACAATTTGTTAGCTTGATTTATAATTTAAACATCTAGACGTATGGCATAGAGACTTCCGTTTGTGCCGTGAGCCTGGGGAGGGAGGCTGGGGCATTAGACTCAGTTATCTATGCTCTGAGACAGTCTCTGTCAGCGGTGTGGGGCAAGGCAGTCATCGCCACCAGGTGATGTGACTCTGGGCACAGTTGCGAGCAAGCCCTGGCCTGTGGGGTCTCCCAGCTGGTAGGGATTTGAGTTCAGCAATGAACTCCCCATTGTACAGATGGCAAAACCGAGACCTAGAGGGTTCCAGGGACTTGCCACTGATGTACACAAACCCCAGGAGCACGCACACGTGTGTGCAAATGCAGGGTACCCCATGCCTCAGCGGAGGTGCACGCACATGGACTCAAGCGCACGTGACTGCACGCGTGGGTGGATTGGTGGGGGTTTACTTTCTTCACATTTTTTCTGCACCACGGAAGATCCGTCATTTCCTTTTCCTGTAATGATGTTGACCTGATTAAAATTTTTATTGGATTTCACAAAATTTTTTTTTTAAAGATTTTATTTATTTGACAGAGAGAGACACAGCGAGAAAGGGAACACAAGCAGGGGGAGTGGGAGAGGGAGAAGCAGGCTTCCCGCCGAGCAGGGAGCCCGATGCGGGGCTCGATCCCAGGACCTTGGGATCATGACCTGAGCCGAAGGCAGACGCTTAACGACTGAGCCACCCAGGCGCCCCTCACAAAATAATTTCTTTTTTTTTTTTAATTTTTTTTTAAAGATTTTATTTATTTATTTTTACAGAGAGAGAGAGAGAGAGCGCACAAGCAGGGGGAGTGGCAGGCAGGGGCAGAGGGAGAAGCAGGCTCCCCACTGAGCAGGGAGCCCGATGCGGGGCTTGATCCCAGGACCCTGGGATCATGACCTGAACCGAAGGCAGTTGCTTAACCAACTGAGCCACCCAGGCGCTCCCAAAATAATTTCATATACAACATTCCCTGGGGGCCCTGCTGGAGGAGGCCATGGTGGAGGACGGCGGGGAATGGGGGCTGGGGGCTGATAGGAGAAGAGAGAGCGACAAGTAGATTTAGAAAGAGGTTGAGTTGGAAAATATTTCATGGACTGCTGAAATGACCGGTGGGGGGGCAGGCCGGGCAGCAGGGAGTTGAAAGGCTGTGCCTTCTAAGTCATGCTCTTGGGAAGCTGCAAGTGGAGCACCGATGTAGGCCAGCCACGGGAGGACGTCAGAGGCCTGCGCGCATGGAGGGACCCTGCAGGGGCCAGAGAGGAGGGCTTCCCGGCCCAGAGGACAGATGCTCGCTTATCCCCTCCCACCTCCTCCCCAGCCCAAGGCCCTGGCCCGTCGCTGGTCGATGCTGGTCGGGAACGTCAGGGTCTGCAGGTAGAGTGGGATGATGCCAAGGCCAAAGCCAAGTGCACCTGCAGATGGCAGTAGCTGAGGCGGCGCCCCTCCTGCAGTAGTGGCCACACTGTGGGTGCATTTGGGGACCGGGTTCCCCCCAGCCTGGCTCAACCACCCACTGGCTGAGTGACCCTGAGGAAGTCATTTAAGCTCTTGAGGCTCAATTTTCTCACTCTGTGGGGTGTTGGCAGGACTCGAGGAGACAAGGGGTGCATAGGGTGGGCACCACTGCTCTCATACCTGGCAGTTATTTTTTTTATCACTATGGTTATTTAGTCATTCACTCGTTCATTCTACAAACTCCATTCTGCCTACCCTCTGCCAGGCACGGGGTGGGGGATAGCAGTGAAAAGTGCCTGACCTCCTGGGGCTTCATTCTAGAGGAGAGACCAACACCAAACCAAGTAAGAAAGTAAAATAAATTACATTTTCAATGGTGATAGGTGCTGTGGAAGAAAATCAGCAGGAACCTGGGGGTTCTGGGAGGGGCTGCAGTTTATGCAAGTGGTCAGGAAGGGCCTCCTTGGGAAGCTGGCCTTTGAGAATAGGTGCACAGGGGGTGAGGCAGTGATTTCTGTGGGTCTGGGAGAACAGAATCTGAGATCGAGGGAACAGTAAGTGCAAAGGTCCTGAGGTGCGAGTGTGTCGGACATGTTGGAGGACCATCAAAGATGCCAGCGTGGTAGAAGCAGTGTGAGCAGGGGAGGGGGACAGTGGAAAACCCGAGGCCAGAGAGGGCAGAGGGCCAAATCATGAAGACCACGTAGGCCACTGTGAGGGCCAGGGCTTTCTTCTCTGAGGGTGACAGGAACCCTGGCAGGGTTAGCCTTCTCCCTTGATGAGTGAGTGTCATCCCTTTCGGTGCCCCAGTGAGCCAGGTGCCTGCTCCCCAAAGACAGAGTAGATAGGCTGGAGGCCTTGATTCTTCCCAGAGAAGCCCTGGAGGCAACTGCAGCCTGGAACAGGAAAGGATGGGGGTGGGGAGGTGGAGCAGACCCCGGGCCCCAGCCCCTCCGCAGGCCCTTCTGCCTCAGGACAGCCCCTGGACCACAGCGGCTGGGTCCCAGGGTCTGCCTCGCCCCGCCAAGGGAGCTAGCCGCCCTCCTGCCTCACATTCCCAGTGCCCTCCATACCCTGGACACGCAGCCCGTCAGTTCCAACCACCGATTTTGTTTGTGCAATCTCAACAAGAACAGGAATGAAATCAATTCAGTTGATGAGAACGAACCTCTACAAAGATGGAGAGAGTGCCAGACAGAGCCCGGCCGGATCGGAGTGGGGAGCCCCACCCTGGTGAGAGCCCTATTGCAACAGACACAGCAGAAAGCCCCCACAGCTGAGAAGAAAACGTAAGCCCTCCGCAGGAGACCTGACCAGTTCAGGGCGGAAGGCTGGGCACACAGACTTCCTCTGAGTCCCCACGCTGTGAAGGGGCGGCACCAGCCCTGGGGGAGGCAGCCGAGACAAGCCAAGTTCAGGGTCGCAGTGCCCAGCTGGGAGAGGGGGAGGGGCTGAAGTCCAGCCCAGGCAGCACTCATGAGGCCCTGCACCCTGGCCTGGAGCTGCATCCCCCTGGGGGGAAGGACGTCTCTCCCTCATTCGCACAGAGGCCCCGTGTGGGCTAGCAGTAGCCCTACCTTGGTCCCCACCCCATGGTGCTCCAAATGCGGGTGAACAGGACCAGCAGGAGGGCGGGAGGGGCCAGGGATGCCGGAGGAGCTAACCCAGGCTGAACATGGTCAGGAAGGTGCTGGGGGTAGCCAGGTGGACACAGGAGGGTGGGGAGGAGGGGGTGGGTGGTGCCAGAGGAGTGGCCCCCACGAGGGCTGGGAGGAAGGTTGGTTTCGATGATAGCAATTGGCAGAGCAGAGGAGTGGTGGAGAGGCTGTGCGGAGAGGCTGGGCAGGCCCCGGGTAAGAGCAGCGGGGCTTGCAGGGGACATTCCAAGCGGGATCTGATGTGGGAATCTGAGGTGCACTTCAGTGCAGGCTCTCTGGCTCCCCTATGGCGGTTGAATTGGAGAAGCCAGGAGGACCAAGGATCCAGGAAAGAGATGGATGTCTGAGTGCGGTGGCAGTTGGGGCACAGTATGGGAGTCACAGGGAGGAGCCCCGTTTAGCTGGGGTGGAGCAGGGGAGGACACGGTAGGCCAGGGACTGGGTTGGGGAACTCCGGGGGTGGGAGGCAGAGCAGATCTGAGGGGGAAGGGCCCACTCCTTCCCACCTGCCAAAGGTTGGGGAGCCAGGCTTAAACCCCAAAGCCCATGCTTCCTCCTTCCACTGTCACATGCTACCTTCTCGTCCCATCCCCACCTTATCTCTGCCAGTTCCCCCCAGTTATCCGGCCAAGTCCCTAAATAGAAAGCCCCTGAGAAGGGGTCAGCAGGAAGGTGTTTGCCCAGGGGAGTTATTTTTACTTAGTGCCCCGATATTTAAAAAAAATAGGTTGAGCCCACAGTGTTGCATGCCTTCTAGGGTCTCACTAAACCCAGGATGGGGGGCACAGACCAGCCTGGCTGGCCCAAATATTTGCTGCGTTGCCGGGTAACCACCAGTTGGCCCCAAAAGCTGGCATCTGCGGAACTGAGACTTGGAAGGAAATTCACAGCCGCCCAGGGCTTGGAAGCAGAAACAGTCGGTGAAGTCGGGAAGTGCCCCAAATGTCTCCTGCGTGGGGTGTGCTGATCCTCCGGAAGCTGCCCCCACCCCCAGGAGGCAGGAGGCGTCCCAGGGAGCCCCAGGCAGCCTGAGGCAGCTCACAAACGAGCTCCTGTGGCTCTGGGCCCACAGGCCTGGGCCTCTCTCTCCGCTCTTGCTCTGGAGAGCTGCCATGGGCGCACACAAGCGTGTGCTGGCTATTTCTATGAGGACCTGCCCAGCCTATGTCCAGGGACAACCTGGGACAGGGACATGTGTACACAGAAGTAGAGAAGGCTATACAGTGAAGTCGGAAGGGCTCTGGGACAGCCCCACCCCCACCCCAAATCCTGCAACCTGGCCTTCTAGAAATTCCATCATCCGGTATGAAGCTTCCCTAAGAATCTGGAGGGGCATTGGAGGCATGATGTACATGCAGGGCAGCATCCCAGCTGCAGTGGCCCGGACTAGACAGCATCTAGCCTCTGCTTGCACATCCTGAGGAATGGGAAGCTCACCACTTCAAGAAGCAGTTTGTCATCTTGGTGAGAGCAGTGACTGGACAAAGTTCCTGATGCTGGGCCTCTTCCTCTGAACCTTCCTGAACCTTCTTCTGGGGGAAGGCAGGGGCTAAGGGAGATATTGCTGGTCACATGTAAGGCTGTGATGACCCCAAGGGGGCTTCCCTCCTGCCCTGGGAACCCCTGAGCCCTCCAATGGAGGGCTCGATGCTCAAGCACTGGAAAACTGTATGACAGTGTACAGAAATATCCCAAATATCCGTGTATCCCAAACCACAGACAACGAGTGGGCAGGCAGCTCTGCCCTGTGTGAACTCCAGCCCCCGCAACCCCCCGCCCCCCAAGCTGGGAGATCTGTCAATGGCTTTGCTTCTCTGAGCCTCAGTTTCCTCCTCCGTAAAATGGGCACCACACCAGTATTGCAGGGGACCGTGGTGAGGAAGACAATGGTTAATTGCCATAGAGCTGCCCCCAGCAGGGCCTCTGGAACCAAGAGATGAAGCATTTGCCCCTTCCTCCTCCAGGCAGCCCCTACTCTGACCCAAGCATGTCCCATTTCCTCAGCATCAGAAAGCTCTCTCCTAGTAGCTCTGTTCCCCACCCTCCCTTCTTCCCTCCTCCCCGGATCGCTAAAATCCTCCACCCTCAGGCCTCTGCACTTAAGGCCCCAATCTCCACCCCTAAAGGCCATTCCCCGCCTCCTCCTCCACTTTGCAGTGGGAGACACAGCTGACCATCTTCCTCCACACATTCTGTCTACCCGGATCTTCTGGGGCTCCTGCCTCCCTCTGCTCGTCCGTGGCAGTGAGGACAAGGGCTCTGGCTTACAGGACACTTTCCCAAGCTCTGTCTTTTACGATCTTGTGCGATCCTCCCTACAGCTCTGGCAGCATGGCACACAGGTGATGTTCTGCCCATTGTGCAGATGGTGGGACTGAGGCACAGAAGCAGGAAGGGACACAGTACGATGTAAAGAACCCAGGTCTTGGAAGTTCAGACCCCACTGCTATTTGCTGGTTGTGCCACCTTGAGCAATTTGCTTAACTTCTCTGGGTCTCAAGTCTCTTCATTCTTAAAACAGGGAGAAGGTGGATAGTGATCATCGTATCTGTCTCGTGGGTTGTTGAGGATTAAACGAGTAACAGCACTTAGCCCAGTGCCTGGCTCATCATGAGTGCTGGCAAGTGTTGGCCTTTCCCAGAGGCAGAGTCTGCATGAAGAAAAGCCTGAGCTCTGCCAGACCCCAGGCGAAGCTGGTGGGGTCTGCCCCACCACACTGGCCTAGGCAGCAGGGTGCGTGCAGGGCGGGGAGCCCCAGGTCTGAGCTCCAGCCTCCTTCCCAGACAGGGCAGCACAGGGACCTGTGTGTGCAGGGAAAGTGCTGAGCTCATCTGAGGCAGGAGGGCAGACTCAGCAATTCTAGCCTCTGATGGGATGGAGGGCCTGCAACTGATAAAGGATTGTGTTAAAATGGAGGCTTCTTGTGTCTGTGATTACTGCTTTCTCTCTGCCTCCCTAGCTTTAAAGGGCCAGGGCTTGGTCAGCGTTTGTTGGAAAGAAATCCAGGGTCTTCCCTGCCTACCCTCCATCAGAGCTAAATGACAATGCCTCCCATTCCTTACCCAGACGGTCACTGCAGTCCCTTCTGCTCTCCGATGTTCATTGTCTTTGTTTTGCCGAGGCCAGGTGGCTCAGGGCTCTGCACTCACTGGATATCCTGGCTTCCCCACCAAGTGCCCAGGTACCAGCGGGGCTGGCAGCAAATCCCATCCAAGTCCTGTCTTAGCTTCTGAAGGGAGGCAAATTCACATCACTAGGCACCCACCACGCACTCTCCGTCCAGAGTCTCCCGGACCTCCCCTTTACCAGTCTCCAGCTCCTTGCCCTTCAGGTTGGCATCCACATATTCTTTCATGGAAAGCACTGTGTGCCCAGCTGGAGTCAGCCTGCTCAGTACCCCATCTCTCTGTCTTCAGGAAAGGGTCCCTGATTTTCCCCCGAGGAACCTCCCCCTTCCCACTCTCAATCCTTGTAGTAGGGCTGACTCCTTCCCAGCCCCAGGTGGCCATGTGACCTGTGCCTGGCCAACGAGAGGGCCACACACTTCCAGTCACCATGATGGCTTCAGCTTTAGGTATGCAACCCAAGCTAACCCAATAAGACTGTGTTCTACACTTGAACTGGAACTAGTGGAAAGAAGCTCTGACTCTTCTGGACTTGGAGCTGGTAGGATATAACACGGGAGCTTCCAGGTATGATGACAGCTTTAGCCAACACCAAGGGACACAGAGCACAGAGACAATGTCCTCATGATAACAACTGAGCCTCTAGATCTAGAAGTCCAAATATCCCTGGATTTCTCAGTTATATCTGCCAATAAATCCGCCCCCTCTCTTTTTTTTCTTTTGCTTAAGCCAGTTGGAGTTGAGTTAGTGTCACTTGTACCCAAAGGAATCTTGACTAATCCAAGAATAAAAATGTTGGAAGGGCAGGGACAAAGCTTGGTGGCATAGCTGTAGGGACATCCATCTGGACTGACAGTAATCCATGAGTCAGTTCCCTTGGGGACAGCTGTTTGATCAGTCAGTCATAGTCCTGGCCCCGTCACTGAGCCTCGGGACACCATCCTGGTCTTACCAACATCAGGTGCAAAGTCTCGAAGGAACCTAGACACACTCTGCACCCTCGTGCCCTGTCAGGACAAAGGATTTGGTCACTTTGACCTGACTCATTCTTGGTGAACCACTTAGAGCTTTCTCAGAGTCTCCAGACCTCCCTTGTGAATGCCTCTTAGAAGGTTGGGCCGGCAAGCTCCCAGGCAATGACACTCAGCAGATTCAGAGGGCTCTCCCTCTGGGAACCCAAGCAAACCTGGGAGGCCTGGCCTCCAGCCTGGGACAGGTGAGCAGAGGCAGTGGGATCTGACAGGCCAGACTCAGAGAAAAGGGAAGGAGGGGGAGTGGGCAGGAAAAGAAAGGGCTACTTCAAAGCTCATAAAATCAGTGAATTGGACTGCCCAAGATGAGCCTTGGCTGCTTCCTGAATTATGCAGATTCATGCAGATTTCATGCAAATTAGCCACACAAAGGTGGCAGGGGCACTTGCTGCCAGCTTGGCTCTGGAGCCTTCTTGTCAGTCAGCCTCAGTCTCGTTCAGGGAGTAGAGGAACTGTCACCTGTGGGGCAGTAAGCAGGGATGGGACAGGGTCTGTCCTATCCCAGCTTCCTGCCACCCTTCCCTCTGCGGGGGAGTCTCCCCAAGAGCAGACCTACCCCACCGTCCACATCCCTCTTCTGCCATGGACTGCTAGCTCAGAGACAGCCACTGAGAGCTGGGGCTCCGGGCACCTGGTCCAGCCACCGCATTCCCATTGTATGGATGAGGAAGTAGAGGTCCAGACCAGGAAAGGCACCTGCTCTGTCCCTTGAGAGCTGTTGACTGACTGATCCACACACCTGCTCCCTCCCACGAGAGCTGACCTTGTGCATGATCAAAGTGGGTGGCCATCCACTTACTTCCAGCCCCACTGCATATCTTCCTGAACTTTCACTCTCCCTGATTCCACCAGTCATGCACTGGATCTTTAGGGTGGGGCCGGTCGTCATACAGCTTGGGGGAGAAAGCTGGCAAAGTTCGGTGCTCTGGGAGGGAGTGCTGGAGCAGACACTAGATAACCCAGCTGCTTGTAAATCCGTGCTGGGCCCCCTTGTTCCCGGAGAGGTGGAGCCTCTGAGATTAGCCCAGCCTTGGGGCTCTTGGCCCCACATTGGTGGCCACCTGGAGTGCATACTGCTCCTTCAGTTTTTCAGATTCTTTCCATCCTTTAATCATACTGATGAAAATAATCACAAAAATGACTCACCTTTGTGGAGCAGTTGCTTTGTGCCAGGCACCATTATAAACAATTGGGATCCTCACGACAGCCCTCTGGGTTCAAAGCTATTATAATTCCTATTTCACAGACAAGGGCACTGTGGCACGGAGAAGCAAAGCCAGCTGTTCCTGGTTGCACATCCAAAAAGTGATGAGGTGGGAGGGTTACCAGGCATGTCTGGCACCAGGGCACATGCGTAGGAGACGTGCTCAATGCAGTCTCCCTCCTCCTCCAGGAAGCCTGCCCTGCCTGTATGCTGCTAAAGCCGTCTGCCATTGTCAGGGCCTCAGTTGTTGATGGATCTGGGCCCTGGGCTGCTTCCTTCCCTGAACTCCTGCAGCCCCAGAGTCCAAATTCTGTGGCTTAGCTTGGAATTTGTCCACCAGGCCTGCCCAGGGCTCTCTGAGGGGGTGGGACAGGGCTTCCTTCATTTGTCCCCCACCGAAATACTTCCCCACTGGGGACCAGCACGGAGCTGGACAAGCTGCCCTTGGGCTCAGCATTCAGCTTCTCGCACAGGAGGGACCAGGCCTTCCACCCTTCCTACTCGGGGCGGGTGTGTGTGTGTGTGTGTGTGTGTGTGTGTGTGTGTGTGTGTGTATCAGACACTTCCTCTCAGCCGAGTGGGCCCCATACACCTGGAGACTGAGGGGACGTCTGGGCTAGGCCAGGAGAGCAGGATCGTCCAGGATGTTCCAGCACCACTGTTTGTAATAGCAAAAAAAAAAACCAGAAACAGCCTGAACGCCCATCAGCAGAGAAATTGTTAAAAGAACTAAGACGCATCCTTTGTAAGAAATACCTGGGAGCAGCTAGACAAAGGAAGGCAGATCTACATATAATAATGTGGAAAGATCCCCAAAGCTTATGGGGAAAAAAGTAAATTCCCAAACTTAGGATATATCTAGTAGGATCCTATTTATGTTATTAAGAACATCGTACCAGTGTACATGTACATATTGTGTATATAAATATAATATGTGGGCAAAAGTCTGCAAGCCGCATATCAGACTGTTAAGGATGGTAAACAGTGGAGGATACTCAGTAGGGAGAGGAAGCCTCCTGTGTGACATGCTTGTATATTGTGGTGAAAATGTATTCATGTATATTTTTAAGATCATAAGACCATAAAATTAAATACACAGGCACACACTTCAAAAGGCTGGACAGGGGTAAGCAGGCCCGGCAGAGCCCCCCTCACGCCAGGAGGGCGCCTGCCTACCTCTCCCCCTGGCATCCTGCTCCCCCCCCACCCCCCCATCACAGCCAAGCTCATTAGCTCTCCCTGCTTCCCCCGGTTCTGACCTCTGCCATGTTCTGTGACCATCCCTCACCCCGATCAGACTGGGAGCCCATCAGCTCTGTAACAGCGGCTCACCCTGGCCCAGTGGGAAGGAGCCATGATGTGGGTGCAAAGCCCAGGGGTCCTGGCCCATTAGATCGCATGGAAATGCCCTCCTCTCAGAATACTGGAGACTTGATTGTGCTGTCCCAACCCAAGCTTTGCCCGGTGTCTGGGGATGCAGGGAGGAGAGAGACTGAGGCCTGCACTTAGGGAGCCCCCAGGCTGGGAGAGGCCCCCCGTGAGCAGCGAGCAGCGATGGAACTCAATGATCTGCTGGGCTTCCCTTTTTCCGGATTGGGTAGCTGAGGCTCAGGGAGGGAGACTCCTGAGGCTTGGCCTCTCTGTGTCCCTCCCCACCAGCTCCCATTGGCAGAGAAGTCGAGAGCCAACGACAAGAAGCTGACACAGCAGGAGCAGCTGGGCCCCCAGGACTGGGGGCATGAGAGGAACGCAGGCCTCTCGGCAGTGGTCCAGGGAAAATATTGACTTTCTGGCTAATAAAGCCAAATTCCATGAAAGCTACATCTCCAGTCTGAGAAAATCCATCAGTGTTTCATAAATATTTGAAAGTGTCCGATTGATTCTCCTGTGATGGTGGCAGCCCTGGGCTGGAGGGTGGGCGGTGACAGGGGCCTGGCCCTCGCTGTGCCATGAAAAGCCCCCAGAGTACTTAGTCATCCGTTTGCATTCGAGTTGGTTTCTGAAAACAAATGAAACCCTGACCACCGGACACACAGGAAACTAAGAGGAGGAAGAGGAGGAGGAAAGTTTGTTATTCTATGCCATATTATTATTTTTATTTTCCCTTTCCAAAATAAGAAATAAAATGTTTCAGCTGTTCCTGGAGCCACTATCTCCCTCCCTAGTTGTGTCTAGATGCAGGAGGGAAGATGGGAAGGTATAGATGTGGACCTCCGTGGGGGCCATGGGTGAGGGGGTGGGGGAGAGCCAGACGTCCACACGAGCGTCTCCAAGCTCTCATGGCTGGAGATGGCACGGTGTCTCTCTCCCGGTGGGCCTGCCGGGGCGCAGAGTCAGACGGAGTTGTTAAGTGACCCTCAAGGTCTGAGGGCCTGGCTCTCCATCCTGCAGGGGTGGAGTGATGCAAAGCAGGGCAAGGGCACTGGTGGCCAGCGGGGTCCTAGGACTGCTTCCACCGCTGTGCTCTCTGGATTTCCTGCCCATGACCCCCCACTCGTGCCAGCGGGCTGGTCTGCAGTGGCCAAGGGTTGCTGGCCTCAGCCTCAATTAGGCAACAAAGCATTAGAGCCAAACAGGTCCTCAGGGGACACCCGGTCCACCCCCATGCCACACCCCAGCTGATCTTATGGATAAGCCAATGGAAGCCCTGGGAGGAGGCGGGCATCAAGCGCATGTCGGTGGCAGGGCCAGACCTGGAAGAACCCAGACAATTTATGGTGTGTAAGCCAAACGTCATTTAACAACGCATGGTGAGACCTCCCTTAACCAGGTGTCCTCGGTTGCAAGGAGGCTGTTTCGCCTGCAGGCTCTCCCTCCCAGGGCTCTGCCAAGAGGCAAGGAGGCTGGAGCCAGACCCCGTCCAGGGTACACAGGGCACAGCTAGGCATTGCTGAGGCGCACAGCTCCCTCAGCAGCCCCAGGCCAGTTGTCCCAAAGCAGTCTCCCCTCAACAGGTCCTAGGACCCTGGGTCTTCTGCCCCCAGCTTAGCCCACCAGCCTGACAACAAGGGGTAGCCCCCATCTCTTCTAGGACAGCTACCGGTCAGTGTGAGGCTCCCAGAGAAGGCCCGTGGTCCAACCGCAGGACAACAGGCGCCGTTCCACCTCAGATACATGTCCAAACCTGCCCCTCCTAGTCTCCCCATCTCGGGAAATGCACCTTCAGCCTCCAGCCCCCTTGATTCCTTCTCCCTCACTCCGGAAACCCAAGTCCTGTCTGCCTTTGGGATCTCTCTCATGCCCCTCCTGTCCACATCACCACAGTCCTTTCCCCAAGCCACTGTCATCCCTCACCAGGATGACTGCAACAGCCTCCCCCAGCTGCTGTCCTTCCCTCTCACTCCTCTGCAAGCCTCTCCCAGCCAAGCAGGGAGATGTCGCAAAACCATAAATCACATTTCATTCCCCCTTTCCTTAGAATCTCATAACCCTTCCCAGATCATTAAAGAAGCCTACAGCAATATGTGGTCCCTCCAGGTTGGCCACATCACAGTGCCTCACCAGCCCTCCTGCCTCAGGGCCTTTGCTTATGCTGTTCCCCCCTCCCCCTGGAATACTGGACTCCCCCCTCTGTACCCAGAAAACTCTCACTTCCAGTCCTCAACTCAAATAGGTCTCTCCTTTCCTCTAAGAGAGGTCTTTCCTGAACCCCCAATCTGAAGCAATTCCTACCCTTTCCTCTCCCATTCCACGCTGTTCTCTTCCTTTAGAGCCCATATCCTCACTTGTTAGTATACATTTATTCATGCACTTAGTTGTCTAATATCATGCACCAGACCAGAACCCGGATGTGTGTCTTCTTACCACTAGAGCACAATGCGTGGCACAAAGTATGTGCTCAGGAAACACGTGTGGCCTGAACAGAGGAAGGCTGAGCTGGTGCTTAGAGCAGCCATGGCTAGGGGGGAAAGGAAGGTGGGTACCCAGAGGGGTGGGCAATCAGGGCAGGGAGTAACCTGGGCCTGCAAACAAAGGACCATGCCCCAGCCCTGGATTTGGGGCTCCGGGGACGGGGTCGGGGGAGACGGGACGACATAGGATAGGACCGTGGTAAGAGCCTTCTCAGAGGCCCCGTAGGGATGGGGAAAGGCCGGCCTGGGGGTCCCCGGGCCTGGGTGTGCGTGTGCGCAGGCGCGGAGTGAGCTTCGTGCTGCTCGTTGCGAGGGGGAGGGGGGAGCCGGCCTCATTGCGGCAGATTTGTATTCCTGCCGACTTTTATTTCAGGCCTTGTTTATTTCTCCTTAAAATGCGGCTGCTATGCCAAGAGTTGTTCCCGAATTAGCTGCGAGTGTGTAATTTTACAGCTATTACCCGGGCGTTTCTGTGACTTGGGTAATAACGAGGGAAATATAAACAAACAGCAGCAAAGACAGTTAAGCGAGGAGGCTCGGAGCTCTGTGTCTCGGTCCGAGGTGGAACAAGTCCCATGACTTCTCTGTCCCCATTGCCACCCCAGCCCCTGCCAGTCACATGGGGGGTGGGGGGGAAGCTCAGGGCCTGGGGAGTGGAGGCCCAAGGGTCCAGGAACCCCAGCCCTGAAATCCCCCTCTCATAGCCTCCTCCCCCTGTCCCCAGAGGCGCAGCACACCCCCCCCACACCCCCGCACCAACAGCCAGACCCCTCACACTCCCCCTCCACAAAGGCAAACAAAGGCCTGGCCTAATTACGTGATATTTCCCTTCTCTGGTGGCTAATGGCACCAGAGCGCGTGTGACATTTCGCTCTCTTTCCTCTATTATTCTTGCTTATTATCTAGCGGCTGCTGGAGGCTCTAGGCTGAGGCTGGCACTGATGCCCCCCACCCCCCATCCCTCCTCTTCTTTGGCTCTGTCCCTTTACCTCTCCTCTGGCCCCTCCTCCATCTCCTGAGAAGGACCAAGTTTGTCCCTGATCCTCTGGCCCCCTTCCAGGGAATTGGGACCAGCAGAGTCAGGGCTGGGCACGGGGGTCGCTCTGGGCTACTTGAAGTGGATGGCTCTTCAGGACACCTGTGTCTGGCCTCAGCTCAGCTGCAGCCTCTCAAAGAGGCCTCCAACATGTCCTTGACCCCTTTGTGCCCCAGTTTCCCTATTTCTGTACCATGAAGGTGGGACTTGATCCCGGAAGGACCTTCCTGCTCTAATATTGGAAGATAAATACCTGAGGGGTTCGGGATGTGCAGTGAATGCCTGAGTGGTCAAGGGGTCAAGGGGTCAAGGATGTGGGTCTTGCACAGGAAGGAGTGCACATGGGCCAGGGCAGAAGAGAAAAAGCTGCAAAATCTGCATGTGGACAGCTGGGCCTCAATTTCAACAAATCCCGTTATTGAAAACACCAACTTAGTTTTGCTTCCAAATAATCTTCACTTAAAAAAAAAAAAAAAAACAAGAAAGAAAGCAAAAAATATAAAACTCCTTCTTGTCTCCCCTACAGGCAACCCTTGTGAAGAGTTTGCTGTACATCATTGCGGGCTGTTTCCTAAGTGTATCTACTCTCTATATTTTCATATACAGATTTTTTTAAAAAGAAAAAATGGGGTCATGGCATATATATTGATCAGTCCCTTGCTTTTTTCCCTCACCAGTATATCATGGACATCTTCCAGGTCAGTACATATGGATTGACCTCATTTCTTAATGGCTGCAGGGTGTTCCAACTACCACTGTTGATACCTCCAGCCCTGCATCATCAATGGACATCTGGGTTACCTCTAGTTTGGGGCTATATCGGGTTTTTAGTACTATAAGTAATGATTCCCTGACAACCCCAAAGCTTAGTGGTTTAAAAAAAACATTTATTATGCTCCTGAGTCTGGAAGCCGGCTGAACAGCCCCGGTCTGGGCCTGGTGAGGCTGATTCCTATAGGTGGGGCCACGTGGGCATCTGCAGTCAGCTGGAGGATCGGCTAGGGGCTGGGTGGTCATAGATGGCCTCCCCCTGAGATGATTCTCTTTCATGTGGTCTCTCATCCTGCAGCAGACCAGACTGGGCTGTCCTTATGTTGGTAGCAGGTTTCCAAGAGAGCAAGTGGGAGCATACAGGGGCTCTTGAGGCCAACACTTGCAACTGGCACGTGATTGCTTCCACCACATTCCATTGGCCAAAGCTAGGCAGAAGCCAGTCCAAATTCAAGGGGTGGGGAAGCCAACTCCACCTCTTGATGGAAAGAGCTGCAGAATGGGATTGAAAAGGGATACAGGAAAGTATGGGGGAATTGGGACACGTTCTATAATTGATCTAAGGAAGAAGCTGTCACAAACAGTTCTGTGATGGACACCTTTGTACCTACTTCTCTCTGCTCCATCAGACTGGTATTTCTGCAGATGCCAAAGGAGGGATGATGGGGTAGAAAGGCTCTCACATTCTGGGGGGAGGGTATTATTAACTACAAAGTTGTCCTCCAAAAGTTTGTACCAATGACCATTCCCACTAACTTTCAAAGCAGATAAATTGAAGGAAATGGAAAACCTTTACAGACCCTTTCTGTCTCTACTGATTCACCCCAGGATCTGTTACTGACACTTACTGACCTCTAAATTCCAGGGGGAAAAGTAATGATTACTGTGGAAGACTCAGAGGGCCTGAATAGGTGGTAATCTAATTCTCCTGCCTCCAGCCCCAACACCATGGCCTTTCCCAGTCTCAGACCTTACATTTAGGTCTTTGATCCATGTTGAGTTAATTTTTATGTATGGTGTGAGGAAGGGGTCCAACGGCATTTTTTGTGTGTGTGGCTATTCAGTTGTCTCAGCATCATTTGTTGAAAAGACTATTCTTTCCCCCATTTAATTGTCTTAGTTTTCTTGCTAAAAATCAATTGGTCATAAATGTGAGGGTTTATTCCTGGACTCTCATTTCTATTCTGTTGATCTCTATGTGTCTGTCCTTAATGCCAGTACCACATTGTCTTGATTAGTAGCTTTGTAGTGAATTTTGAAATTGAGAAATGTGAGTCTGCCAACTTTGTTCTTTTTCAAGATTACTTTAGCTATTTTGGGTCCCTGGCATTTATTAATAGACTTATTTTTAAATAGACTTTATTTTTGTAGTGTAGTTTTAGGTTCACAGCAAAACTGAGCAGAAGTTACAGAGTTTTCTTATATAATCCCTGCCCACACACATGCAAAGCCCCCCCCATGATCAACGTCTTGCACCAGAGTAACAATTTTGTTACAATTGATGAACCTACATTGACACATCATCACTCAGAGTCCATAGTTTACATGAGGGTTCTCTCTTGTGTTGTACATTTTATGAGTTTACACAAATGCATAATCACAGGCATCCATCATTATAGTATCATACAGAGTAGTTTAATTACCCTAAAAATACTCTGTGCTCCCCCTACTCATCCCTCCTTCCCCCCAAATCCCGACACCCATTGATCTTTTTGCTGTCTCCATAGTCTTGCCTTTTACAGAATGTCATATAGTTGAAATCATACAGTATACAACCCTTTTAGATTTTTTTCACTTAGTAATATGTATTTAAGATTCCCCTATGTCTTTTCATAGCTGGATAACTAATTTCTTTTTAGCACTAATAGTGCACTATCTGGATGTACAGTTCATTTATCCACTTGCCTACTGAAGGACATCTTGATTGCTTCAAATTTTTGGCAAATATGAATAAAGCTGCTGTAAATGCCTGAGGGGTGCCTGGGTGGCTCAGTTCGTTAGGTGTCTTCCCTAGACTGATAGCACAATGGCACATTCAGCAGGTGACATGGGGGTCTGTTGAGTCCTTCTCCCATTCCTGATGCAGGTGAAAAGTGCATCTTTGGGGTGCCTGGGTGGCTCAGTCAGTTAAGCGTCTGCCTTCGGCTCAGGTCATGATCCCAGGGTCCTGAGATTGAGTCCTGCTTTGGGCTCCAGGGAGCCTGCTTCTCCTTCTCCCTCTGCATGCCGCTCCCCCTGCTTGTTCTCTCTCTCTCTCTGTCAAATAAATAAATAAAAATCTTAAAAAAAAATAGGGGTGCCTGGGTGGCTCAGTCGTTAAGCGTCTGCCTTCGGCTCAGGTCATGATCCCAGGGTCCTGGGATCGAGCCCCGCATCGGGCTCCCTGCTCTGCGGGAAGCCTGCTTCTCCCTCTCCCACTCCCCCTGCTTGTGTTCCCTCTCTCGCTGTGTCTCTCCCTGTCAAATAAATAAAATCTTAAAAAAAATAAAAAAATAAAAAAATAAAAGCTGCTATAAACACCAGTGTGCAAGTTTTTGGGTGGACATAGCTTTCAACTTCCTTGGGTAAATACCAAGGAGCATGATTGCTGGATCATATGGTAAGAGTATGTTTAGTTTTGTAAGAAATTGCCCAAAATGCCTTTCAAAGTAGCTGTACCATTTTGCATTCCCACCAGTGGCTTTCATATAAATTTTAGGATCAGTTTGTCAATTTTTGCAATAAAGCCATCTGAGACTTTGATAGGGATTGCATTGAATCTGTACATCAATTTAAGGAATATTGCACCTTAACAACATTAAGTCTTTCGGTCCATGAACATGGGCTGTGTTTCCACTTATTTCAGTCTTCTTTAAATTTTTTCTGAAATATTTTGTAGTTTCCAGTGTACGAATCTTGTGCCTTCTTGGTTAATTTATTCTGAAGTACATATATTTTTTGATACTATTGTAAATGGAATTATTTTCTTAATTTCATTTTTCATTGTTATGCATAGAAATATAATTGATTTTTGTATATTGTTCTTGTACCCTGTGCTCTTCATCGTTTAGTCCAATGTTTCCAAATGTATCTGACCAGGGGAACTTTTATCTCAAGTAACATTGATCAACATCCGCCAGGACTCACGTTCCTCAAGAGACTGTTGGGGAACATGAAACCAGCCCTACATAATTACCTTGTGCTTTTCACCATGATCCATGTGCTTTTAGGCCTTTGTTTATGCTTCACCCTCTCCAAGGCATATCTCCCCACTTAGACTGCTTGGAAAACTCCTCTGTCTACTTCTGAAGCCCACACAGGTCTCTCTTGCTCTGTGCCTCCTCCCCTGATGCCCACCTCCCCTCCCCACCTTTGGACCACTATAGACCTCTACTTCATATGCTGCCTTGTCCTTGTTTACATGTCTGTCTCCTTTCTGGGCTGTGGGTCCTGAGAGCCAGGCTCAAAGCAGGCAGCAGTGTGTATGTGGCCTGAAAGATTGACTGATGCAAAGACAAGCAATGGGAGGCAGGTGCACAGCCCCTCTCTATTCCCTCTCCCTCCTGTCCCTCTCTCTCCCTCTCCTCCTTGCTTCATGGCTTGCTCTCAGCCCACAGAACCCATGCAGGGCTTAGTACAGTCCTGCCTAGCGCAGCACCCGGTTCAAATCTGTACTCAGGGCCAAACTTCCAGTTGCCTTTTGATCTGATGTCAGCTGTCCTTCCAGCCAGCAGAAAGAACTTACTGGGAGGGCTCTCCTGTGACCATCAGTGGCCGACCTGGGAATTGGATTCTGCCCTCCTTGGCTCCTCTGAGCCTGCCCATGACCGCTGTCTGCTAGTGTCAGCCTTGCCTAGTCCCAAGAATCTAGAAGGGGGCGTGGAGCATGGAAGATGTTGCTCACATCCATCAGACAGAAGTGGCACTCAGTGGGTGCCAGAGCTAGAAGCCCCAAGGCACAGGGGACAGGTAATGCACTGGCCACATGCCCGGCACCCAACTCTTATGGGGTATTGGCACCAAATCCCCTCTCTGACCAGGTTTGGGACCCAGCCTGGGGCGGGCATCTGGCCATCTGGGCCTTGAACACCTCTTCCTCTCCAACCAGGCTAGTGTCCTCCCTACCTCCTCACCATCCTGCCACTACTTCAGGGACCCTTCTTCCAGAGCCTGCCCTGATGAGACTGCCCCACGCACAGCCCCCCTGTCTGGCCTGGCCCATGTGCTTCCAGAAGACAAGGCTCAACTCCTTGCAGCCTCCCATTGATCTTGGCCTCTGCGCTGGGTGCACTGGAACATTTAGCAGTTACTGGTGGGATTTCATATGCCATTTTTGTGCACAACTGAGGATGAGACATTGTTTAGTGTGTGTTCCCTGTGGGACAGACAGAAAGGTCTTATACTCATCATCTCATTTTAATCTGCACAACCATATGAGGTAAGTACCACTAGTATTCCCATTTTACAAAGGAGAAATGGAGGTTCAGCCTTGGGGAGCCACTTGCCCAAGGTCTCACGATTATGCTCCCTTGTGGAGTGTGCGTGCCAACCACTGTACCACACTCCCTTGGTACAGCCTATTTCACGCCTGGGATGCAACCAGCTAACACTGCAGGTCATGAAGGACTGTCCTCAGGAGGCACTCAAGGAGGAGGGATCAGACGACCAGTTAGGTGAGATGATCTCTAAGTTCCCCTGTCTTTGGACCCTTATGATCCTGGCACACCATAGGTGCTCAATAAATGCTGACGAGTGAATGGCAGCATGAATGAAACCCGAGGGCCTGAGGCTACATGGTCCTAAGCCCGGGATGCGATGAGGCATCCAGGGGTGCAAAGAGGATGGGGCTCTGACTTAGGGTGGCCTGTACCCTTGCTGGCCTTATCAGGAAGGACACTGGCCTCCTGGGCTGCCTTTCCAAATCCAGATTAGCCCCAGCCAGCCAGCCAGCCAGGGAGATTGGCAGCCACTGAGGCTGGCCTCACTATCTTGCCTCGCTCCTCAGGAAGAAAGCCTTTATCAGCAAAGCCCGCCTTTGAAAGCCCTGATTGCCAAGCACTGTCCCATCAAAGGGGCCACAAGGAAAAGCTGCCCCTACCCCGCTTCTCCCCAGCAGGCGCTGCTGGCTCCCCACAATGGCTGGCAGGTGTATATTTTAAAATATCTAAATGCAGCTGGAAATAAAAATTATTTACACTCCCCAGCTGAGCTGGCAGGCCACTTTAAAGTGTGCGCTGACGGCGTCTCTCCCTCCCCGTCTCTCTGTCGCTGATAAAAGGCCATAAACAAGGCTGACACATTTATAATAACCTTTTCTTCCTCTCCTTCCTCCCTCTCCTGGGCTCCCGTCTGGGCCTCTCCCTCACACACTATGAGGGATAATTTTTTATTATTCTGCCATTAGCAGAGAATAAAGAGTTTGATGGGGGGTATAAAACGTCGAATCATTTAGAAAGAGAGGGTGAGAAAACAAGCCGGCGACTTTTATATGGCCACGTCCGCAGCGCTGGTGGGATGTCACCATCATACACAGGTTGTGGAAATTTATTTTTTCATATCTTCCCAGCGCCGTTTTATTTCTTACTTTCCTGCCCAAGAGGTCAGACCTACGTCCACTGGGGCTGGCTGGGTTTTCCCACCAGGTTGCTGATGGAGCCTGGGCCCAAGTGCGAGGTGGTACAGGAATTCCCGGACACGAAGCAGGGTGTCTGCTGAGTTTCTGCCCCAGGGGCTGAGCATGTCTGGTCGGCAGGTGTGGACAGTGCGGTGTGCAAGCATCTGTTTCTAGGAGGAGGAAGGAGGACAGCTGGGGGCTTTGGTCTTGTGGACACCTGGGGACAGGGCTGATGGCACAAAAGTTGGAGTCCCAGGGGCATGACGGAGTGGGAGTGAGGGGCTTGTAGATCGCCTTAGACCTGCCCAGCAACCCCTGGGCCCCTGGGAGGGGCCAGGGAGGAGGCTGAGCCCTGTGACAGGAAGGACGCCTCCACCCTGGCACCTGGCTCTTAGATGGGACACCGGAGGTCTGCCAGTACTCTCTCCAAGAGCTGGCTGCAGGTTTCCCCACAGGACAGCTGTGGGGGCAGGAGGAGACCAGGCCGTGGGCACAGGATCAGGATCTGCGTCCCAGGGGAGGGGGGGCAGCAGGTGCAGCGTGATCTTGCAGACTGTGGGCTCAGAGAATGTGAGAGGACCCTGAATGCAGGAGAGGTCCCAGCATAATGCTCCAAAACCACCTGAAGAGCGTGCTGTGGCCTGGGCAGAAGAGAGGTTACTCCCTTTACGGTGGCCGGCGGTCACCCACGGCTGGCCGGGTGGGACATGGCTGGGGGGCTTGTGTTCTTTTGTTTTTTGTTTTTTAAGATTTTATTTATTTATTTGACACACAGAAAGAGAGAGCGAGCGAGCGAGCGAGAGAGGGCTCACAAGTAGGCAGAGGGGCAGGCAGAGGGAGAAGTAGGCTCCCTGCTGAGCAGAGAGCCCGACACCGGGCTCCATTCCAGGACTCTGGGATCATGACCTGAGCTGAAGGCAGACACTTAACCAACTGAGCCACGGGGGGTTGTGTTCTATACAAAAAAGGTTTTAGGGCGCCTGGATGTCTCAGTTGGTTAAGTGTCTGCTTTCAGCTCAGGTCATGATCTTGGGGTCCTGGGATCGAGCCCCGCATCGGGCTCCCTGCTTTGCGGGGAGTCTGCTTCTCCCTCTTCCTCTGTGATCTCTCTTGCCGTCTCTCAAATCAATCAATCAATCAATCAATCAATCAATCTTTAAAAAAAAAAGAGACAGAGAGAGAAAGAGAAAGGCTTTACCAAAGAGGTTGGCTGAAGAAGGCCATAGGGCCCGTGGCTTTCAGAGCTAAGATAACTACACCAGGGGCCTTTCTAAGACATTTCCTCCTGGTCCTGGAACTGGAATGAAGAGCCAAGTCCTCTTTTTCAGCTAGATGGCCAGCCAGGAGGGTGCTCTTCCCACAGGAACAGAAATCCGCCTTGGACCCACCTGTGGCCTAGCTGCTGCCTGTAACCCAGGGCCCCTCCCGTACTGGTGAGATGGGGCTCAGTCCCCTAGAGTGTGCCCTCTCTGGGGGTGTGACGGTGGAGCGCAGGGGGCTGGCCCCCGCCGAGGGAGGAGGCTGAGCCCTGTGACAGGAAGCACACCTCCACCCTGGCACCTGGCTCTTAGATGGGACACCCGAGGCCTGCCAGTACTCTCTCCAAGAGCTGGCTGCAGGCTTCCCGCCAGGGGCTGAGGCGGCCACTGGACTGGGGGCATCAGAGGGCTTTGTGGATAAACAGGGTGGATTTGGGCCACCGAGAGCAGGGGCAGGGACAGTGGTCAAGGCCCCAGTTCATCACAGATGTGCATATTTAGTGTGACAGTTTTCCGACAGGTGGCAGAAAAGCATCTGGAGGAAGTGAGCCTGTGGCTAATTCTTACAAAGGCATCCTATGGCCTGAAGGTGGTCCAGAAGGCATGCCAGGCAGGGAAGCCTTGTCAGCCCAGCGGAGGCAGGGCTCGGAGAAGCCCAGGGATGGACGGGAAGCATGCCTCACCCTTGCTGGACAGAGGGGGCCCACTGGGGCTGCAGGAGCAGGTCCGGTGCACAGCACATTGGTTCCTCCGCCTGGCAAGCAGGTGGTGACGCCCTTCGCCGAGGTGTCTTCAGCAAGGTGTGGAGTGGCCAGTGCCCACTGAGCCTACTCTGCTCTAGCTGCCACAGGACACGGCTCTGCCCCCACAGAAGGACTGGCCCACCCCCCACTTAGGCAGCAGGACAGTGGTCCCATTGGGCTTCGGGGGCCAGTGGTAGATCCCTGATTGGACGCCCGACACCACCCCCCTCGCAGGTGAAGACTCCAGTGCTGCGTCTGGATTCACAGTCCATTAGAAATGGAGGGTGTGACATGGGCGCTGGTCTCTCGCACTCCCTGGAGGGCCACAGGGAGGAGACTCCACCGCCCCCTGCCCCCTTCTGCATCCTCCACGTGTAACATCTTTCTTCTCACCATCAAAGGGACATCCGTCTCTCCCAGGGAGGGAGAGAGCAGCTCCTCAGAGCACACTCTGGGCTTTGATGTGCAGCTCAGCGGAGTGGCCAAGCCAGCAGCAGCCCTTTCTTTGCCACGGCCCCAGGCCCGCTGGCCCCTTCCAGCATCCGGCCTTCACACACCGTTCATCTGGTTCTCTCCTCTGAGCCCTCCCCATTTGCTCTCCCAGCTCTGCTCCCTCCTCAGCCTTAGCCTCGGGATCAGCCCTCAGTGTGGATGCAGGGTCCCCAACTTGCTCGTTCTTGTGCCCTCACTCTCCACGGGCTGAATCTGCCCCAGTCCAAAACCCCCACCAGGCCCATTTCCCCATCACCTCACTGTTCGGTGCTCATGGGCATACATGATGTACGTGCGCGTCTGTATATAGGTGTGCGTGTGCGTGTGTGCGTGTGTGTGCGTGTAGTATCAGCTGGCCTCCCACTCCCAGGACAGGGAAACTTCCAACATCAGGGCCCGGGGCCTCCCTGCTTTACTCCACAGACAGCTGCCCGCGCTGTAAGGCCCCGTTTGCTCTCTTGTTCCCCAGGCAGGGTGGGAATAAGAGGTGAGGAAGCCTCATGAGGTCTCGGGTAGGGGGGCAGTGAGTGGTCTGTGTCCGCACATGTCCAGGCAGCTGGGGGCCCCAGGGGCCCCCCAGGGAGCAGGTCCAGGGCCAGTGGTGCTGGGCAGGGAGGCTCAGTGCTCCCAGACACAAGGACATGTAGCTCACACACACCTTGCACAATATGCATGGGAGTCACACACACTCCTTGCATACTCACTAGACACACAAACGCGCCACGTGCACAGACATAGACACACATCCATGCTCGCGCAGATACATACAAATGTACACGAGCACACGTGCGTGCCCGTAGCTGCCACACATCTCGAAGCAGCACGATACACTATGCACACGCGCACATGCATGCAGACACACCACACACGCAGAACACCCGGTGCTCTGCGCACCCGGTGCTCTGCACACGCAAACACCTCCCGGCCTTTGCCTACTTCCTCCTCACCATTCACCGGGCCTGAAGCAGAGAGCCCCTCTTCTCTGCTCCTCAGTCTGCTCACCCACTGCTCCTGACTCAGCAGCCCCTCCCCTGCAAATTCCGTCCTCCCCCACCAGGCTCCACTCTGCTCTGGGCTGCCCCTCTGCCCACGCTGCTTCCTTGTGGCCACAGAGGACCGGGGCAAAGCACGGAAGGGCAGGGGCCTGGACACGGGCAGGACAGCTCTCCTCATTTCCTGAGGAGGCATTGAGGGTCCCGCAGGGCAAATGGGCTTTTAGACATCCCAGATGTCTCATCCCAGATAGATGATCTGCTCATCCCAGATCAACTTTCTTTCTCTCTCTCTTTCTTTTTTTTTTTTTAAAGGTTTTATTTATTTATCAGAGAGAGAGAGCACAAGCAGGGGGAGCGACAGGCTGAGGGAGAAGCAGGCTCCCCGCTGAGCAGGGAGCCCGATGCGGGGCTCGATCCCAGGACCCTGGGATCCTGACCTGAGCCGAAGGCAGACGCTTAACTAACTGAGCCACCCAGACATTCCCAACCTTCTTCCAATGGAAGGGAAAGCCCAGGAGCCCGTATCCAGTAGCACGAGGCCCATGACCCCCTCCAGGGAGAAACAACAGGATACAGCCACATCCGATCTGGGCCTCGGTGGACGGAGAGGATCAGAAAAGGTGGTGATGGAGGGGCGGTTCCTCCAGGAGGAGGTAACAGCTGAGAGAGGCCAGGAGGCGGGACAGAGCAAGGTACCAGTGACATCAGCAATCCCTGAGGTATATAACAGAGGTGCAGAAGGGGGCTTGGACAAGCTGACTGGAGCTTGAGCCTGCAGGGACCAGGAGCTCGGCTGAAACCCCCTCTAGGAGAGAATCCACCTGACAGCCTGTGCCCTTCAAGGCCTCCAAGAGCCAAGACAGGAGAGCAGGGTGTGGCCCGGGGTCGGGCTGTTCCCGATGGCCCAGGCACTGCCGGCAGCCCAGAGGCTGCCCTGCAGGGGAGCCCCGCACAAACCACTCACCCGAGGCAGGTGGTGGTCCCCAGAGCCACCACATGCTTTGATTCAAGGACATCTTTGAGCTGAGCATGACTTTATTATTTGAGGATTGGTCACTGGCCACTTTTTCCATGAGCTAATGTGACTTAAGTGGGTCCCAAGAACGAGCACCAGGGAGGGAGGTGGGTCCTCTCCCTCGCTTGGCCACAGACCTGTTCAGAACCCAGGGTGGGGGGCCAGATGGAGACCCTCATTGGCTGGGATCTCTTATGGGCCTGGGGGTCCAAGGCCAGACCATTCTGAGGTCTGAGGATACTTTGGGGGACCCCGGTTCCCACGTGTTCTGTGTATTGTTTCTTTATTCTCATCACTGATGCTCTGTGTCAGGCAACCATCTGACGATGTCCAGGTCAGAAGATTCTGCAGATGAAGTGCTCCAAGCACAGTGTCTCACCCGAAAATGACCTGAAATGTTGACACCCAATGTTGCCACCCAACACACACACACACACACACACACACACACACACGCAGGTGCATGTATGTAAGATGAGGCACATGAGGGCCAGTGCCCTGCTTCCTGTTCTGTCACCACGACTAGGCCCCAGGAAAGAAGAAAGGCCCAGTGGGCCGCAGGGAGGGAGAAGACCAGGGAATATGGGAGGTAGTGAGAGCAGAGTGAGGGCCTGGGCCCGGGCTGGCAGCAGGACTACGCAGAATCCTGAGGGAGGGAGTGCGGGTATGTTGTCTGGATGTCAGAGACTAGCCCGGGCCTCACATGACCTCATGCTTCTCTGGACCTTGGGCTCCCGAGAGGCCCCCAGTCCCTGGAGGCCCGGGCCTGGCAGTGCTGGCTGGCTCCGCTCTGTGGCAGGAGCTCCCGGGCCCCACGAATGGGCCTCCCTCAGGCAGGCAGGTACTGGGGAGGGCCCAGGCCAACTGGGCAGTAAATGAAGCCGGGAGGCCCTAAATCCTCGTTCAGGAAACCAGCCCCACCTGGCTCTGTCACGGCCACTTAATTTAACCGCGGCTGTCACAACACCTTTGTGGGCCTGTTTGCCTGGGCCCGTGGGATTTATGTCCCCAGAGAGACCTTCTCACGCTTCAGGCACTGGCTGAACGCCCAGTCCCCTCCCAGCCCTGGACGGACCCAGGGTCAGAGCAAAGAGCCCTGCCTGCCAGTGAGGGTGCTGCAGGCCGGGGCAGACCCTCCGTGCTTTCCCTACCTCCCCGCCCCGCCCCCCACTCCACTTACACATGTCCCCTCTGCTGGAGGGGCGAGACAGGGTCTCGGAGACAGGCACAAATGGATGGCTCTGCCCGGTTCCTGTCCCTCCCTCACCTGCTCTGAGGGTTGTGAGGGGGCCCATCCTCTCCCCTGCCCTCCTGCCTCTCCAGCTTCGCACGGACTTCCTCAGAGGTGGGCATCCTGGCTCACACCGGGTCAGAGGGCGGGCAGTTCCTCGACTGCGCCGCAGGCCTGGGGCCCGGAGCCACCTCCTCTGGCATCCAAATGAACTTCTGCCGGGTCTGGTAATCTGGCTGGATTACCTGGATAATCTCCGTGCCCCGCAGCTCTACGCCTGCTTCTAAATGAAGAATGATGATGTCTCCTGCCCCTGGGGGCCACAGAGAGCACAAATCCCCCTACCTTGCCCTTCCCCCCAAAAGCCACCCAGACCCCTTACTGCGCTCCCTGCCAGCCCCTCAGGTGGAGCCACATGACATCTTGCCATGTCCCTCATGCGGGTTTTGAGGCCCAGGTTCACGGGATCCCTTAGGGCCCCTATCTGGCGTGGGCCTGGGCCATGCAGGGCTTCTATTTTAGAACCAGGAAAGCCTGAGGCTAACTCTCAGCTCGATCAGTTCCTCACTGTGTGACCTTGGACTGGGTGCTCAACCTCTCTGAGCCTGTTTTCTCATTTGCGAAATGATGACACGCTGGGAGGATTCTGTGAGGTGAGAGAGTCAAGTGTCCAGCCTGAGGCCGGCACATCAGAGGTGCTCAGTGAACTTCGCTTCCTTTCTGAAGTCTCACAGAGCCGCCGGGTGGGCTGCCTCTCAGCCACGAGCCACCAGGGCAAGCGGAGCAGCCATACCTCTTCCTGATTCCCTGCAGCCCGGCTGGCAAGGCGGGCGCTGCCACTAGCTTTCTGGGGCAGCCCTCCCCGCCTGGGGGCGGGACCTGGGGGGGCGGGGCTTCAGCTGCTGCCAGTTTCCCCTGCGGGGTGGGGTCAGGGCCTGGAGGCCCCCAGGAAGCCAAGCCCTCCCTGGCCTCTTTTTGTCCACCTTCCCCCCATCCTGGAAGCTGGGCCAACCCAGACTGGCCTGGATGAGCGGGCTGGCCCAAAAGAGGCCCCTTGACTCTGCCAAGGCCACCCTGTCCAGCTACCTCCAGCCTGGAGCCCCCGCCCCAGCAATCACGAGTTGATCCAAGACCAAGAACCTGAGTCAGCGGGCCCATCAGAGACATTCCAGCCTGGTCCCTATGGCAGAGATGGAGAGGTTGAGGCTCCGAGCAATCGTCCTCAGGAGCCCCAACCTATGTAAGGCTGGATCACATCTGTTACCCAGGCCTGCGTCTGCCCCAGCAGAGGGTAAGCCCTCTATGGATGAGCTCATGGGCTCTCCTTGAGCCAACTTCTCCATCTGGCAGTGGACCTTTTCCCTGTGGGTGTCCAGCCCTGTGCAGGCTGCTGAAGGAGCCAGAGGAAGGAGCGGACAGAATGTCCTAGACCCCCAGGGGACAGACCACCTCATCCCCTGGGCAGCAACAGAAGCACATGATGCATGGGCCACAGTCAGGCTGGAGGATCAGAGGAAGCATGAGCACCCAGAGACAGCCTCCTGGCTGAGGCAGACAAATACGGGGGGCCAGACAAGCAAAGGTTCCCCTCCTACAAGGATGCCAGATGCTCTTCATGTGGAGCCCCCCACCTTTAGGAAGTAACATGTAGTGGCCCCATATCGTGGATGAGGCCACTGAGATTCCTAAGAGCAAGTAGTCTGCCTGTCACATAGCTGGTTAGGAACACAATCAGGCCATCTGAAACACAGCTGGTGCAATGTGACATGTTGGGGTTCAGTCTAGAGAAGGGTCATCATGGGCTGAGGGAGGGAGCAGCAATGAGGCAGGGGAGCTTAGATTTGCCCTTGGTGGGGAAAGCCTTGGGAAAGACTTTGGGGTGACAGTAGGGCCTTATGCCGTTGGTGATAGCTCCCTAGGGCCTGGATCCCCACCCCCACAACTCTGGGAGACTGAGAAGGAAGAGTTACCACAACCCCTCTAATAGATTCCTCTTTGATCATGTTTTTGTGACCTTTGTAAAAGGCAATTTAAATTCTAATTGTCCTGTGAATACCAGAGGAATCAATTAGAGACAAGAGTAGCTAATTGTGCTGGGGAGGTGAGCCTGGGGCAGGAAGTACAGGGAGGTGCAGGCCCCCAACACCCCCCCAACACCTGGTAGCCTTCAGTCTCCCCTCCCCAGGCTCAGGGTGCAGGTTGTCAGGGTCCTTGGGTCACAGTGCAGGCCTTAGAGAGCTGAGGGGGTATCCCCCAACCCCACAGAGTGCTGCCCTCCTAGGCTTCCAGGCCCACCCACAGCCCAGCCTAGAGGTCTCCCTACCGAGGAAGCTGTCGCCCACCACAGCGGCATTTTCTGTCAGCCTCCATAGCCTCTGTTATGAGCCCTGCCCTGCCTGGGGTTATGGGATGGGATCCAGAATGGGACCCCTTGGCCAGCTTTGGCATACCTGCATTCCCAGGCACACACCCTCCACAGAGCTCTCTGGGCGGTGTGGTGCACTCACCGTCAGTCCTGGTGGTCACAGGTGGGCCTAGGGACAGGGGGTGGTCCTACTTTCTCATACCAGAGCCCTGCTTGGTTCAAATGTAGAATGATCACTGAGTAGGGCTCCTCAGCTTGGCTTTCAAGGCCCTTGCCCACACCCATGCCTCTCATACCCCTCAGCCAGGCAGTGCCCTTGGTCCCTGGATCCCCTGGGGCTCAGTCACACCTCCACTCACACCCCTCCCTCCCACAGAAAGGGCTCAGGCTTTTCCAGTCCCACCCTTCCTGAGCAGGAGAGTTACCTATAAGATGGTCATGGTTCTCTTGTTACAAATCATCCTCTTGTGAGAATAAAGTGATATAATGTGTGTAAAGCTCCTAGAGCAGCTTCTGGTAAACAGTAGGTGCTCAACAAATGTCATTTGTTACATATGTTCAACAACCCCCCAGTGAATTCATCTGGACCACTTTCCCTCCTACATAGCCCACGCAGCTCATGTTAGGATGGAGTCTCCACAGACAGTGGGCCCTCTGAGAGCAGCATTGTGGTCTTATACTCCCTGTGTCACCAGCGCCCAGCACGGAGTAGGCATCAATTGCCATTGAGCTGTAATGGTCCATCAGGGTCTGAATACAGGCTTCCCTCGAGTGTTATGACCTCACAGTGTCAGCCAAGTATGCACCAATGGGCAAAATGATAGCAACACCTAACCCAAATATAGCACATGCCATGTGCCAGGCACCAAGCACTTCATAGGAATTAACTCATGTTAATCCTTAGAACAACCTCTGGGGTAAATGCTCCTATCGCTCCATTTTTAAAAAAGATTTTATTTATTTATTTGAGAGAGAGAGAGAGAGAGAGAGCACGAGTGGGGGAGGGGCAGAGGGAGAGGGAGTGGCAGACTCCTCACTGAGCAGGGAGCCCTATGTGGGACTCGATCCCAGGACCCTGGGATCATGACCTGAGCCGAAGGCAGACGTTTAACGACTGAGCCACCCAGGCGCCCCTCCTATGACTCCATTTTAGAGATGAGGAGACTGAGGCACAGAGAGGTGAAGTAACTTGTCCATGACCACATGCTGGGATGGGCAGCCCCAGGGTTTGGATTCCAGACAGTCTGGCTCCTGAGTTTGACTCTTCAGTATCACACCGGACTCACAGAGAGCATAATGTTCCATCTGTGTCCAGCGGAGAGTTGAGCTGAGTGGGTCACAGGACATAGTGAGACAGGAAATGACATCACAGCTATAGGACAATCAATGGCTCCATTCAAAGGCCACTCTGTCCTGAGGACCCAGAGAGCCCAGAGGTCACTGGAGGGTTTCACAGGACTGTGGGGGCCCTGATGCACAGTGGTGACTGCCAGGACCTTGCCGCTGGAGCCTTTAGAGTAGCTTTGAGTCTTTTGCCTTTTGTAACTATGCCACCAAAAATTCCAGTATTTACACATAAGCCGTGAACCCCTCCCAAAGCTGCTATTCCCTGGGCCTGCACACTGGTTGGGGTTTATCTTGCCTTCATTGCTATAGGCCTGCCCCTCTTGGTGCTACTGAGCTCCCTCACCTTCACCCCCACCCCAGGGGAGAGCAAGGGAAAGGGGAACAAAAAGAGGCCAATGAAACTGGCCAGGGTCAGGGCTCAGTGTGTGTCCAGGATCGGGGCTCAGTGTGTGTCCAGGGCCGGGGCTCAGTGTGTGTTCAGGGTCGGGGTTCAGTGTGTGTCCAGGGTCAGGGCTAGTGTGTGTCCAGGGTCGGGACTCAGTGCGTGTCCAGGGTCAGGGTTCAGTGTGTGTCCAGG